>NC_139895.1:26320052-26920052 GCF_905171665.1 Trachurus trachurus
AGGAGGAGAGCAGATTGTTTAGTCTTCAAAGCCTTCCTTCATCACAACACTTTTATTTTTGAACGTGAGTGGGGAGTTGAAACTGATCAGTGTTAAACATTGGCTGGTAAACAGGCATAGCACTAAGATTTGCAGAGATGGTATCAAACATCAAATCCTACGTATGAAAATAAACTCTGACAGAGTCTAATAAATAATTACAAATTAAAACGTCATGGTTTTACTGACTTATTAATGAACTAGTCTTGAAAAAATGAATTTGTATCTTAAAGGGATAGTTCACCCAAAATTTAAATTTCACTTATTATCTACTCACTCTCATGTCGACTAAGGGCTGGGAGTCCTCCGTGCCTTCTCTGAGTTACGGGGGGGGGGTCCGCGCAGCAGTATTTGTCCATATAATGGTTGTGAATGGTGCTCACTTTTCTTCGTCCAAAAAGCCACACCAAAAAACATCCAAATACCTCCATGCTGCTCGTCTGTAATGTCCCTCTTGTATTGAAACCCCGACATGAGAAATTGTTCCGCCGGTCACAGGAAGAGCAGTGAACCGAGACACTGGGAGCTTCTGCAACAAACAAGCTTAAAATATAGACTTATTTAATTTTTTTTGGAACAATTTCTCATGTCGGGGCTTCAATACAAGAGGGACATTACAGACGAGCAGCATGGAGGTATTTGGATGTTTTTTGGTGTGTCTTTTTGGACGAAGAAAAGTGAGCACCATTCACAACCATTACTGTATATGGACAAATACTGCTGCGCGGACCCCCCCGTAACTCAGAGAAGGCACGGAGGACTCTGAAAATTCTCCCAGCCCAGACATTCAGAAAAGGAGCTCGTCCTGTTCCAATTTAATAAAGATTAATTCGGCAGGTTTAAGCTGGTCAATAGAAATTTAAATAAAGCTTAAAAAACTCTCAGTATATAATGAACAAGGCTCTGAACTCAATTTTACTCACTTTTACAGTACACTGCAGTGAATTATCTGTTATTTTATTGAAGCTGTCTAATATGTTTGTGTTTTTTGTTTATGTGTTTTGTTTTCTTTGGCCTCTTTCAGGGACATCCCGCAGGAAAGCTTGAAAGGAGTGCATTCTCACTGGCGGCACAGTTTCTCCTTTGTCAACAACCACTACTTATTCCTGGCTTGTTTCTTCATTGTGTTGTTGTCTATTATGCTGTACTTACTGCGACTCCGCCGCATCCACCGGCGGGCAGCACAACGCTGCACCCCCTCCTCGGTACCGTGGTTGGAAGAGGGCCTCGGCTCACCCACCCTCCCTATCAACCTCTAAACTTTGTAGAGCGTAAAGTCTGGACAGCATGTCTGATTTTCCAAAGGCAATCTTTACTCCTTTTCTTTCTGAAGCTATCTGCTTATTCAGTGAGCCCTGAGAGCAAGGCTGCTCCCTGCTGTGTCGAGAGATGGTACTGAGATTTGGACAAACTAGGAAGATCTTATGGGAGTCTGCAGGCTTAGCTGAGCCAGTGTTTGAGTGTAAGTTATTTTGTTTAATATAATTGAACTGTCTTGTTGATTTTCTAGCCTGTCACACGTTTTTGTTGATTTCAAATGGCAGCTGCCTCCAGGTGTCTTCTATTTAATATCTTAAAACTCAACGGTACATTTCTGGCTACGTTATCTTCCAAACCAAAATAAACATGTTATAATAATTACTTTGAATTTCACAAAGGTGGACAGATATACCACAGTGGCAAATTTTATGTCTGTGTGGGCATTTGCCTTTATGCCTTTTATATGTGCATGATCACATTTTCTTGATTGTTTTTATAGTTGTTGTCTACGGAAACCTCAAATGCAATACGATTTATAAATAGTGGAAGGAGCACTTTGTAATGCAGTTGAGAATAAGACTGCATCGCACTTCCCTGATGGAATGAGTTTTGTGTGTGTGTGTGTTTTCGAAATTGTGCCGCCTCTAGTGCAATACATGTCTTGTCACTGTTGGGAAATTCTCCAAAACACATCTGCTCTCTTGTGTAGAGTATCAGTCTCCCATTAAGCTCTGCTGAAATTCCTGTGTTGGGTGATCTGACTGTTACGTTGGATACCGTGGCATATATTTATGTTGGGCTTCATTTTCAGAAGCTGTCATATCACTGCTGTGAGGGGATTGTAAATGAGTGCACATACCCCATTATTTATATGGAAATGGTCAAGTGAGATGTTTGCACAGATGAATGCGAAATAAATGTCACATTGCAATTCAGTAATAAAGTCTTTATGGTATACTTGGCGCTGTGTTTATTTCATGAGGCCTAACCCAGTGGTGTCTGTAATTTCTCAGTGAAGTGCAAATTGTTGGTTCTAAAAGAATAAACGCTGAACAGGAGCTTAAGTTAACTCCAATTTTTAAGGTAAAGGTTTGGAGAGTTGACACAGATTAAATGCTGAATGAGAGCATCAGTCAGTGGTTGTGCTCTTGTGGATGTTTGTAACTCACACACTGTGACGGAATATCCTCAAATTTGGGACAAACATTAATTTGAACTTGAGGATGAAGTGATTTGATTTTGGTGGACGGTGGTCAGAGGTCAAGCTCACAGTGACCTCACAATACACAATTTGGGCTGATTTGCAATATCTTGGGAACTCCTCGTGGGAATTTCCTCAAAATTGGCACAAACCTTCACTGGGACTTGAGGATAAACGGATTCAATTTTGATGGTCAAGTGTCAAAGTCACTGTGACCACACAAAACAAGTTTTAAACCATAACAAACAATTTCAAATATAAGTCACACAAATGGTTAATATGTTAAATGAAAAGAACCGCAAAGTGATTATTGTAGTTCTTCCACCACTGGTGCATGTTCAGTGTTAGGAAACGACATGTCCTTCAGAAAAAGGACAACTGGATCTGCTTGATAAGAATACCAACTACTTATCTCTTCAGGCAGTGTGTGATTAATATTTTGTTAATACTATTCAAACGCTCAGAGAGACAAAACAGTGACACATGGGGATTCACAGAAGCATTGTCGGTTCCACATGAAGAGCCAGCCCCTCAGCTGTTCAATGAAATTGCTGAGTTTGGATGAGCGAGTTTCCTTGGCTACCTTCCTCAGGGTATTGAGCTTTTGCCATAGATGCCGGGTGAACTTTTTCACTTGTGTATTTGTGATAACATTTGTAGAGACCAGTGCATTATTTCAGTTACCAGGTTACCAAACACAGTGCAGACACGGTGCAAGCAGTACCTGGTGTGCTGTGAGCGGGTTGTATTAATACTTCATTCACTCTGCACAGTATAGTCTGCTGTGTCCCACATGCAGAGTGGAGTCCTGTGTGGTCTCCAGTGGATGGTATTTGTTGTCCTCATCCATTGCAACTTTCACAGTCAGTTTATTGTTGCACTGAAAGATTGGCACTTGGATAGGATGACATTTCTATTTGGCCACAGTTTATATCATACACCATGGTTGACAACTCACATATTTGTTTCTTCTGTTGTACCAGTTGAATTGAATACACTTAAATGATGACTAGGAATTCCACAATTAATGTTCTAGAAAACATGTTATTAACAATTGTGCAATCAATCATACCTACAGTATGAGTGTGTAATACAGTGACTTGAACGAGTACAGGCTTGTCAGAGTCAGTCATAAAGCTTTGGTGTATACAAGCTTTAACAACATGGCTCCAACAAGTGGCTCAGCAGCCTCCTATAATGCTGAGTCACTGATGTGTCACATTGCTCTACTGACACACCCACAAAGACACTGCAGAATGCCCCGTGTGTCGAGATTATATTTCAGCCAATCGTAGGTGACACAGGATAGTTATTAGATCAAGTTCAGCTGCAATAAAGATAATAGATGTAGTTTATTTCTTAGAATAATATAAATCACAAATCTAATATTTTGCCTCCTGGAAGATACAGTTCACAAATTTGGATCTCCTTTTTTAAGTCTGAAAAGGAGAGTGGATTGACAGAGAATCTAAATGTTTAGTATGTTCAGTCGAATAAGGTGATATCTTAAACACAAACTGGCACCCAGGATGTCAAGGTGAAATTTAAACTTCTGGCACGCAACAAGAGACAGCATGACACAGCCAGAAAAAAACATAAATTATTTAGAATAAGAGATGTAATGAGAAAATGTGAAGACTTTTATTTAGCCTAGTCTAATCGCTGACAGATCTCTAACAGAGCCCGAACCCGAAATTAATTAAAATTAAAAGTTAGCAACATCATGATATACAGGTTCTGTGACAACATACTTCTCATTCAGAAGCTGAAACCAAAGTACCTAGTGCAGCCTTTTGTTATGAGGCCTCTGTGTTTCCTCTAGGCTACTTCTTCTGACTATTACCATGACGTATAGTCTGGATGATGTGTGTGGATTGGCATCTTCAAATTTTCCAATGTTACCAGACAGGTGAGTGGGGCAGTGAGGCTCCTCACAGTCTTTTTCTAAAAATATATTTTTTATGCAATCTATACAGTTAATTTCATGACAGATTAACTGATGAAACCTTCATTCCAGTGAGACAAACATAGTGGCACCAAAAGCTGTTGTGTAGCCTGAGCACCAGTCCCAGGAAGAATTTTGCAGTGCCACCAAGAAGCAGCTGAATGTTTTTTCTATTAATTTGAAATTTAGTATATAAGGCAGTATGGTTTTGTCACTTTATATTTATATTGCACAACATTTCAGAGGGAAATATTGCACTTTTCTGTATGTATCTCATTGTTACTTAGCAATTCTTTGATATCTTAGATTAAGATTCATTAAATAATTCATTCATTATTCATTAAATAATTAGACAATATACAAACAAGTTAAAACTGACTTGACCATAAGTAATTACAACATTAAATAGATATGTATTTATATATCATCAGTATGGATTGAAATGGGCCATTCTGCATTATGAGTAGCCAACTTTTGATATGCAGCCAGAAATTATTTTTTGCTTTTGATACATTTCTGCTCCTATAGCCTACTTCAGTAAAACTTTCCAGGAATTTTACTTGTCACTTGTGTTTTGTTGTTGTTGTTGTTGTTGTTGTTGTTGTTGTTGTTTACCACATTTGCATAAATATCCAAAGAATCTGAAAATGTTTCTTCCAGCTACAGTACAACCACAGTGTGGGGGAAACCACGAGATTGAGATATCCCATAAGAAAGTACATTAGTATTGAACATATGTTGCCTGATAATAAAACCAAACCTACTTATCTTTTCGTGCAGGACTGTGCGATTACACACCACAGTTAAAACCATTCAAAAAAGTGACTACAGTGACAGGGATGCACAGGGACTGACAACAGCAGAGCGGTGAAGTGTCAGAATCTACGGAATCTACCACGGAAACTTCTCATTGGCTGCTCCGAACAAAGAACCCGCCCTAGCTGGAATGTGATTGGTGCACAGGACCGGAGACACGCCCATAGCTGCTTACGTCATTCGGGCGCTGCAACTCCACTAAGTAGTGAAGATGTTGTGGTTGTCCACGCCGCCAACACTTCTCTGAGTGTTATCTTGCACAGAAGACCCACGCTGAGCGCTGCCCCACGCATGGAGTTGACCTCGGACAGTGTGGTGGCAGCACTGGAGATGTCTCAAATCAAAAGCAAAGACGACGACGAGCCTCTTGATATTGACGTTGACTACGAGAGCTTGCCACCTCATGTCTCAGTGGGGACCCACATGACAGCGGGAGCCGTGGCTGGCATCCTGGAGCACACGGTGATGTACCCCGTGGACTCTGTCAAGGTAACGCACCGGCGGCACGCGGCTCAGCGGTGACTCTCACTTGTTTTGCCACCACGGCTCATTCACTAACTGAGCCACACGGCACCGAGCAGCAGTCAGTGCCTGCTATCGGCTGCTAGCAGGCGTTAGCTGTGAAATGTTCAAGCTGTGTCCATCCACGGTTAGCCTCGATGTTAGCTAATTTAAACACGACAACCTGACTCAGACCAGTACAGGCTAGGCTAAATTAAAACCAAACTAAAATTCCATGTGCTGGCTAAACTGAGCACTTAGTACCACTTTTGCTATTTTTTTCCACTTCTTTCTTGATATAACTACTAACTTTGCTAACGTAGCAGCTTACCGACTGTAACCTTAATTGGCCAAGTTACACATTACTTAGCAAGACTGGGGCAAGTTATCGGCGTTGAATCAAAAGATCACGTTTCGATGAATAAAGTCGTCTGCATGTAATCCCAAGGTGTTTACTCACAGACACAGTGTTGTTACACAGTGAAATGAAGTGAGTTATCCAGACTTTGCTTATGACTGACGTAGGGTAAGTGAAGGTCAAGTGCTGCTGTGCTGTAGATGTCAAAACCCCCCTCGAAACTTGAAACTAGTCTTATTTCCACACTCCACGTGTAAGCAGTACCCCTTTCCACTGTCAATAAACTTAATTGTATTGTTATGAAGTATTTAGTGACCATTAATTGATTCACTGGGTTGATATCACATGTCAGCTGCCTGTGTCCCTGCTCACAGGAGAAACATTAGATTATCACCATCACACCTATATGACAACAAAAGAGTTAAAGTTGTTAACCATGGGCATCTGTTTTAGTAGGCTTAACTTTGTCTTTGTTCACCTATAGCAGTCAAAAAAATGTAGTTCAGTATTTACCATAAGCAGCAGCAAAGTGCTTATAGTTATGCAAAAATAAATTAATGGACGAGGTTGTGCTCATCAAAAAGGATGTTATTACCATTACTGTCTGTATGTACAAAATAAATGATAATTCAATATAGAAAGTGAGGGCCTGGGCTTTTTCTCCTTTTTAAGAGAGCAACCAATGCCAACCAAGTGGACACAATAGTTGTTAAATTGATTAGTTGATTAATAATAATACTAATTTAAAAAATCATCAACTAATTATCTGAGAGACAAATGTGAGTTTGGGATTATTGGTTCAGGCTGAACATATCATTTTAGCTCTTCTAGTTTGCAGTGGAAGTTTTTTTTAAATTATCTTTTGATATATTATGAACAATTTAGCAATTTTCAGGACAAATGATGAATTTTTTTTTTAATATAGCTGTGATATAAAGTATCAACAACATTTATTTATCAGTGAGGAACAGTTTATTCCTTTTTGCTTACAGGGAAAAGCAAAGTTAGTGCTGAAGACATTTTGACCAAAAATTCAATTCTAACATGTTGATTGAAACTTAACCTAAGACTGCCCATACCCGTGTGGTTATCAGAGAAGTACTTAGATCCTGATTTAAAATGTTGGAAAGCCAGACCAGCTTCAACAATACAAATAATTGTCAGAAGTCATGTATAGGTTACAGTTTGTACTGCCCACATTTGTTCATTGATGAAGGCCCTCGCAAAATGAAGTTACGTAAATGAATGAAAACGTTTTTTTAGCTTGTTAAATTTTGGCTTGTGTCTGCAAAGCAAATCGCTAACTGTTGGGTTGATTGTGACCCTTGCCCCTGCAATCCTCTTTCTTCTGCTCAGCTGCTGTTTTCTAACAATGAAGTGTTGTTTTGATAATTCGCCATGCTGCTCTATCCTTACAATAATCTTGATATGGCACAGACAACTGCAGAAGTACTGCAAGAAAAGTCATTATATCCTCTTTCCTTCAGTGTCATAGTCTTGACATTTCTCCAGTGAGCCCATTGAGCCTTTATTACACAAACCAGTGTTGCCATTTCCTCTTGAATTTTCTGAGTTTTCACAAGCACACTTCAGCTGTTGTTTTTGTGGTGCCCACTGAGTTTGATCAGTGCGTGTCTGGGGTTGAAACAAACAGCGTTTTGAAATTTCAGTAGAACTAAACTGCTGAAATACTTGATCATGGTTCCTATTTTCCCTATTTATAGACCAATTACATGTACTAGATGGACAAATAGACATGCAACAAATCAGAGACAGACTCTGATGCATTTTTGGTTTCTCTTCAGAGTTTATACTGCATTCATCAAGTGTTCAGACCCTCTCACGTTTTCAGGTTATGGTATTGCAACTTTATGCGAAAAAAAACACCAACTTCAATTTGCACTCGATAACCCATAAGAGATGTATTAACATCGAAAAACTCATTGCTGTAGTCTTGTAAGACACTTTTAATTCTTGAAAATGTGAAATGAGATCTTTGAGATGTTTCTCCCATCTCCACACAGGATCTCAGCCAGAGAGACCATCAGGTTCTTGTTCAATTTTCTTTTCCCTACATTATTTAGTTATTAGCCAGAGAGTCTGCTCCTTACGAAGTCCTAGTTCCTCTTTCATATAATAATTATGGAGGCCACTGTGCTCTTGGGAACCTTAAATGCAGAAAAAAATTTAAGGAAGGAAATCATTTTTGTTTTGTTTTTGTTTTTTTGTAGCTTTTCACAGATCTGTACCTCAACACAGCCCGGTGTCTGAGCTCTACTGGCAGCTTCTTCCACCTTATGCTGCTGTTTTAGTCTGATATGCACTGTTGCATCATGTGAGACCTTATGAAGACAAGTGTGTGACTTTCAAAATCAAGTCCAATCAATTAAATTGACCACAGGTGTGCTCCAGTCAAGTTTGAAAAACATCCAACAGATGATCAGTAACAGTAATGGGAAACACCTGTGCTACATTTCATGTGTCATGTAGCAAAGGGTCTTATGTCAGTGTGATATTTCAGAAATCAATTTTAAATAATATTTAAAAATAATATATTTTCTCTTTGTCACTGTGGAGCGTTCAGTGTAGATAGTTTTTTTTTAAATATAATAATGTCTGGCTCCAGTCTAGCAATGTGTGGAAAAAATGAATGCATTGTAAATTGTTGTTTAGAAAAAATCTTGAGATGAATTCAGTAAGATGTCTGTTTATAATAAGACTTGTTGTATTTACTTTGAATTTCTGAGTTCACTGGGTTGTGGTATTTCAGCCTCCCAGTGAAGAATAAGGCACAGCTCGGACGCGGGGAGTAGCCGGTGTTAATGGGAGGAGGGGGACCTTATCGGTGTTGTGCACATTTGGAATCAGCCTTGTTCAGTGTAGGGTGTGTGTATGCAATTGCTCTTATGTTGTGTTGATTAGTAAACGGCCGTAGCCCTCCAAAGCTGAATTACAAAGATAGGTCACAAGGTAATGTAATGGATGAGGCTGTTCTCTTTTCAGACTGATTCAATGGATAAACTGGTTTCTGCTGTTTGGTTATCTAAGTGGACCGTGATAGTGATGTAAAATTTAGGCAATGCATGTTTATCATGCTGTCCTCAGGCTATACAGTACTGTTATTACCTTTTCCACATTATAACCTTAAATGATAATCTAATCTTCAGTCTTATCCTAAAAATTAGCCCTGAAAGAACTGGACTTAAGTCTCAGCTCTCGTTTTAATTTTCAACTTCCATCTGACAGTTGCTTCTGCCTTTCTGTCATGTCCACATTCAGATTTAAACCTGACATTATGCCAAATTTAAAAATAATAATAAATGATGTCAGCCAATAGTCTTTTTATGGATTAAAACATAAATGTACTATCAACCCCGAACAAGTAGTGATTACTAAATTGTACCTGCTTTAGTCTCTTTTTTCTACTACGATCTACCTGTTAATTTTCACGTTTCTTTTAGTTTGTATGGTTAAACTTTGTGCTGAACTAGTACAATACAATACAATACAATACAATAAAACTTTTTTATCCACCGTCGTGGAAAATTGCCTTTGGCTCACTGTGAGAAAAATACAGTTAAAAAACATAGTTAATAAAAAAATTAAGGAAACAGAACACAATTAAACATAAAATAAATAAATAGGGGGAGGGGGAAAAAAACAGTGTAAAAGGGCTTCAGATGTCTTTTATTATCAGGCATTCAGTGTTTGATAAAAGAGAGCACAGTCTGAGGATACTGTCTGCAGGTTACTTTGTCCCCGGCATAATTGAAGCTTCAGATTAGCTGTCAAAGATCTCATTAAATGTTTGAATATAAAATTCATATTAATGCCTCTTTCTGCAACACAAAAGTGCAAAATGTAGCACTGAATTCAGCCACAAAAACCTAAAGTGTAAACTTTGCCACCAGCTTTTGTGTGCCCCAAGTTCCTAAATCTGTATTAAAAGGAAATGTAATTGATACATTATTGTCAAGCCAAAGGAAGGAAACACAGGGGAACATGGTGAGGAAGATAGACTTGGCCTATCTCCTGAGTCAGCCGCAGATCTCCTCACAAATAAAAAACATGCTTTGTGCCGGCCAGATAACTTGGCATGGTGGAGTAAAACAAAGAGCTTCCACAGCCTCCCACACCAGCCTTGCAAGAGACATATATCACTCAGACGGGATCCCTCTGATGCCAAGAGCACTTACTGTCGGAACAATGTGTCAGCATTAAGGGAAACCATGATTCGGCTTTTACCACGTGCCAACTCTAGAGCACCCACAGTCACATTCATGCAGGGCTGTAACTTCAGAACTCAGGTGCTCTAACTGTTATCAGATCTAATGGAGCAAATTATATGCTGTGATTTAAATGTATGTTTTTGTTTACCCAGACAAGGATGCAGAGCCTTCAGCCAGACCCTAATGCACAGTACAGGAGTGTGTATGAGGCTCTGAAAAGGATCATCCAGACAGAGGGGTTCTTCAGACCACTGAGGGGCCTCAACATCACCATGTTGGGAGCGGGACCTGCACATGCCCTCTACTTTGCCTGCTATGAGCGCGCCAAACGCTCTCTCAGTGATGTCATTCAGAGTGGAGGCAACAGCCATTTAGCCAACGGTATGAGTTCCCACGACTCGACACAAATCACTTGAGGAGGAGTCTAGCTTGGATAAGTCATGTTAATGTCATATCCTGTTTGCAGTCCAAGGACAAAGCTGTCTCCCAAACACAAATAGAAACATGCTAATAGGGAATTTGTGGGTTTAAAGGTAGCGTTTGTAGGATTTTCTTGGAAAAAATAAAATATGGACTTATACAAAAGAAATCCTGCTAAATCATCACCTATGGGCTTCAACTGTGTGGTGGTGACTGTGTCTGCAGAGCTCCCCCTTGTAGTCTGGGTTAGGGAAGTCGCTGTGTTTTCCCCAGCCAATAGGGACTTTAAGCAATGGCAGATTTTGGCACCCGGAAATAAATCTCTCATGACGCTGGTGCTGTAGCCATCAAATCCAAAGAAAGTTGCTGCGGTTGCTGGGGTAGCTGCCAGATCGGAACAGCTGATCACCCACCACGTGACAGGGTTGAGGGTAAATAAACGCCGCTCATGTGAGCTATGGGAAACTGTTGATATTAGATTAGATTATTCATATGTATTGTCATTATGCCAAGTACAGGTACAGATCATAACAAAAATAAATGTGCATATTTTCTATATACTTTATTTCAAAGAATTCAATTAAAAGAAGACATACAATTTGACAATTTAAGCACACATCTTATCAGAGTGTGTGTCGCTAGAACATGTAATGTACATAGAGTGTGTCACTATCAATTGTAGAACACGTTTCATTTCAAAAATACAATGAGAACCATTTAATTTACTCACCTAAACCACGCGTTGTAGTAACTACTGTACGTGAGATAGCTTGTTTCTCTGTAGTAGATGAGCCGTTGCTTAAAGTCCCTAATGACAGAGCGCAGGTAAAGTTGGGCATGCGGCACTATGGGCCTGTATAAAAACTACCACGAAGACAGCTACGCTGTCAAGCCTGGAGAAATGGCGATTACACACTTGACTCTACCTTTAACCTGTGTTTTTCTACCATGTATACATCAAGAAATAAGTGGGTAAAATTCTTTTATGTACAGCCACTGGTTTAGACCTGACAACACCTGTTTATATTTTCACAGGTATGGCAGGTAGTGTGGCCACTGTTCTTCATGATGCAATCATGAACCCAGCTGAAGGTAAGAAAAACAATCTGCATCCAAGGACTGGGTTCAAATGTATGAATGTGAGCATTAAAGCAGATATCAGTGGAATGTTTTTGTTAATATAAGTCCTAAATAGTCCTATTTTCCGTCAGCAATCACTTACATGAAGTATTTCAGCCTAAACACGAGTCTCTCCGTCACTCTGCTCTGCTGTAACCCGAGGAGAAAATTTTCCTTGTGGGATACAAGTGTTATCCAATGAGGAGAGAGAACGGCATGAAGGGCTGTGTGTGCAGCCAAGGGATGCGCGTGAATGTGGTGACGTAGCACGAGGACCAATTGATGCCTGACAAGGGCGGGGGCTGCTAACTCATGGTGCGTTCAAAGAAACTCGTACTTTGTGTTTTTCCTTCCTGTGAAGTCATACCAGTTCGATCTGGTACGAGTTCACGGGTCGGAAGTTACGAGTGGCCGTTATAGGGAACTTTCACAGACAACAGGATGGTAAAAACACGAGCTACGGGTTACCTGGAACGCTACCAAGTCGTAGTTGTGACTTGAAGCTGTAACTTACGGTTTCAAAAGCCTGCCTTGAACGCAGCATTAGCCGAAACGGCCGTGAAGCTGATATCTGCTTTAATGATTTGTCTCCGTTTAAACCCCGTGATTGACTGGCAACCTGCCCATGTGTAACCCCCCTTTTGGCCAACATTAGCGGTCATGGGATCCATCCAAATATTTATCTAAAGCCTGATATACTTTATTCTTCTGGGACATACAGTATTACTCCATTGTTGTCAAAAACATCAATAATGAGCAATGTGGACAAACACTGTAGTTTATGGTGGTACCAAATGAGAATCAATCCACCGCAGGAAATAAGGCCCAACAAATGCAGTTCTTACTGCTTTTTAAGCAAAGTTAGTAAAGTGTGGAAAGTAATTTACCATTAAGAACAAAAGGTCAATCTTTCCTTTTTGAAATGGCAGATATTGATGCTGTTCTTGGACTGCACAGGTCTGCACAATATTATTAATGACATTGACACATGCCAGTCAGATAAACCATGATCATTTCAAAATCCTTTGTCTACCTGTAGAGATAAGTTGTCCACTTTCATCCTCTTCTTGTTTCACATGTGTCTTTTTATCAGTTATAATGAGTATAATTGATAAAATATAAAATGCTTACAATAAAACACGCTAACGTGGATCTCTGTTTCCTTTCATGACCCAGTGGTGAAGCAGAGGATGCAAATGTACAACTCTCCATATCGAGGACTTTTGGACTGTGTCCGAACAATAACGCGCACTGAGGGCATTGGAGCGTTCTACCGCAGCTACAGCACGCAACTGACCATGAACATCCCCTTCCAGGCCGTTCACTTCATCACCTATGAACTGATGCAGGAACGTTTAAACCCTCACAGACATTACCATCCCGGCACCCACATAGTGTCGGGGGCAATAGCGGGAGCCGTTTCCGCAGCAATAACCACTCCACTTGACGTATGTAAAACGCTGCTCAACACACAAGAGAATGTAGCGCTCAACTCCATGAACATCAGCGGCCACTTAACAGGAATGGCTAACGCCTTCAGGACGGTGTACCGGCTTGGTGGTCCGGCAGCCTTCTTCAAAGGGGTCCAAGCAAGGATTATATACCAGATGCCCTCGACCGCCATTGCCTGGTCAGTGTACGAGTTCTTTAAGTACTTCCTGACAAAGCAGCAGCTGGAACAAGCGGCAGGACCTGGACAGCTGTAATGGAGAACGTGTCCACACCTAAACTGACGTTAAAAAAAAAAAAAAAAAAAAAGCTCCAACTGCAAGGTGTGTGAGCTCAACTTGTTTTTCCACTGTTGAGGAAATGTATATCAGTTATTGTCTCACAGGGAAGTGACTGAGGTAAAGGTGAAGCAGTGAGTGGCACTTCTTATTGCTCATTTACTTAAGTCTGTGTGTTTCTTTGGGTGAGGATGATGTTGCACAACCAGGATATGCGGAGAGATGACTGTTCCTGGAAGAACAGATATATATATATATATATATATATATATATATACAGTATATCTATATCTATATATAATGCCATCTCCCACTGCACAAACATCACCATCAACCACAACGCTCCACAATCTTTTCTACATGTGCTCAATGTGTAATTAAGTTGTCTTGAATAATGTTTATAGTTCTTAATATTGGAACTTTTTATTTATTTTGTTAGCTTTCTGCTGCCTGTATTTTATGGATGCGGAAGAAACACAATGGTGGTTGTTTGTTTTATTTCATGGTGTATTTATAAAGAACCATTACAACACATTCCTTATTTCCACTCCCCAGCGGACAGGACAGCTGCGCTCTCCAAGTGCCTCAAATATTAATCACTGCTTCACCTTTTTATTTTTGTTACATCATACTAGCTTACAGTCGTTTAAAGATCGAATCTTACTGAGACTCTTTGTCACAATCGGTCACATTGGTCAAATCACAACATGCTCAGCTGGATGGTGTTCTGTTTTTTTTTTTTAATTGTTATCTCTATCTCTTCAATGGTCAGAAGCCAGTCTACAGTAGTTATGTTGTTAGTGTTTTTGCATGAAGTGCAAAATACCAAGTTTTCCCTGTGAGAGACACTGTCTCATCATGGTGTGTTGGCCGTAACGGTCTAGTTGTTTGCCTTGTTGAAGCGCAGTACTACAACACTCCTGAATCACGCACAATAACTTGTTGCTGAAACAAGGCAGCTTGTTTGTATCTATTCTCAAACATGACTAGCTATACAGTATATAGAGATATATGTATATGTATATGTATATGTATATGTATATGTATATGAGGGCAACTATTTCTGAGAAACGTATGCATCTCCAAAGGTGGATCAAATAAGTCTGTTACTTGAGATGATGGCCAGGTCCCAACCTCTGTGTGCTTTTATACTGGTGCGATGTTTATATTTGTCATACTGACCTTTGACCTTTACTTGCACAGAATAAGTTGGTCTGAAACATGAAGTGCACACCTTCTGTTATCCAGAATGTAACACCGTGACTTATATTTTGCCTTGAAACTGACCAATTGCGTTGGGTGCTTGTCGTTACCATGAGAGCAGCAGCAAAAGTCTGATCAGATCAGCTGGTGAGCAGGCCATGCTGTTTCTTTTATTGTCACTTGTCCTGTTGTAGTTACACATTTCCTGTGTGCTCACTGCTCTCTCCAGCCTATTGTCTATTTTTGATTCAGTCGTCGAGACATTCCTCCAGATATTGATGTAATCCAGCGAGCAGCCAGATTTATTTGTTTTAATTATGGACGTTTTTTTCTTACTCTGGAAAAGTGCATGGAGTTCATCAGATTCCTGTGGTCTCATGAACCCTTTGGCAACAAATCCTTCATGCTTGTACAGTTGGGTAATTATTAATATACCAAAGACACTCATTGTAGTCTATGCATCTTACTTTGATCCTTGAATTATGATGCCGTGCGCCTGTCTGCCGCGAGTTGTCGTTGAATCCTTCCTCCATATAGCTTCCATTCAGTAGAGTGAAATTGAAATCACTTGAATTCATTAACCTTGAGATGCTTCTTGTTTTCTGTCTTTTCTGTCAGAGCGTTTCCATTTCCTCTCCTGACAGGTTTAGTTCATTGCTAAAGTTAAAAGTTGAAATTGTTTGTTATCATGTGTATTTTGAAAAATCTTCCATTGTGACCTATTTTTATTGACCTAGTGAATATAAACTACTTATATTGAATATACTTGTGCAATATGAATTTCACATAAGTGGACAAGGTGTTCAGCTTGAATATAAAAGTGGCTTGATTAGCATAGGTTCATAAAGAAGTTTTATTCTACACACAGTTCTTCACAGTTACAATCAAAGTTACAGTGTGCTAGTCTGTTGCCCGATGACAAAGCTCTTCTCTTCTGTTAATCACATGATAAACACAAATGAAATAAAGCCAGTCAGAATAGTTTTTGATTTATTATATTATACTTTGTATTATTATGTTTCCCCTCCTGTGTCATTCATTTGGACTGTCAGTTTATGGTCATCATCATGATTATCCAAACTGTGTTGCAACATATGTGTCCAAGTACTTTTAACATGCTAAGAGTACTGTGTCTTTTAGATGCTTACATTTTAAAGGAGACAGGAGAGAGCAGATATTCTATGTGGGGATTTTCATAATGTAAATATTTTTGTGCTATTTACACAACAAATGATTCAAATGGGAGTTGCGATGATTTGTTTTTTGCTGAGTGCCATCTCCACAAAAGGAACGCTTTGAAGTTTGACCATGCAAATATGAAATGATTGTAATAATGCTGCTACAGTATGTAACACTGGAGCTGAAATAAACATGCAACTGATGACTGATGACGTGTCTTTTGAGGATTTTCTTTCTGAACTCATTCAGTATTTGCTCTTTTGATTCTGTGTCTGTCAGCCTTAAAATACAGAGTTTTAGGAGTTAATGGGGCTTTGGTTTGCTTCTACCCCCTAAGAAGTGCAACTACTGTATGTAATAATTCTACTGCAAATGAACAAAACGATCCAACACTAATGGCCGTTACCAAGACATTACAGTAAACATCAGTGCTGCTAATGTCAAAGGAGTGAAAGCTTTCAGCTAAACCAACATGAATGATGTGATACAGATAAACTGACATCAGAAATATTTTATTCATTAACCTAATTTCCCTTAAGAATTTGTTAATTTTCTATTTTGCAGAGTTAAGTGTCAACACTGAAACACATGAACAACTCATTGTTTTGGAGGATCCTATAGAAAGCACCACAAATGTGGTCTGCTGTGGAAATAAATGAAGATGCAGTCAGTGAAATGCAGTGGGCAAAAATTCTGAACATTTATACTTAGCCTTTGTTTTTTGTTTTTGGTTCTGCTTGCTATAGGTTCAGTCACTGATAGGAAAGGACATTACTCAAAAAAAAACTTGAATAAAATATTAATGGTTGTTTTCTTGGTAGAAAGTAGTTCTGCCAGGATTACACAAACATACTGGTGTGCGAATTGTGTGTGGACTCATCCTTTACAGTGTGTATCCTGCAGGAGTCACTCTGTTCCTCTAGAGGGCGGTATAGTATTGTTTAAAGTCTGTCATCACAGACTCATGGCAAACAAGTGCCAGTGCCAGAGATGAGGCTAACATGATGCTGTATCAGTGTTTGGAGGTTTGGACCCACTGCTCAAAATTGAGATATATGATGGTATTATTACTAATAAAATAATTTCTGTTGTGGTTTAAAAACCTAAAAATATAAAATGCATATCAGATGAGGGCTTTGAAGTTAGTATATTATTATTTTTTGTTTACATGGGCCTATAAGGACAAATACCAAACTATGGTCAATAGATTTTCTTTTTTATTTCATTAATTTTATACAACATTAACAACTGCAGGAGAGCTATACTTAATGCAAGGATCATTCAGCAGTCTGCATCTTTTAATGCATTGTGGATGTTGTATTCATTACAGCCATAGAATGATTTGTGTATATTACCACTTATCCAATATAACATTATGTTTTCCTTATTCATTCTAGTTTATATATCTATACAGTCTATATGAAAGTATTCAGTAAATGTCCAGCACGTGACACAGTGTGTTAGAAGAACAGGTCTAATCTGATGTTTTATTGAGATGTACTGTAGACAGTGCAGAGCTTTATTCCAAACCAACATGCCTCAGGACACGTACACTTGTGCTGTAACGTTGTTGTCCCTGATGTGTTTAGTTTTCGCCCTTGTCCGCGAGCAGGTTGTTTATCTGAAGTGCACAATGAACATCCCCGTCAGCCCATGTCCTCTGTCCTTGTCATACTTCTCTCTAATCACTTTAATCTGCAGTAAACTATCCCACTACTTTCTATCTTTACCCCACAGATAAACATACTGGTGAATTACTCCTCTTTCTCTCTGTCTACCTGTTTCTTTCCCCTTTCTCTCTCTCTCTCCCTCTCTCTCCCTCTCTGTCTTTGCAGCAGCACAATCAATGGAAACCATCAGTCAAGTTGCAGCAGTGTATCTGCTGATGGGAGAAGAAAGGCAGCTGCTCTACTGGTACCGTAACATGAGGGATCCAGTTACACTATCCAAGGAAGTTTATGAGTGTTCCCATGTGAAAAGATCAGGGCTGTTTTAAACCTTCTTATCAACTCCAACAAATTTGTCAGACAGTCACGGCATATTGGAGCACTGACAAAGGCTGTCTTTGTGGTCGGCCTCTGGTTTTCTCCTCATCTGTTATGAAGATCTGCTTGTTTTTCAAAGCATCATTGGCCACCTTGAAGAGCACGACAACGGCTCCACGACCACACTGTTCACTGCACCTCACAATCAGATCCTTAAATATATAGACAAAGAAGATAAACTCTTGAGAGTGGAGACTTAACTTTGTGTTTCTTGGTATTTACAAGCTTGATCTTCATATCCCAAAAAATCTTTATGTAGCCATGTTCTAGCAACATCTCTGATCCAAGCATAGAGGAAGAGATAAAGATAATGTTATACGCTCCTGCTCTCTGCTTTTTGTCAAATCCAGTTAATCCAGCTGGTGCACAGACAGATTTAGAGACTCACCAAGACTGAAGAATGAAAGAGAACATAACAGACAGGAGGATGTTGTTTTAAGCCGTCTGCATTTGTGAAAACCGTGTCTCTTTGAGCCCTCCTCGTAGAGGAAGTGCAGGTATTATGAAGCCAAGTACAATAATAATAGCTCTCCCAACCTTCAGCTTCACCCTTCAACAAGCTCCTTTATCTGATGAGTGTGTTCATATACGACCTGAGAGACACTGAGAGATACTGTCAGATTTTCAATGCCGTCAAAACAGATGCTATCTGCCCTCTTCATGTCTAATTACCTGTTTATTCCAAGGGCCTGGAGTGAATGGTGCAGCCGATGGCAGTGTTGATAAAAGCTCACTTCGGTTTAAGGAAATATTAAGATTCATGATTCATGTTAAATTTCATTCCTTCAGCTTCTACATTGTAAGACAGCCTAGAAACCTTTTTGAATTGGATGGTATGAGTAAGCAGTTGAAGAGAAAACTCTTCATAGGAAGGTTGTAGAAAAGAAAAATATTTTCTCATGAAAAACAAGATTAAGAACTTTTGATTTTGATTCTTCTACTTATATGGTACACGATAAATGTCTACGAGGGCAGCGACAGGTTAGCCTTCTGGTGTGAGAGCTCTCAGGTCTCCCTCTATCAATTCCATCAGTCCTCTGCTCACACTTTGCTTGTGTTACTACAAACCTGCCCTTCTTAAATATGTAAAGCTCTAAATCCTGCGTGCCATCTTATCAGCAGTGTTAGGTACTGTACTGAGTCGCTTCAGCATGAAGCAGGTTATACACTCACGCTTAGGCCGCACTGTTGGTATGCAGCTTTTATATAATTCAAAGATCTATTAACAGTCAATTGAATTCTGACGTCTTGATGAATTTGTGAATATTTGACAATAGGCGAGAGTTCTTTTACATTGTAGGAAATCTCCAAAAGGTTTTACAACCGTACAGCTCATGTTTGTTCACAGAGGTGCATGTAGTTATTGTGATCTCAGTGATAAAAGAGCCACACTGCAAAGGGGTGAAATATCTTGTTTAAAAATTGGATACGTCTCTGTTTGGGATAAGTCACTGAAGCTATCATTGTAGTTAAATAATCAACACATTGTTACATTATTCAAAATGATGTCCATCCTGGTCTTGTTTCTATATTTGCTCTAAACAAAGGTATAAAGAATAATAATACTTTGTATCTGCATGTATAGCTAGTAACTAGAGGTGGACTTTATATTTCTTTCTTGTGTTGATTTCAGATATTGTAATACTTTGACTTCATGCGCACTGTGGTGGAAATGAAGTAAAACAGTGGTTGTTAAATTGAATAAACAGTGAAACGGCAGATTTGCTTCAGTGAGTGGAGGAGGCTCTACCTGTAGCAGCAGACACATGAAAGTGAAAGCCTCTCAGTAGCCGTCAGCTGCCAGAGCACAGGGTGATACATGACTTACTGTTGAATCCAGCCAGAGCTCACACATAGTTTTTCTCGTTCATATTATATTTAACCTCAGCAACCAGACAACTAATAAGGTTTCAATATTACGGTATTATGGTTTTATTAATTTTTGAATATTAAATTGAAATGATGGTGATGGTATTATTTCATATAAGAATCTCACTCAAACTGCAATGAATTGAAAGTTTGGCCTTGTGCTGAAGGAGACAGTGACCTTTACCTTCTGAGGGTGACATACATACAGGAGGTCATCAGATAACAAAGGGAGACGGTGTTCTATATTCAAGGCATGGATAATATCAATACTCTCAAAGATAACAAAGTGCATTCCATACCTGAAACCTGTGGCAGCCAGCTCAAGGACATACCTGGTGTTGCACACCTGCATGCAGTTCATAGGCACCGTTGAAGGTAAAGGCTATATACAATTGCCACAACCATATTATGAACATGCTTCATAGCCACAAATAGAGAGCTTTGCATACAGTGAAAGTGCTAACATTGTAGTATCAGGACTGGATTATATCTAAAATAATCCTCATAGCTCATTGCATTTGAAGTAGCCTATTCATGTATACAGCCATATATTTTCATTGATGACCAACACTGGCTGTTGAATGGCATTCCTCTTTCTTTTGTTTTTTGATACAGTTTGGGCTTTTCATTCCTTTATTGTGATAGGAGGACAGTAGGAGAGACAGGAAATCAGGGGAGACAGAGACGGGGACAACATGCAGCAAAGGACCGCGAGCCAGATTTGCCAGGACCATGCCCACATGGGTCACACTCTATGGGGTGAGCCACTGGAGGACTTGGCATTCCACTTTCTTATCAGCATCACCCTCACTTAGTCTGTGTGTGTCTGTATGCGTGGAAGTCATGTTAACAAACAGGTTTGGTCCCTATAATCATCACATTCACGAGATGAGCTACACAATGGGTCCACTACTTCTTGCCACAGTGGCACATGCAAAGCTGATTGAACATGATGTGTGAAACAATGTGGTCTATGTTTTTCTTTAGAAAAAGGTGAGCTTCTTAAAGTGAATTTGATCATCAGGATATTATGATGCTGAAATGATTATTCTGATGTATACCTACAGTACAGTGATGCGTTTTGGATCCGTTTTCTGTTCCTTTAATCCCTTTTGCCATCACATATCTTTTTGTAATTAATTCCTGTGCAAGTGTGCATTTTATTACGTTTGCTCTTGTGTGTAATTTCCCCACAGACTGAGTTTATAATTGTTGTTTAATTTTCCTGCAGTAACTCATACAGTAGCTTTCCTCATGATGTCACTTCATGAGACTTGAAGAGCAGTTTATCTCCTTGTAATCAGGTCAGGGGCTCTTTAAAGGAATCAGGTCTCATTCTTTTGCCCACATTTACAATATCATCCTCATCTCTGTTTAGTCTTATCTTCTTGTGTAGTTTTACCATATTAACTCCACATAGATACTTTAAACATTTCCACTATTTAACACTCAAAATGTCACTATTACAGTGTTAGTCCTTCAGTCAAGTTTGTCTATTTCAAATGCAACTACATGGCTACATTACAACACATTGTACATTACCCATTGTCCAATTTGATATATTTTAATTTAACCATTTAACAGGGTATGTCAGAAGCATAAATCTGTGGTATTCCCCAAAACAGAAAATAAACTGTAATGTTTACAGAAAGCTTTACAGACAGGTAAAAGGTTTTAGCATATTTTTCAATGAATTAATCAACAATGCCACGAGTGAATTCTAGATCAAATGGTTTGTTGCGCATGCCCTGTCCATACAACAAATTTAGTGTGATTCTTGTATTACATTTGTTTATGAGAAAAACTGTTTTTTAAAGGCAGACTGGTGAAGGTAACCTGTGGTCAAACACTAGATTCAGTGTCAAATAACAAAGCTTCAACTTTGATAAGGAACATGGAGCCTAAATATCAGGAATACTAAACATACAGTACGTCTATGATTGGAAATCATAGCTTCATACATCATTTTCACATTCACCATAACGTTGGCCCCCAGGGGCCACTGTACTCCCACAGGTACGGTCTGTATTGATAAGCTTTGCAGAACGATGTGATCAGTGATGATCGGACCATATCCTCTCTGAGGCCCAGTCCTGTTGTTTTGTACACGTCCTTACAGAGCTCTGAAGTTTGCTGCTTCCGTTTTGTTTTATACCTCCGGTTCTGAAACCAGATCTTTACCTGGGTCTCAGTTAGTCTTAAGGTGCTGGCGAGGTGAGCCCTCTCTGGGGCAGACAGGTATTTCTGGTGGTTAAATTTCTTCTCCAGTTCAAGCACTTGCAGGTGTGTGAATGCAGCTCTGGAGCGTTTCTGTTTCCCCGTGGAGGAAAAGCTGCTGGACTCTGAGGTGCTGGGACAAGATGTGTCCAGAGACTCTGTGCAAGAGAGACATGAGCAGGTCATTAAAGGGCAACATTGCTGTCTTTTAATCAGTATATACCAGTCTGTATGCAGGCTTTGAATAAGTGATTTTAGAGTTTATGATCATTATGTGAACATCCATCACTGTAAATAAAAAATAGTCCAGTTTTTTTTTTTTTAAGTTCCCCATTCTTGGAACTTGTGACACTGTCTGATCATACAGACCTATAACTTATCTCACACATCTGCTAAAACAGTATTCTCTAAGTCACACAGTAAAAATACATAGAATGTATTGTATTATCTATGCATGCTGTCCTGTGGTGCTCACCTGCCTGTGCTCCAAAACCCGGATCCAGAGGACAGAATTTCTCTGACAACTTTTCAGATTCTTCCTTCCACTGTGAACATTTTTCCATCTTCTGTGAACTGCATCTGCTGTTAAATCTTGTGTTGTCCTTATTGGAGAGAATGTCCTCTATGAGGAAAGAGGTCAAAGGTTTAGCTGTGTCAGACATTTCCATCTGCTAATCCACAAGTCTTAGGGCTCTCAGGACAAGTTGGCTACAGCGGGGGACGTGGTTGGAGCAGCGTGTCTCCTCTCACACTCACACCGTCTGAATTTATACAAAAGCAGAGGCGGGTTCATCCAGACTGTGCTGACAAGTGGGGAGGGCGGGACCAGTGGCTCTCTGTGTTAAACTCTCTTTACTCAAAGAGATTTCTACAATCACATTATTATGTCTTGTGAAAATAAGTGTAAATAACACAATTTACTGTAGGTATCATAGATCGGCCTTTTTGAAATGACCTTACTCATTGTAATTACCTAAATGGCAAAAACAGGCTCACATATATCATACTGTATATATATCACACATTACTATTAAAACCACATTGTTTTGGGGAATTTGTCATGCATGGCATTTCATACTTATTTTATACTCGACTGTATTAATATACGTAGTATGTTTTGTAATCGTCATCCAGTGAATATAATTTGCAAATGCTGTACAGTACTGTATATGAAGGAAGTGAACTACTTGGCATACACAAAACATACAACAAGGGAAGTAAACAACACATAGTGTAAAACTGGCAAACAAGGTAATATTTCGTTTAAGTAGTATTCTAACTAGACACTATCTAAGAACTCCAGTAAAAACCTGTATCTCCAGATGTATTTTGTGAAATTGTTGTACATTTACAATGTTATTAGAAGAAATATACTGGTTTCCTGGGTTAATAATTAAACTATACGTCATAGAAGTCAGATGGGTTTGTCCTGGGTTTCATGGCTCCCTCAGCTCAGGGCCGTCAGCGGCTGCAGGGAGACACCTCTGTCTGCAGTGGTGGGTGGTCATTCATACCTACTGGAGCACTAATGAGTTTGACACATTTAGGTTGGCTCCTGAAGGGACATAGTCATTGTTCAGCGGCTGTTTATTTGTTGTTCTCCGTGGTTCAGCCTGACCTTTCTCCAGTGATTGAGACATTTTCTAGCAGTGCCGGTGTTCCTCTGGGAGTTCATGCTTCATTTGGAAATGCATGAATGTAGGTATGATAAACATGATCCTCCCCATGCCCCCTGGCCCTGCTGACTCCTGATCAGCTTCCCTGCACCAATGACACACTTAAGAGTTTCCAACAGCACAATGTCACATTGATGGGTGCTTGTATTTCTATCCCATTTATATTATCCAGCTAAAGTGCAGCAATTAACTTTCTACCATCAAAGTGCTGTACAGTAGACTTTCTGTGCAATCTGAATATAGAAGTGAATGAATAAACTGTCTGATTTGGTGTTATGCATGTTCTAACCTGTTATTGTGGATCATAATTTATAGAAGCCAAATCTACTGAGATTCCTCTTAAGCATTAGCTACTGTCTGGTCAACAGAGTATTAAGATAATCAGTATGATATGCTTCACCTTCAATTCTTTGTCTGCAACCGTCTGCCTGCCAAAGTATGTTGAACTGTAAGCACAGAAAGCTTTTATCCCTCTGTCTAGACATAGTTTTTCTTTTTGTTTTCAAAGACCTTCTGTGTATTTTTGGATCATACAGTATAAAAAAAATTAAAAAGAAAGGAAGAAAAATGAAATCCAGTCATTCAACTGAAAACTCACAAGTTTGTTTCAATTGTAGACAAACTGTTAGTTGCTTTACAATCACTTCAAAAATAGCCTTATCTCATGCTCATGCTGGGGCCTACGTTGTACTGTGCGGGGCTATCAACCATTTCAAATAGCTCCTTTTTTGCTCTAAAGATGCTGTCATCCTCCACCCTTATTCTCAGACAATCTACATGATTGCTGGTAGCAGAAACAATGATATTTCTCTACTTCTGTAATGTGTCCTCTGTGTTCATTACAAAGACATTCAGCGGCAGGGTTGTGCATCAGACATGACATAGTAGACCCTCTGACCTTTTAGCCTGGGAAGGCATTAGTCTTCCACAGCAGGCAATAAGTGGTGATGATGTTTTCTTTGAGTCTCTTGGTTGTTGTGCCATCAATCTCCTGTTGTTTTGCTGCCATGTCTTTGTCTGGGACGATGAGCGGTGAAACTTTGTTGTAACTGTAGATTCGTCATGGTTTTATCTGCTCAGCATCAGTGTTGTATTATACTGTTTCCTGCACCTGGGGTATTGCACAAGTACTTCACTGCATGACTTAACAAATGTCATCAGGCTGAACAGGTCATTGTAACATTTACTGACAACCATCCAGACCTCTATGAAAAATATTAAAGGTTTTATCCCTATTGCGCTATCAATCGTTTATTATTATTATTATTATTATTATTATTATTATTATTATTATTATTATTATTATTATTATTATTATTATTATTATTATTATTATTATTATTATTATTATTATTATTATTATTATTATTATTATCAAAAATATCTCAAGAAAGGCTGAAATGAAAAATTATCAACAAGTAACTATATTAAAACAAAACCTTGGTATTGGTTCCAGGCCATCCCTGTGACCCTCCATGGATAGACAGTGGATGGATGAATGGATGGATGGAAAACCCATTTCTCTCCCCAACCTCCCTGTACTCAGTGTCAATTTCCTTTTTGGTTTTATTTATTTGGGTTGTCATATGACAAAATATGAACAAAATTCAGAATACTACATAAATTGGGCATGAGTGGGTTTTTACAGTGGCTTTTCATTATGTTAAAGTGATGTGGGAGTCTCCCACTAGAGGGAGCTTTACAACGACACATCGAGTCCTTGCAGAGTAAACAAGCCAGCAGCCACTTGAAGCGACAGGAACAACCACACAATGAGGCATTTGACCAGAGATTCAGTTTAAAGAGAGTCAGATTGTGCGCCATCAGTGCTTATCTGTCATGGACAGTTTCATCTTCATTTAGCTGATAACTGCAAAATCAACATCTTTGTGCTGATTTAGTTGGGTGGATGGTTGGACAGAGGACCACTGATCCTGGATTTGTGAATCATCTCATCTTCAGGCATAAACACCAGATTATCAGACTGGTAAATGATGTTGTTGCATGGCCAAAGATGAGACGTTTCCCTGTCTGAGGCTGACGTAAGACCGTCTGCAAGATGAGTTAACAGGATGAGTGAAACCTTGTTAAAGACAACCATAATGTGCCTTTCACTGATGGCCAGACTCACGTCACCCTCTACTTAAAATGACCCTCATGAAACCAGAATCAAAACAGTGTAATCAACCATCTTTATTTAAGGATTTTGCTTTCATTCATACATCTCTCTGTCACCCCCACCCCCTCCTTCCCTCTCTTTCAACAACTTGACTTGACTTGTTATTCTTTCACAGCCCATTTTCTAACTAACTTGCCTGCTCTATTTATAATCATCACGTGTGCATATCTCTGCAGCGCACACTTCAGTGAGACAAAATAGTGAGTTCTCCTGTTGTAGCTCGACCTGCATTCATTTCAAATGATATCTGATCTGTCAGTGGGCCCCACAGCGGGCCACAGTAGACCTCAGGTTGGGCACCATTGAAGGTCCCGGGTCCACCCTCCTCTTTACCTGTACCCCCAAACAAAACGCACCTGTCTCTAACAGGTTAACGTCACCCCAGTACCACCAGCAACTACCTGCCGACTACAACCAGCTAGCTCCATGCAAAACTATAGACAACATGCTGTTAGCATCTGCATCATGCTGCCGAACCAGTCACCCTTAGCTCTCCCCTTTCAGTTGCAAAAAATATCAACTCCTATTAACCAGCTTGCTGGATGCTGGACATTAGCTCTTCACCAGGATTATGATTTTGTAGGCCTACTCAAAGCTACACAGTTAGCCTACTGCAACAACAAAAAAATTCCACTATGAAATAGAGACTATTTTACTTTGTACAAGGAAGAGTTTTTTTTTCTAGTTCCCAATTGTATGACAGGGATTGTAGCTCTGTAAAACAAAAAAGGAAAAAAAGTTTATTCATCACCAGCAGAATCATCACCATTTACAGTTACTTTCACTGTAGATTAGACCAAGGCAGAATGGGGGGTGGGGGTGGCAAGAAACCCAACGAAAATGGCTGATACATATTATGATTCAAGTAGTAGTAAAACTGCATCCTAAATAGTTTTTTTTAATTACAATAACGTTTATAACAAATAGAAATCTGATAATGTAAATCAAATCACCCACTACTGCTATATTTTCCTCTCCCTCTCTCTCTCTCTCCCCCCCCCCCCACACAGGGGCATTATCTGATTTCTTGAAGTGTCTCTGGTCTCCTCTCTGTCTGCAGCTTCATCCTTATCTGTGCATAGATGCTCCCCCAGCTCCTCTCTCCCCCCAGAGGTGTTTCTCCTCCTCAGGCCCTGTGGATCAGCTCCATGTCCATTAAAAGTGACACATTGACACATTGACACACAACCCCCCACCCCCCCAAACACACACACACACACACACACACACACACACACACACACACACACACACACACACACACACACACACACACACACACACACACACAATGTTTTTAATTCATTAATTTATTACTTTTGATAAAACTGAAGTTCCACGATTTATTTCTTTATTTTTTGATTGCTTAGTTTCTCCACATATTGATTTAAGTTACCCACCGACTGGTGGACTTGCCTATACGTTTGGCTAAGTCCTATAGGTCTACATTCAGTTTTTGTAGTGCAAGTATCAGTCTTATCTGTGGCTAATCGATGAGTGACAGCTCAGTCGAGACCTGTTTCCCGTTTGATTGAAAGTTTGAAAAAGTTAAAGAGCCACTCTGTCTGCGGGTTTGTTTACCAAGCAAAGCTCCGGGGTAGGACAAGCTCTCCAGCCTTATCAGCGGATTTGTGAATGGGACAATAATGAGCTCAATTTGATAGAGCAGCACAGTCAGGTCAGATGGCACTCCATCCATTAGCTTTTTGATGGCTGTCTTTGATAACCTGCTCAGAGGAAAGCTCCATGACCAATTACCAAGGGTTAGCCTAATGACGTAGGCATGGGCTATTGCTTTTAATTGGATCTTAAGGGGAACATTTTGCAATTCAACTACAACGATGGACGCGTTTTGTCACATTTGATATCGATTAGTGAAAGTTTAGCCTATTATACACTATGCCCTTTAAAATCTTTGCACAGATTTGAACATAGGTCCTTGTAAATTGTTCAAAATATTTCATCTTCCTGGGCGTGATCGCATAATTATTAAAAACCTCTGATAACATAACAAAGTAGAAAATATTATAGACTGTCACAACAATGACAAACAAAAAAATCTTACAGCAATTAGTAGGATGTAAATGTCCCATTTATATTTTTAATTATAAGAATGTGCATCAATTAAAACTATAGGTTTATATATTCAACAATCATCACAGGAGAGAGAAAAAAGGACAGACTGATGTATCAGCTGTTTTTTTTTAAATTTGTGTTTGACTTTTTCAACAGCAACAAAAAAAACAGCCAAAAGAATCATTTCCATACAAAAATCTGGCCCTGAAATAGTGGATGGATGGCTCTGTGTTAGACACGTCTCTGTCCCCCTGATCACCAGCCTCTTACTCCCTGTAATGAAGGCTGAAAGTGTCCGTGGTTGAAGGGCCCCTCGCTGCTGCCCGTTAAATCATCCAGCTGGCTGTGGGACATGTGTGCGGCGGAGTGAGACACGCTGTGGTAACCGCAGCCGTACACCCCGCTGCCTCCGTATCCAAACACGGGACTGTAATGTCCCACGGTGATATTATACGGTGAAGAAGAATGTGAACCTGCGCTGCTGCACAGCTTCCCGTCCCGCACCAGCACCGGCACCGCCACCCTCCGGGGCGCAGCTGGATAACCGGCCAGCTCCAGAGACTTGTCCTGCCTCTGACGCTTACATTTGTACCTCCTGTTCTGGAACCAGATTTTGACCTGGGTGGAGGTGAGTTTGAGGATGTGGGCCAGGTGCTCTCTCTCCGGGGCCGACAGGTACCGCTGCTGCCTGAAGCGCCTCTCCAGCTCGGACACCTGCGGCTGGGAGAAAAGGACCCGGGGCTTCCTGCGCTGCCGAGGTCTGCTGCTCTGTGCGCTCTGGTCGCAGTCAGGTGAACTGTCCAGGCCGCACATCTCTGCAAACCACAAAGTATCCACGGGCTATTACATCAAATTGAACTACTAACACTAGTCTGCTATCAAATATGTGCCCATTTCATTCTTCTTTTCTAAAGTAAAATATTATGTCCCATAGTGATATTTTCTTGAAGAAAATCATTTTTTTTTATTCATTAAAAAAAAAAATCTTCAAATGATCAGATTGGATTGTCTTTGATCTTCTACATTTGTTTTCTCTTTTACATTTTAGATTTTTTTGAAACGTAGGCTCTCGCACTAAAATACTTTTGTTTTTTTATTTCTACAACAAGGTAGGCTATGTGGAGACATTGAAAAACACGCTCGTATACATCCAAAATAAAATGAAGTGAAACATAAGACTGAAGACGCATTGCATTGCATTCGATGTTAAAGACCACATTGGGCTTTATTCAAGAAGACTGATCACCTGCCTTTACCTGACCTGGAATTAATGGCTCGATTGTGTGCCTACCTTACCTATAATAGTCACTAAATAATAATTAATTAACATTAATTGTAGTAACATGGTCACAAGTCAGTGCTCCCTCCTTTTCTAATTCATATGATTGATTTACTTTTGGACGTTTGGTGAATGCATTCACTTCCAATTTCATTGCGCCTTAATGCAGTCCAAATTTATAATATATTATAATGATAATATATTATACACTGAAAGCCATCAAATAGGATACTATATTATAATGATAATATATTATAGTATCCTATTTGATGGCTTTCAGTGTAAAAAGAAAATGAAAAAGTAGCAGGTCATTCATGGTATCAAACTGCACCCAAGGCCTCATTCGGTCGCACGCCGCCTGACTCCACATTACTGTAAGTGTATAAAAAAGTAACTTTCCTGACCGTGGTGTATGCACAGTGTGTGTCATCTCACCCTGCTCACTTATCTCCTCTGCCGCTGAATTGTGAGTATCCAGCTTCTCCTGCATCCCGGAGACGTACTGCTCCGGCTGGCACTCGTAAGAGTCCCCGCTCCTGGACGCAACGTTCACGTGCGGATGATGCATCGGAACAACTTGATCAGTCACCAGAAATTCTTTTTCAAAGTCATGTTGGTGCTCCAGCTTCAAAATGTCCTTAACAGAAAAGGGCGTCGAGGTCGTAGTTGAACTGGGATGCATGCCCACCCTTTCAGTTGCAGCTCTAAATAACTTTTAGATCCGTCTGTACGCACTGTTGTTCGAGTTGTTGGTGATGCTGCTGGACTTATCTCTGAACTAACTGGTGAGTGAAGGCCTGGGAAGATTTAAATCATTCAAGTGTCCTGCTAAAGACAGGGGTGGACTGGGACAAAAATTTGGCCCTGGACTTTTTGGTCCAGACCGGCCCACTATCTGCGCGCGGATATTTTGCCAACTAGCACCGTTGATGTACATACAAACACACAAGCTCTTAATAACACCACTATACTAAACGATATACAATATACAACAAAGTAGAGGAATAGTGTGGAATAGGTTAAGTTTGGACAATATTACATGCACATAATGAGTCTGCATGCAATCAGAACTTTGGCTAGTTGGCTAAAGTATGGAAAACAATAGTACAATGATCTGAAAAATGGACAAACACAAATTTTATCTTAGAAAGACAGTACAGCTCAACATAATGTATAGACAATGAAGCATGACAAGAAATGCTGTATGCAGAATGATGTTTTACTGTAACAGTATAATCAGTGTTTTATTAATTTTAACTGTATAATGTTAAACTGTTGAAAGGACAATAAACCATAAACACTGACTGAAAAAAATATGGAAAGCATTTGTTAAGTTGTTAGCTCAATGTCCTTCATGACCAAATTTGAGTGAGGGCACTTTAATAAAAGCAACTAATCAATTAATCAGGATAGTATATGAATTTATTGTTTTCCAACTTTAGATAACTAGATTTAGCTGTAACACACCACACCATCAGAGTTATTAGCTATAGCTATTTATTAGGCTATGTCAAGTAAAGTTCATAGCAACCGTTCTGGACCATTTACAGTATTTTAATGAATGTTTATCCACACCATTCTGGAAAGCACTGTACCTGCTTAACACGGTTATCTCTACCTCCTTCACATGGTGGAGAGTCTTCCTCAACACTTATTTTTTCAGCCTCCTCCTGCACCATAAGGGCACTGGTGGAGGCTGGAGCCTTCTCCAGACTCACTGTCAGACTCACGTGAAGGACCTGCTGCTGAAGCTGCAGCATCGGTGCTTCTAGCCCTGGCCAGGCCAGGCGGCCCCTGATCTGCGTAATTGTTGTAGGCTACTTTTAGCAGTCTGTGCTGCTGTTACTTTCCTCCATTTTCCCGCGTCGCCTTTGCGTTTGTTTACTTTTCTTTTCCGTTTTCGTGCGCTGGTGTGTTGTTGTTTTCTCTCTCTCGCTCTCTCTCGCTCTCTCTCTCATCATGACTCCGTGATTGGACGAGGGGGGGTCTAGAACATGCGTGGGTGGGACTCCTGGGCCTCTGTAGCCTCTCATAGGGCCATTGGACCAGGTAGACAAGCCACTGGGCCAATCGTCACCTCTCTGCTGTGTCTGCAGCTGAGCACTGTGGGCCGAGCCGATGCATGTCTCTCTCCCTGGGCCGGGAGAGTTACAATAGGCAAGGCGAGGCATGGCGAAAAAAAAGTTAAATAAATAAATAAAAAACGGCCGCCTATCGGCCCATTAGTGACCGGCCCACCGGGAAAACTCCCGGTACTCCCTATGGCCAATCCACCCCTGGCTAAAGAGCAAGGGAAGAGATATATCTGTCAGCCCTCTCCAAAACCACTGGCCAACACCCTGTCTGTGCGCACAGTCCTGTAGTTCCTCTCCTTCTCACCTTACAGGAACACCTCTCATCATATACGTCTCTGAGCGTCAGGAGGTGTAATTAAGGAAACTAATTAAGAGATACGACTAGGTTATACATCTGTGTGCGCCTCAACAGAAATATTTTTTAAGATTATAAGTAGGCCTTAATTATATGTCAGGGAAGGTCGCACAAATTTGTATCTTTAGTCAGGCTCGTAAAAAGTGGAAAACTATCTTATTTTTTCAATTATATCACATAAAATCTATGTCTGAGGATTAGGATATAAGTGAATTTGTGGCCATAAATCTGTTGAACCACGCGCAATTGCATCCAGTTGAAAATGAGGGGAAATGTATTCAGTGTTTACCAAACCACCTCTTCTGGTGAGCCCAGTAAAGCCACTTAATCAGCTCGGGGTGGGTGGGGGTGAGGGTGGGAGTTCTTCGGGGGTTGAGTGATCTTGGGTGATGTTGAACAGCTTTACCATCAACATTGTCTTCCAGCCACATTATTAGTGTTCTCAGGCCACAACAAACAGAAACATTACACCTGATGTTGTGGAAGTGGAGAGGCTGCGGCGCCAGCCTGCAATGCATGACTGAGGCCGAGACGCGCGTCCGAGCAGACAGGAACAAGGACAGACACGGGCTGTCCCACTGCAGGATGTATGGAGGGCACTTATGGGTCTAAGGAGGTTTTTCATCGCACTGGTCGGAACTGTGGATTGATCCTGTATTAACAACAATGATAAATGGACTCACCCGAGGAAGGTATACAGCTGTATTACTGCATAAGATAGAGCTCAAATGACTTGCAGATATATAGATTTCTATTATCTGAAATGATCTGATCTGAAATGAAATGACGACTCTTAAAGTCATGTGACTGGTTGATCAATTGATGGATGTTACACACAATAGGTATTATATATGTGCACACTAGTGCTGCCATGAAAACTATTTTGTTGATGAGTTACACCACACTGAACAGGCAGTTTAATGAAAAGTTGAATGAAAGATGAAAAAAGTTAGTTAATCAGTTAGATGTAGATTTATATGTGTGTACACAGATTCGCTACAATTCACATACATACTATATGTATATACTGTATATGTGTGTGTGTGTGTGTGTGTGTGTGTGTGTGTGTGTGTGTGTGTGTGTGTGTGTGTGTGTGTGTGTGTGTGTGTGTGTGTATATGTGAACCCCCTGGAATTTCTTAGTTTTCATGCATAAATTTAATATGATCTGATATACATCTAAGTCACAAGTATAAACAGTCACAATGTGCTTACCTAATGCCACACAAACAATACTATTTAATGTCTTTATTGAACATATCCATTAAACATTCACAGTGCTGGTGGAAAAAGTGACCCCTTGGATTTAATAACTGGTTGAACCTCCTTTGGCAGGAATAACCTAAACTACGTTTCCTGTAGTTGCAGATCTGCATAACACTCAGAATGAATTCTGGACCATTCTTACTTACAGAACTGCTTCAGCTCAGCCATGTTCTTAGGATGTCTGGTGTGAATGACTCTCTGGAGGTCATTCCATAGCATCCCTATTCAGGTCTGGGCCACTCTGAAAGGTGGAGTTTCCTTTGTTGAAGCTCCTCTAGATTATCTCTAGATAGTAAATTTACTTTAATGTTTAGGGTCATTGTCCTGCTGCATCACACAACTTCTACTGAGTTTCAGCGGTGGACAGCCACCCTGACATTATCCTGTAGGAAGCCTTGATAAACTCTGGAAGTCATTTTGCCCTCAATGAGGCAAAAATTAAATCTTAGTTTCATCAGTCCACAAAACATTTTCCCATTAGTGTTGTGGAGTGGCAAACTTCAGGCCTGCAATGGAAAGCAGAGCAATTAATGCAGAAAACTAGGAAATTCCAAAGGGTTCACATAGCCTACTTTTTCTTGCAAATATATATATATATATATATATATATATATATATATATATATATATATATATATATATATATATATATATATATATATATATATATATATATATATATATACATACACACACACGCAAAGTACTATGTGTGTCTGATTTGTCACTAAGCTGCTGGACAAGTTTTCAGACAGGTTTGAAAACACACACACACTGCTGTTGCATCTGTGGTTAAATCCATTACAACAGTTGCTGCACATCACTCATGTCTTAGGGCCCTGCTTCAGGGGTCTAACTAAGTCTGGTGTAAATATGGTTAAGAGCTTTGTTCAACTAATTCAAATTTTCTGGGATGGAATTCTTGTATGGAAACAATAAAGCCCTTAAAATATATCTATAGGTTTCCTCTACAAGATAGGGCCCCATGATTAAATGATATGTTACTGTAATGATAATTATAATGCACTTTAGTGGTGAATGCATTATGAAACAAATTCCCAGTCATCTGAACTGCCACCAACTATATCCGTGTTGTGAAGTTGAAGCCACTGTTCCTTGAGGGTCTGTGGCCGTGGGGCTTGGTGGTCTAGTTTGGCTCCACATTCAGAAAACAAATTTCCCAAAAGTGAAGTATTGTTTAAACTGAATCCATAATTTACACATAAAGAGGTTGAACTCTCAATTACATTCACACCTGTAGGTCTGTGATTCCCCCTGGCCCCTGCTCACTGCCACCCACAGTGAGTGGCATTAAAATGGCGTTGCCCGCGGGAGCGAGTAGAGAGAGAAAGGAGAGACTTTTGGACATTGTCATACACACACACACGCACCATGCACGCACACACACATGCACACCTGCTCCACTGCTCCTCTCTGTGGAAGCGCGATCAGGTGCGGTATTTAACTGACGCAGGGCAGGGGGGCGCATGGAATTGCCCACAGGGGTGTTTTGTTTTCATCCTTTTTTACTGGTGTGTAAATATGACATAGCATGTTATTACATTAAAGGCTAATGTTTATTTTTTTCCCAAATGTGTTTTGTTTAAATAGTGTGATTTAGGGACCATTAATGTTTTGGTACTCCCCTGTGATAATGGTTTTGGCTCAACCAGCCCAATAGGCCAAAGTCTGGGCCTTCATTCTGCTCTCCAGAGCTTGGAGCCTCAATGTTGAAGGGAAGGATCTCTGGCCTCCTGTGTATGCAGGGCTATGCTAAAAACAAGCTAAGCTTAAAGGCTGACTGCTTCTGCTGTCCTCCATATTTTGGTTTTTCCTGGTTGAAGGTGAGAAGAGAAGAAGAAGAGAGTTGAGCTGCCAGTGGGCTTCTTCTTGTTTTTGCCTTGTGAAATAAACAATCACCCAATTTCTTTTTAAAATTGAATGCTCCCTGGGTTCCTAACTCCACCACTGAAATCCGGACACACCCACACAAGGCCATCTACATTCTTCAGTAAACCTGACCTGAATGGGAACATGTGGAGTCTTCTTACTGTCTTACTGTCTTATATAATGCATGACCTCCTTCGAAACCAGGACTGTATTTGAAGTTGTGTTTGGCACAACCTTTAGTCAAGAAGGAAAAAGTTAGGCCTGTTGCATCTCTTTGGATTAACAGCTAAAGACTCATAGGGTTAGGGGTTAGGGAACAGTCAGAGCACGAACAGTCAGCAGCCAGAGCTGGACTGTTGCTCACAATCCAATCATTACTAAATATTTTAAGTGAGAAACTGCGGGAGTGCGGTGGGGAGCAGGAGAGATTAGGCAGACAAACTGGTGGAGCAAATGAAAAACAAAGTGGCTGAGCAGTGTGACTGCAGCTGGCAGGCAGCTCACACCACTGCTGCTGCTGCTGCTGCTGCTGCTGCTGCTCAGGCCTTGACAAAGACAATTATTTCTTATCCTGAGGTCGGGGCAGTGAGAATTCCTGCTATTCCTGCTATAATCAGTGATTTGTTAGATGTATTATCCATGTGTCCAGGCCCAGGAAAGTAAATCTGGCAGAATGCAAATTGTTTTATTGAAATTTCACAACATAACTATCACAACGAGTTCCTCAGTCATTAATATCAAAGGTAAAATAGCTCATGGTTGTGTGAGGCATAAGATTAAAACAGGGATATTGTGTAATGTTTTCTCTCCTTTAAGTCCAAATATAAATGCAAAGGATGATTGAATAGTGCCCTCTAGGAAAGATTATGGCTGCACTGAAATTTAATACTGAAGATGCTTCTTTGAACTTGCATTTTTTAGATTATCATGTGTGGTCTTCAACATCTGTATTGCTGGTCCAGCTGCTTCCTCTACCTGCTGGTCAAACAGCTGAACCATTAAACTTAATGCTACTCTCAGGTTTTCAACAAGCACACCTTACACTGGCAAATCAAGAAACCTGAACTTCAAAAGCAGAGGGTGAAAAAATCACAAGCTAAATGTGAATTGTTTGACACTTTAGACATTTCAGGGTGTCCGGTTTGATGGGTAAATTACTTAATCACGACAGCAGTGTTCTCTGAAGGCTTGGAGCAACGCTCCCACCGAGTTTCTGCCACTCCTGTCCCTCACAGTCAAAACCTTTCCTACTGAGCCCCTCATGGTAATATAAGAAGCAAGCCAAGTAGAGTTTACCACTAAATACCCCTAATTCATCATACTGTAAAATAGAGGACTGATAGCAGCTGAAAGAGGAGACAGAGTGGCCTTGCACTGAGTGAAACTGAACCCGGCCTTTCCTTTGACCAATATGCAACTGAAGATACTCATCAAATGTCACATGATGTTGACTAGACTCAACCCGAAGTCATGGCAGTTTATACTGATGATGAAACAACTCCAGTGAAGAGTATTTCAGACTTTTTTTTTTAACATGTTAATTAGTGAGTCACTGTTTATCACGTTTTGATACTAATACTTAATAGTACTTATATAACTTTGGAACCCCAATCAAGTATTTTTTACTATCACCTGTATCACCTTTATCCGTTTTAGATTACGTTGACATTATTTACATGCATGCTTCTCCCTCTGTTCTTAAACCACTAGATACAATTTATCATTTGGCTATTAGATTTGTTACGGGCGATGGGTTTATGACCCATCATTATCATCTTTATCATAATGTGGGTTGGACTTCCCTAGCCCTAAGAAGGGAGCAACACTGTATATTGTTTATTTATAAGGCACTGCTAAAAAAACTTCCACTGTACCTATCTAGCCTACTGAGCTTCAGATCTTTTAAATATCCCACTCGTACACAAAACCCACTGGCTCTTAATATCCCAGCTGTTAAAACGGAGGTAGGGAAACTCGCTTTTGTTTATTTTGCTCCTTTTAAATGGAATAATTTACTGTCTCAGCTTCAGTTGGATACACTGATTCCTTTTAATCATTTTAAAAACATTCTTGTTGATCTTATGAATTCTGAATGTACATGTGCTTCTTGAATTCACTATGTGCTACTGTTGAATGTATATATTATGGATATGTATTGTAATGTGTTTGATTTGTATTGATTTGTATTGTGCTGTAATCAGGGTGCCATTGGAAATGAGAGCTTGCTCTCAATTGGCCCCCCTGAATAAATAAAGGTGATGAATGAATGAATTAATTGGCTGTCAAATTCTCCTGGTGCGTCTGACCAGATGAACGTCCCTCCACCCACGTGTCACATCCTGCTTTTTGACACTTCTTCCACTGGATTCAGAGACCATGTTTTATCTCACGTTTGCTGTTGGGTTGAGGTTAATCTGGACTGATGAATCCTTGGCAGGAGTCAGAGCCACATTGCAGCAGCATTTCAGAAATCATTTTGCTTGAAAGTACGTAATGATGGTAATGATACTGGGATGTTTGTAGTGTAATGGACTTACACAGCATTTTAAAATGCCGTCAATAAATACACCTAACACAATTAACATATGTTACATCAATTATGTTCTCAGTCTTTGTACTTCCTGTGACTGTGACATAACAGCAAAAGTTTGAATGATAAAACATGTACCACCTATTTTCAGCCACTAGATGTCTCTGCCTCACTGTGTTAAATCCAAGGGCTGCACTAAAAGGATGGGTGGATCTACACTTTAAAATCAATAAGTGAGAGAATATAATTCATTTGTTGTTATTGAGTCTCTCAGGGAGTGTTGTTGATTTTATCTTTATGTCCACAATATTAAAAGCCACAACGATGCGAGTGTCTCTTTAACACTGGGAGTGTCCTCTCAAACTGACACAAAAGCGAAGTAGACACAAGCATCACATCTATCTTAATCTCATCTTGTCAGTGGCTTTTTCCTTGAGACCTGGGCTAAACCTGAAATCTTTCTCCACAAGATCCTACATGTGAGCCTCTCTTCTATGGCCCAGCCTTTTGTCATTGTGTTCCTCCCAGGTCTTTCAGAAAGGCTGAGATGTGGAGTAAAACAGGGGAGATCAGCACTGAGGAAACTCATATTTCTCTGCTTCAAACTAAAACAACATTGTGTGGAACATGGCTTCGTCCATACTGGTCAAATCTGCCCTTTCCTCTTTCCACTGTTCAGTGTTCAGCTGGAGAGCTGTTAAAAAAAGTCAGGTTCTGCAAGAGAAAGCAACATTTGAGAGCGTTCAAGAGCATTTTATGTGCCGATGAAGTGACTGAATACGAAGCTCAATTGGCTCCATGGCTCTGATTGGCTAAGGCAGACCTTAGGTGCACAAATAGCATAGTGCAAATAGAAAATGGTGACAAAAAGCAGTGAACCTATCAATTACTACTGATCGATGCACCTGAATTTTGCATCCAGAGTGAATGTGTAGTGTTAGGTGTTTGGCATCCAGGGCTAAAAAAAACTGCATTATATTTGATTCTGAGACAAATCTAGAGATGCTTTGGCAGAGATAGAAAATGCTCTGTTTCATCTCTTTCCCCTGCCACTCCAGCGCTTTCTTCAGTAAAATTTGATCTAATTTTCTCTCCCGTCCTTGGGTATTTCCCCACAGAAATGAAGGGATAGTGATTGCTGGGTAAGATTGGAGTGGATCTAATCTTCCACTGCTCTCAGTCATACTCCATTTCACTGCACATCTAATTTGTCACACTGCTGATGAATATGCCACAAGTTTCATGGGAAAGAGAAGGACATAATGAATATAAAACACACTGGGAGAGGGGGAGAGGCAATTGCCGTACCGCACTAACCACAGTGCATTGTTCATTTGTCCCATCAAATTGCTGACACTATGCATGCACCCTGGATACATTGCTTTCCTCCCTCAGAGTTTGATCCAGAGGTTAAAACAATGACAAACAATGGTGGGGTTGTTTTTTTTGCCTGCAGATTGTACAGAAGCTTCATGGTCGTTTATGATCATCAACTACAGGCTCAGTGTTTATCCGATGAGGGCATGCATCACCCCTCATTGCCATGCACCCCACTGTTAAAATCTCTGTACTTTTTATTGGTCTGCTTGTAAGAGATGAAGGCTTATGCGGGTGACATTGTGAGCATTGCAGGCAGATGCACTGTACAGATGTGCACGTTCAGAAAGTTCAGGCAACGTCTCTGTTGAATCCGAAGGCACCATAGCATTTATCTGAGCCGAGAAAGAAAAAAGAAAAAAGCACAAGCAGATGGTATGAAATGCATCTGCATAATGATATTCTAATTTTGTCATTATTCATTATTACCCTGGTAGTGATTGTCAGGGTGGTGATACACTCGGCAGCAGTCCAAGCAACAGGCAACAAAGTGAATAGGCAGGGTCAAAAATCTGTTCAAATGTTTCCTGGCAACAAGATGTTTCTGTGTGTTGAAAGCAGTAATTCCATCCCAATTGCTTTTAAAAGCTGCCCACCACATAACTGCAGCAATGTAACTGGGCAGAGAGACTCAGCGAGAGACAGATGTCTACTCTGACCAGATGGGGAAATTCAGAACTGTCTCATCCTGTCCATCACACTCACGTTGAATTCATTGATGAGTCGAGAGTGAATGTCTCTTTAAAGACGGCGATGATAGAATCTGTGTGCAGAGCTGCTGCATCACCTATCCATGAGGCTGGAGAGCGGCTGATGAGAAAGCCCTTCAGGACTCTTCTCTAAATAGGCATGAAATTATATCTCCCTCTGACTGAGATTAGCGTCCATGGAGCCTCTTGCGTTCTGCCCCCTCTTTTCCTCAGGCTCTCCAACCAAACAGGCACTTTGCAGTTTCAGCTCGTTTGTGCTCAAGTTTAAGAAAGTTCATTTTCATCAGGAGGTGCTCTCTGTGTCCTTCATCTTCCTTCCTGGGTCCTGCAGGATTTGTCACACATACAGCACACTGAAGGGATGTGGTAAACCATAGCAGTGTTATGTGCTGGTGATTTGCCTTCATCAGAGCAGCTACTTTATCATTCACTAGAGAGAACTGGATACACTGTTAGTTTTCAGCTCAGTACATGGTACAGAACTTATTCACACATGGCTGGTCTTTGAAAACCGATCCTTTTACATCAGACATAGCCAAAGGAGAGGGAAAGACTGTGTGTGCGAATGGGAAATCATGCAATCGGACAAAAGGGAAGTCTTTACGCTCTATATTCTGTCACTCTATGAATATAGGGACCAAATGGGAAGAGAGCCGAGAGCCACGGTCATGACCTCTGTGTTGCCGGTGAGGTCCTGGACACTCCAGGTAATCTGGTCTGAGCCAGTTAACAGTGAAAACTCTGTACCACTGCAGGAAACTGGCAGCTGCAGCCAACACAGGCTGCAGACTGAGCACTACCACCCATGTAAATGTTTTTTGATATAATATGTGTTAGACATGTGGAGCTGGAGTCATCTGGAAACTGCTTCTTGGTATGTGAAACATATTGTGAACAGAAAATAGGCAGGTTCAAACAGTCAAGTTAAGTCGGCATGACACATGACTCAGACTGCAACAGATGTTTTATCATGAATATGATCAATGTTTTTTTATATGATAAAGTATCAAATTATTATGTATAATGTGAAAGCAACCAGTCAGAATGATGCACTGCTCCAATCTTTTGTGTTTGGTCTTTGGAGGTCGGAGCATAAGCCACCACCTCCGCAATAGAAGACTAATGAACAACTAAAAAGGTTTAAGGGTTTCAAGTTTACAGAGCAGTTAGAGTGGGCCTGGGTGAGTTATGGGACGTTTGTCTAAACCTTTGAATCACCAGTTGAAGCTGAAACCAGCATAGATGTAATTCTCTAAAATCTGGTGCTGAGTGTGTGGCCCCTGAGGACTGATTGGGTTTCCATTTTTCATGTTGCTGAGGAAATTCTGGTGCTAACGGCCCTGGATATTACTGTGGTGTCATGGGTGACACATTTATTGTAGATTGTGTGGTCTGGTTGAAGGGGTGGTGATGAAGGGAATCAGAAAACAAGAAAATCCAGGAAAAAAATGTTTCTAACCAGCAGCGGAAAGGAAACTTTACTCAGTTTTCAACAGCTTCCTTCCATCAAAGAACTTTGGTGTTCGCTGATATGCGAACCGAAGTCAGGAAGTCAGAGGCTCCTCTCTGAATATTTGAGGGCGACTGGTGGACAGGAATATCGGAGCATCAAAGGACTTATTGCATTGATCAGTGTTGATGTGAATCTGTGAGTGATGATGGATCCAGCTGAGTGAAAGAAGGGCAAAGCAACATATTTCATACCATATGCCAGATATGATAAATATTTTATTTCTGATCAGCAAAAGACACACAATTGATGCATTTGTATCTTTCATGACTTTTCAGTACAGAGGAAAAACCCAAACATATACACAGTATGGGTATACAGTATATGTATATGGGTATATTCTAAAGTGCAAGTGATTCACAAGGGTCAATCATGCGTTACATAGCATCTGTATCAGCAACTTCAGTCATCTCCTTAAATCTGTGATAATGTTTTGAACCCAATAGTAAAATAACTGTCGCTTATATATATATATATGAATACAAAATAAACTTTACTATTCACTGAAGCTTTTTGATTTTGTTTAAGCACAACAACATTTATCTATTTCAAGTCTTGAGAGGAAAGAGTACCATGAAGTGCCAGAAGTGTGGGAGTCTTTAGTCTCTGGTATTGACAGGAGAAACAGTTTCACAAAAGTCACCATGGGCCAATTTAACAATTCTCCAGTACCACTTTAAGCACCCTATATTTGAATTGAAAATTGGAAACAGAAAGAAATCGAAAGCCTTACACTTTACTCGCTTTTGTTTTTCCCCAGTAGCCTTCATGGGTTACCTAACTCGGGCACGTTCTCGTCAAAACAGACATTCAGTGTACAGGTACATTCTCTGAAATTACCGTTACATTTGACTTGGTGAGGAAACAGTCAATTTGCCCTTGCCAAATATATTTGACACAAGGAATGTTCATAGAAAATAAATATGTAGACATGGATAGACATTAAAAATGCTTAAATGCAAATGTGGACTGACGCTGAGCTCGCTGTGTGTTGACAGATCAGAGTGGCCACAGTAGACGGGCATCTGGACAGCATCATACAGGGAAGTAACAGTTTAGCAGCAGCTGTTGGGTTTTGGATTTACCCATGGACAACAAAGATACAGACATATGTATCAATAGTACATGAAGAAGCCCTGACCCTTCAGGATGCAAAATATTCCGACTGATTTCCATTCACTGGGTAAATAAAACATGTCTCAGTTGCACGCGTGCTGAATGTTTCAATGCCCTTTATAGTGGTTAAGATGCAAAGTGCATATTTAACATAAAATAGTAAGCTAGGATATACTACAGTGTGACTATAGCTCTTGACTTCCCAAGTGATTCCTTCAGAACTGCTGTCCTTTTGCACGAAACGACACAAGAGAAATGATCAGGTTCACAGAACAAAAGAAACATCAGTTTACACAAACCACAGAAACAGAAAGTGATACAGAGGAGCAATGCCGTCACACTGTGAGTGCAGTATGAGAGCACACATGCTGCTGCTTTATTCACACAGCATCAGCTGGCACTGAATGAAATAAAGGTCAATTTCTGTGTTGCTGTGAATCCTTTCTGTGTGAGATTATTGCATAGTTTGGAATTCTTAACATAGCTATATGTTGACACTGAAAAATAAAGCATCTGTTTTTCTGGTCTGTGCTTCACTCACTTATCAACCTTGGACAATATATAGATTCAATCAAACAGGACCAGGTTCAACTACTTACATGAAGTCAAAATATGTGGCAGCTGGCAGCCAAAGCCAGGCAAGCAAAGCCTTTCACTCAAAAATGATTGTACATTTGACATAATCAGTTTGTATGGTTTGAATTTTTATCAAACTGCTTCATGGTGAACTGAACCCAGCCATGGTTCAACGTCAATCTCTATATTGTGTTTTTCAATGTGCACAAAGATCTGCAAAACTGAGCTTAAGCCACAGAGTATCTCACTGAAATCACTGGTGCCAAACCAGCACCTGTCAACCAGGTATAGAAAAAACAACCACCAGCATGAAGACCCCTCTCAGTGAATGTTGCTCTACACTAATCCAGTGATTCCCAGAGATTGTCTTGATCTTAGATGTTAGAGGATCAAGTCTACTTGGACTTTTTGCACTTTTTGTTTGGATCCTAGGGAGTCTAAGTGGATTTGTGGATGTTCCTCTAATTTATCATTTGCAGTATGTTGTATAAAAAGAAACAGATTATCTCTTTAACCTTCAAGTGACTACTAAGAGATTTAGCAACACTTGAATCTAGAGTTGAAGGACAGCAATGGGGCTGCTGATATGTATGTTTCCAGACAGTGTCAATCAAATCAGATCAACTACTACTACTGTTGCTTATTTGTTGTAAGTATTTATTGCTACTTAAGGTTTACTTTAAATCATATTTGTATGGCCTTTAAAGAAAAGACAACCAAGAGCTAAAACCAGCACAAACAACACAGTGTGTTTTCCTATGAGACATGTCATCCAGTCACACAGTAAAAGAAGATAAATAATAACATGAAAGAAATGTATTGCATGAAAATAATAGCTAATAATCAGCTACGATTAGAATTTGTCTACATCAAGGAAAAACACTTTTATCCTGTGCAAGGAGAAGCTCTGAAAAATAAGTGCTAACTCTTGATGCTGGTGTTTGTTTCACTGTGACTATACCTGCTCAGTCTCCAATAATGTGCACAAAACTCCAGCTCTGAATGAGCACAACTAGCAGCTGAAATGGCAACCTTATATATACTATATTCTTTTTTAAACCAGAAAGTGTGTCAAAATGAAGCTAGAGTTTTGTTGTGGTCCCTTGTAACACCCATAAAGTAGATCACCTAACCTGAATGACCAACCTTGTTCCCCTATGGCCAGCACAGAGTCATGACATGGGTCCCATTCAGTCACCAGAGTGTCAGCTCACCTTTTTTTTTTTTTGGCATAGAGCTCATGTTCAAATAGGAGCCATGACTGAACTGCTTTTTTAAATCTCTAAACTAAGTAATGCATTAAAATAATTAAAAAAAACATTAAATAATATAGTAGGAAAATAAATATCATTCCAACAAGGCTTTTTAAATAGTCATTTTCAATCGTGACACTGGAAGCCAGTGTGTATGTCACATGATTCACCTCAGAGAATCATGATCATCAGTCCAAGAAAATGGCTGCTCTGAGTCTCATCGGTGAACGTGCTAATCAGCTACTGCACATACAACCACTGCTTCACACACTCAGTTAAGAACATGGATACAGATTCCTCTAAACATGGTCCCACATATACTGTAGAGCTCAACAGTCTTAAGCATTACAAGTGTCTGGATACAAGATATGCAAAATGGATTTTATTTTTTTCTGATAGGCAGACTTGGCATGACCAGGACAGTCCCTATGAGTAGGATGATGATTTGAAATACATGACCATGACTGCAACTGCCATCAGAAAAAAACAAAATAAAATCAATTAATTAAAAAAAAAAGATAAGTGCTATAGCTATACACTATTTTGGTATTTCATGAATAGCATTCAGGGCAGTTTGAAGTTTTTTGGTCAGTTTAAGGTAACCTCTCAAAGGTTATCATGAAACCTCTACAGACCTCACTCCGTGTGAGCACTCTTGTTTAGAGGGCTTGCTATGGCTGTCTCAGATAACTTAGTATACAGTACATTTAAGTGTTATGTTGGTGTCAAAAAATAGATATGAAACTCATTTCCACATCTCATGCTCACAATTTGACTGATCTCATTGCAGAAATATTAGATACATCTACCAATAATTTCCTATTCCTATCAATGAACTAATAATAATCCAACAATTTCTATTCATGAACAAATGTCAGGATCATGAGATTATGTTTTTGTCTTTTAAAGTACGGACTTGTGCTCTAGAGGTGTGAACCACCATGGCTGTTTTCTTTTTTTTTTTTCCTTTTTTCTTGCTTGGTATCAAGAGACATCTTAAAGATTCATCCCTGTTAGAGAAGGTGATGAAGAGTGAACAGGACCATGTTGCTCAGATGCAACAGCCGCATGTTCAACACTAACTGTGAGTGGACACATTTGAAAACAGTCAATGGAAGGGGGATTCTCTCAAGCCTATAATGTATGCTATACAATATAACAACAATCAAACTCTGATATCAACTCTATGGGCGTTCCGGCATTCCCTAGAGGTGCATATTTCTGTAACTTCCAGTCTAGTGGAGGAGTGGATATTATCACCCCTAGGGAATAGAGGAGCTTTCAAGATGTTTTGAGGGGTGTGTGGAGTTTTTTTTTTCAATCTGAGTGGAAGTTAGGAGCTGTCACTGGCAGAGCGCTTTTTGCCAAAATGGCTGGCAGAGTCTCTGTTTCGCAGATTAGGCTGGATCTTGTACATATGGGGACCCATGGACCAGCGCCAGCTCCCACGGCCTTCCACTCCAGTTGGGATGGCGGCAGCTGCAGCCACAGCAGTGGATGGGCAGGGCTTGTTCTGCAGCAGCTGAATAAGCATGGTCATCTCTGGGCCCAGCCGCGACACCATGCTGGTCCTAACTCGGTCCACCGTGTCCTCATCACAGTCCATCAGGCTTTGAAGCAGCTTACCATAAAACCTGGGACAACAAAAAGCATCACAACATGATTTTTTAAAGGACAACGACGTACAACAGCATATTCTTGTTTCACAAATCGCCACTGAAGGTTCAGATCTCCAAATACTATATCTGTGTATTTGTACACGTGCTGTAAGGTCTGATGTCATCCATATGGGAGTGACCATCACGGCTCCAGTCACATCTAAGCCTTGTGCTCCACCCTCCTAGTCCTATCCTGCTGTATCCACTCCCAGGCTGCAATCCTACTTGTATTACAACAACAATAGAAATGAAAACATCTAAACTTGATATTCCTGTTTTGTTTTCTTTCATCATATGAAAGAATGTATGAAGCACATAGTAACCAAAACATGGAGATCAATACAAATGTTTCCATGTGTTACGCTACAACAGGCATCTATTTGCAAATTTGTAATATGAACAGCACTTTAGGTCATCGTGCCTCTCATTCACTTAAGATTAGCAGCAGATAGATTTCATTGTCTGACTCTCCACTACTGGAGACTTGAACTTTTGTTTTCCAGTCTATTCTGAGAGCTTCATAGGGTTTAAAATACTGTATACCATGTAATATGTACGTACATAATATATACATCATACTATACAGTGGAGGAGGAGCTCACCTATTGGGGAAGTGACTTGGCAGCTGCGCCACTTCACCAATAGCATCTGGATTAGATCGGGCAACAGTGCAGATATCCAGCTTGCTGTAACACTCCTCTTGGACCTCAGATATCATTCTTTGGAAGGTGGAGCAGCGGCGGATGGTGGGGAATGCCTTCGAGGTGATGCCATTGGCAATGCACTTAAGGCTCTCCTTCACAAATGCTTTACCCTGTAGGAAAAAACAACAACAAAAATGCAGTGCTTCACACATTCTTGCCCCTGACAGTTACACCCATGTACTACTCCACGGCACATGTGCATGTAGAAACAGACAAAATGGCATAGTGTATGTATGTAGTCTTTGTGAAATACCTGAGTGTCAAATTTAGCAGCACTGTATAAGAAGGACTTGCAGATGTCATGCATGCCATCTGTGTCACAAGTTGAGTTTTCCAGGCAGGCGAAGGCTCCGCAGCCAACTTGGAGGGCACTGTTGAGACAGCGTGCCACATCTGCTGTGGGCACAGAGAATGAACCGTCAGCGGGGGAGCCAACAGTGGGTTCACTGGGAATCACTACACACTCACTGAGCTCATTACACAAGGGTTGCCAGGGTTTCAGCTGAAAAAAAATTCAACGCACAAAAGAGAATTTTCATACTTTGGTGGTTCACAAAAGACATACAGTCACTCGGGGCAAACAGTGACTTGACTGAGGATTGGACACCTTACAATTCTGAGAGTCTCAGACACTATTTGGCACAGCTGCTCTTTTCTCTTGGCAGGGACCTATATTCCACTGTTTGGTTCTTTTCAGCAGAGCTTGGATGAACAGTACCAGAAATACCAAAGAGTTTCCTGAAAATTGTTGGCATGCCTCTAGACACACATAAACATACACTTGTACCACTGGCGCACGCGCACACACACACACACACACACACACACACACACACACACACACACACACACACACACACACACACACACACACACACACACACACACACACACACACACACACACACACACACACACACACACACACACACACACACACACACACACACACACACACACAGCCACCAGACTCTGTCTTCAATTATTGTACGCAAGCTGAACTTGTCAAGCTGATTTGAGGACTCTGGCTCTAGACCACTTTAATATTCTTAACTACTGACTATAAGCGCATGTCACAGTCCAGTTACATATCCAGGATTGATCTCATGCATATCTACATGATGAAATACACAGTCAGAAAATGCTGCCATATTTATTTCAGTAGCATCACATGACTAGAGGAGTTATTAGGCTGATTAACCCACTACTAACCCTGATCCCCATCTTTGTAAAGCCTTGGAAACAGCTCCCCTGCAGCAGCATTCAGTCCTTCAAAAAACAATCTTAGCCATGAGGGACACGGCTCTAAGTCCATGCAGCCGACTTGAGATTTTACACCGAGACAGAGCTGTAAAACATAATCTGCATCAGTGTATCCAGATAGTTGGATTTCCTTCTCCTTTATTCAAGAATCCACTGAAATGGCAAGAAGCCTGACTCACATCCTTTGTAAAAACCATTAAGAGATGTCACAGGGTAGCCTATCCTAAGCCCACTTGGCAGGCTTCATATCTGGGGCCCCTGTTGACCTGCGCAGTCAGATAAAGTCTACCTGCCATCAGGGACCAGGGATTCCTCTCAAAATACAGATAGTGAGCTGCAAATGTTATGATGATGAAGCAGTTCTTGCAGAAAGGGAAGCAGCATCCCTCTTCCCCACTGCCTTTTATCACAGCTACCTTTGTGTTAAGAAGGAAAAGTCAACATTTGATTAAAGCCACACAAATTTCTGCTTTGCTGTGTCATTTCTCCCTGGTTATTATGAGGGATTTAGACTTCTAGGCCTTCCTTTTTTGCTTTGATGGACAAATGTCAACTATAGGATTGCATTTAATTGTCCAAAAGGCACAGCACCAGTGACAGTGTGGGTTTTTTTCCCCCTGAGGGGAAAAGGTACAATGGTGTAGCCTACTTCTTTTTCTGACTACACAGGAAGCTTTATGGTCTGAGCATTGATCCCCCAACCCCCCCTTAAGGTCCACTATAATACTGAATAGTTGGACCGATATGCAGCGGCCAAAGCTATGAGATACTGTCAGCATGACACAGCCTGCACTCTCAAGTGTCAGCACCAAGCTCCATGCTCATCTGTTGCCGGCAGGACACCGGCAAATTCCACAGCGTTAATCCCGCAGCCTTCTCCGTGAATCAACGCGCTCGTATAGACAGAAAGAGCTGCATAGGCCAATAAAAAAGAGAAAAGAAAAAGAAAAGAAAAGAAAAAAAAGAGAGAAATGTGTGAAAGAAACCCTCCACACCGGGAGCGAGCAAAGGCTGTGCGTTGTATTAACGGTGTGTAAAAAAAAAAAAGAAAAGAAAGAAAGAAAGAAAAGAAAAGAAAAGAAACGCAAGCTGTACACTCAGAGACATGCAGATGGGAGCAGCATGTTACAGTACTTACAAGGGCTGTTGGCAGAAAAGCGTGTTCTCCTGGGCGAATAAGACTCGTTTTGATCCAGTTCATTTGCAGATGCGTTCAGCACCATCAGGAGAAAAAGTCCGGTCCTCAAAGGCATCGTCCTCTCAACACAGATGATACAACTAAATGTAAAGAGACGCCTCCTGCTCTGTGTGTAATTCATAGGAATAACGCTCCAAAAGCTTCTGCAGCGCCGGAAAACAGAACAAACGTAGGCTAGGACAAGTAGGCTGCCAGCAATTTCTCTACATTGGACTCCTCACTATCCTTTTGACTTGCATGACAGATCGCACCGATGTGAAGTCTGCATCGGTTTATATGGGAGCGCTGAACATTACGAGTTCTGCGTTTGGACCAATCAGAGGGCAGCGTTAGAGACCGTGGTCCTAGTCTCTCCACTACTAATTGATAAAATCATTTAACAGCCGCCAACACTGGAGATGTTACAGCTCAGTGTCAAGGTGGTGGGAATTGTTTCCTGGGATGTTGCTAAATAATCAAAATGTAAGATCTATAATACATTCAATACGTTCTGTAGGGACTTTGAGAAAGAAAGAAAGAAAAACCTTTACTACATTTCTATTATTGTCAGGACATACAAGATCAGCTAAGTGGCTTGAAATAAGGCCAGTGCCTCTAATAAATGCTATAAAATGTGTTTATGGATGAGATGTTTTATGATCTTGACAATTTACACATGGTATGGTTGTGTTGCCCAGCAGTGCTGACATTAAACCATGCCTCCTTGAATAAAAGGTAAGGGACAATCAAAATTAATAAGGTGGAAATTAGAGGTTAGAAGAAGTAGAAAGGTTTAGTAATTTCTTCCCCGGCCAAAGAGAGGGTAATGTGGAGAGATAATAGACAATGATTCACTGTGTCATATTAGTACGATTTTTTGGAATCAGATATTGAAATAATGATTTGATGATCACTATTCTGGCATCATTTTAATCTCCATGTTTATCTCTTGTGAAAACCATTATTCCAAACTGTGTTGAGACATTTGGAGAGGGTGGTGCAGGTTTCCCTTAGTCATGAGGTGGTTCCAAAGAAAAATACTGATAACCTCAAGGCAGGTCTTGTTTTGTTTTTTAACGGAAACAGTAGATTCAGCCCTCCTCCCAACCCCAAATCATTTTTCTGCTGTCCCTAACATCAACCAAGGCAAAGCCCTTCACACTGACAGACCGGTGGTTTTTAACCAACCAGGTTTTAGTCAAATGTGGTGCACACTTTACCAGACTTCAAATACCTTTGGCCAAATATCAAACCAGAGCATTCAAATGACATTTCTTTTTTATCACTCTGGCATTTTCCTGAACCATGCTCAATGATGACACCATTGTTGATTTAGCTTAGGGAATCTACTTAACATGGAGATAAACTACCTGTGCTGTTGACACAAAGTGTGGATAATGATGGCTGCTGATCTAATCCTCCGTTCTCCTCTTACTAAGACTGTAAAATGTTGGCTCAGAGTCCACTAACTTGCAGCTGCACGTGCCGGCACACAGAGGATGATGTGTGGGACTCTAAGCTATCATTTATCAAGGAGGCCTCACGCCTCTTCACCCAGTGCAATGCTTAACCATTACAGACAGAATCAGACGCAATGAAGCTGAATTGTCCTGATAATCATAGAGTGGAATAAAAGAAAATGTTCAACGTGATCTGAAAAGACTTTGTTTGATTTGGATTTACAGCAGAAACCTCTTCATTAGCTGAAATAGAGTGTCCCTGTTAAGCACCTGACAAATGTTTGTCTGTCTCATTAACCGTATCATGTTCTTTCTATTGCTTCTCTTTTCCTGTGTGTGTGTCGGGCAGCAGAGAGTGCCTTTTCACGTCTGTCTTCTGTGCTCTGGTTATCTTTGGCAATCATTGTGCTATAACCCTAATTTCTCCCACAGCGTTGTCAGGACTTGGGCAAGATGTCAAGCTGTTGGCACCTTATGTCTGCTGGGAAATCCAAATGTGGGTCCCTGCCAGCTGCACTGATAGCCTTTGTAATGGAGAGATTATGTGAATGTAACAGCCTAATGAATCAGCTATTATCTACTGTCACAGCCAATCACTATCAACATCCTCATCTAAAGGGGCATAAGTGACATGTTAGACATATGATTTTTGACATTTTGCAGCAGAAGGTGACTGGTGACCCTTTCAAACAGGACCACCGATCTAAAGTCTATGATTTAACCTGTTTGGTCCAGACATTTCCATCTGATGAGACTGTTCACATAATTTTAGTACTTTTTTCTCTTCTTTAAATGACACATAGTGTTTAGTTGTCCTTTTTGGTGTTTATTATCTCATTTCTGTTACAATAAAGGAGTTTCCAATAAATAAGGTGTGGAAACTGGCATGTCAAAGGCCAGACTGCTTGGTCACTGGTTGTGTCAGCACTCGTAAAGTCTGAAAACAATGCAAACAATGTGTCAGATTTGAGTCAGAAGCTGAGCTGATATTCATGCTTTCCATGAATATGTTGCTGCTCTTGCATTTATTGCTTCCCTATGTTTTTTTTCTCTCACTGAAGTGGGTGGGGGTTTTGGTGTGTCTCAGCTGAAACTGAAGATGTGAACTAAGAGTTTATTCATGAGTGTGGAAGTCGGTCTCATCCTTGTTAGCACATCACTGCAGACTCCTCAATGTTGGAGTGAAGCCATACCACAAACACATTTGAGAATACCACTTCTGCGTCCTCATAGGGGGGAAAGGATAATGAATTCCTTTGTCAGGTAGAAGAAGGTGCTTCACCTTGTTTTCAGAAATATAACAGACAACATAGAGGGCAGAGTTCACCGAAAGGACAAATCTGTTACAGAGAATGAACGGGCGGCTGCAGTTTTGCATTAATTTACATTGAGGTGGATGAACTGATTTTCTGATTATATGTCACTTTGCATCTAAGTTCAATTGTGCCCTAAGCTTATTGCCGTTTGCCTGACAGCAACTTCCTCTATAATTATAAGATTATGAGATTGCTCATTATGAGCAAGAGATTTGAAATTAGTGTAAAAAATGAAGATTGATCTTTTATCAAGTGCAGGCTAATTAATCATAAATGTTGCTCATGTCTGCACTGAAGCTTTTCAAGGAGTATGAGTTAAAAGCACTTGCAAGGAAGGACACACAGTGCAGTGCAAATCTACCTGTGTCCACAAGAGGGACTGTGCCAGATTTAACATGCACTGTTGCTGTGGCGTCACACCTCCAACCAGTCTGGTGTCTCACATGTATTGCAAGCATGGAGAGTGGACCATGATTTGTGAAATTGTGGAAAGTGCAAAGGTAGAAAGACACCCTACAGATTATAATCATATCCACATTAGCCACAGGTAAAACTAGTCCATGGTGATGGGTTTGCACCTTTATTTGGATTTTTCTGTGTATTTTGTGACGCCTGTGGGCACAATGTGTTCTGCTCTCTAGCAGCAGTTGTTCTGTGGTGCTCACATGAGAATAGCACGTTGATAACATTTTGAACATGACTTAGGATGTGAGCTGCAGCTCTGACAGAAAGAACCGGGGTGTCCATTAGACAGAGAACCCACACCAGCTGAAGGACGAGGAGAGTCTTGACCACTAAAATAGAGTGTGACTTTTATATCTCAAGAATACATTTGAAATCAATGCATATCCACCTACAAAGCTATCAGGAAACAGTATGTCGTAAATTCGATGACAAAATGTTGACAGCCTTCCAAAACCGCTTATACAGATCAAATTAATTACAATTAAGTCTTTTGAAACACCAGAAGCAGAGCAGCCAGATTGAGATTTTGTTTCATATGGAACCACTGAACACCTAATCCTATTTACTATGGTGAACTCCACTCACCACTCAGAAAGGTTGAGATATAAGTATAGAGTCCTAATTTGTTGTGGCCTAGAGCTTAAGATTCTTAGAAATAGTATGATTTTGACAGAGAAAATACTCATTGTCACATCACCAGAAAAGAAGGTGGAATATTTTACTTTATTTTCTGAGGAGTGTTTAATACATTTCTTCCTCTGTAGTATCTGAATGGATGGTGTTTTTTCTCAAACAGATGTCTGCATGACTTGAACATAACGCAAAAAACTCAGGGGATCTGCATTCCTGAATGTGTATCCGATACGAGCAGCATAGCAGAGCTATACATCTGGAAACTGGAATGAAAACACACTGCAGCTCTGCAGCATGAAACATTAGGAACAAAACATTACATAAAAAAAAGTTAATTGCCACAAATGTTTTCATGTTTTTGCTGCATTTCAGAGGGAATAAGAATCAAAGAAAAGTAGAAGCCGATGTGATACGATGGAACATGAGAAAACTTTCTCATAAGTTGATGGTGTAATGATCTTGTATGAACAACATGGATGGAAGATTTTGGAGGAACATTTTTCCCCATTTCTTCCTTCATATGTTATATAAAGTATTTTGTGAAAATGTTAACTGCAGAGACAGTCCGGCACAAGTTTTCAACCTTTACTGTTTTCAAACCTTTTGGTCAAGCTTCTGGTCAAGTCCAGAGTCGACATAGCCTAATTAAAGGGGACATAGTATTATGGAAATATCACTTTTTGAAGGCTCTTTAACATATATTCTGTAAAATTTGCAGGCTCCCAGATTGAAATCCATGTAGTTTTAGAAGCTGTTCCCTCAGATGTCTTCCAGTGAAATGATGATGTTGACACCTCAGTCAGTGCAAGATTAACTAGAAATCTTTATATAAATACTAATATTTGCCAGTAAAAGCAACGATGTCTTTGAGTGCTGCCATCACATTTCTGAATAATTGACTTGTTTGTGAAATCTAAATGTTTCACACATGATTCAGGTTACACTTTATTTTGTGATTCTTATCTACAGTAACTGATTCGAATTTCATTTATTTCTGGTCCTGCAAAGTCTCCTTCATGCATGACCTCAACATGCCACATACAAGCGTCCATGCAGCTTAAGTGTCCTTGAGCAAGATACTGAATCTCAGCTCTGGTGGATCTGTGTAACTGAAGAGCCTTTACCTCCTTGTAAGACTACTAAAATAACAAAATCTCCTTGAGGAATTAAAATGATGTTGCTCACCCAAATCAGGAGCCTTTAGACGTTTCTCAAGGATAAAAAATAAATAAATAAATAAGTGCAGCGCTTGATATGGTGTCTGCTTATTGTCTGTGTTTTGCTCCTGTTTTCAGTTGCAAGCAGCTAAATCTGATTGGAAACATTTTTAATGGGAATGCGTTTGAAGTAAGATGGTGGAAATAATTATTGTCAACTTGCGTGAGCCATGCAGTTGAAGATACATTTGAAAAGCATTAATTTATCAGACCCACACTGTTTCCCAAAGGGCAGAGCCATTCACTGGGCTGTGTGAACCTCTAAGTGAACAATACGATTCCCAGAGTTTCATTATCCCTATTATCATGCAGTGATGCTTTTGCAGTCACCGTTTTGAGACACCTGCTGTCTGGTGGCTTCCTGTGGTCAATATTTGTTGGTGCACAGGTGTTTCCAGTTCCCAGCTCCAACAGCAGCGGAGGTGATGTCAATGTGATATAAAGAGAATTTACTTTGTGGTTTTCTTGAGCAACATGCGCGGTAGATAAATATGACTGACATCTTTATATATTCTGCATCAGTATCAGAAAATCTAAGGAAACTTTAAAGTATAACAGTGCTTGACAAACGTGTCTGTGAAGTGACCTCTGGAATGTGAACTTCAAGAGCCATGTGAAATATGAAAAGCACATTTTGAAATTTGCAACTTTTGCAATGATTTATTCTTTGTGTCAGACCTTTTAAATCCAATGTCATGGCTTCTCAGTTGAACATCTTAAGTTTGTGGAGTCCAATGTCTAAATGCCAAAGTGTTGGTTCCAGCCAAAACGGTCTGCTCAAGAACAGTGGAGTATTTCATCCAAGCAACTGAATTACACAGCGCATTTTCTTGCTTTTATGCAGAGTTGTAAAGCTTTCATCTGAATGCACAGTATGACTTCTATAGCCATTGTCGTTATTTTTTCCGAAATAAATCAGCTAGTTGAATATGGCAATAAATGTTCTGTAATACCGCAACAATTGTTATTAAATTGAAATATGTCTCTCTCAATGGATTTTAAATAATTAGTGTAATACCTCTTTACATTCCACTGCCCAAACACACGTGCATTGATGCCTCACACACACACACATAGACACACACACATCAAGCAAAATCACAGTCTGTGCACCTTAAGGAGTCCGTCTGTATGCAGCATGCAGTAGTACCTAGGCTATGTTCCCTTCACCCAGCCATCTGGTTTCAGTTCAGACCCATCTGGATCTGTCTCCAGCCCAGGCATCTCAGGAATACATTTTGGAGGGGTGCCCACATCCGTTCACACAGACAAGTGTTTTCAATTACTCAATTTTAAATGTCTCTAAAACCCAAGTGATTGAGCTTTTTTTAAAAGGCAGCAGTAGTGGTAAATACTACATTAAAGAGCTGCTCCATAGGAAGATGGGTGATGGGTCACCAGACGTCGACTCAGATACACCTTGATGGTGTCGCCACTCAACAAGCCGTAGCATAACCACAGCTCATATACTCTGCGATCTCAACACATAGGCTACTTGTTTGCCGATTTCAGTGGCTCCACAAATCAGTCTTCTGAGATGACATGGTGGGACTAGAGAGCCAAGAAGGGACAAGGGCCATGCAAAGAGCTCATCTCATATTAATCCTGACAGGACAATTTCACAAGCTCACACACCAAACACAACATGTTAGCTTTCATGTGTAGTTGAGGTTTTAATAATAAAAAAACAGAAGAAAAACAAGGCCCTGGGCTCACATTAACTGACACTAATTCATTTCTGATGTATGCAACATCAGCAACCAATATCTTCATAATGCACATGCAATATCTTCTTTTTTTATTATTTATCTGACAATTTGAATTCTTTTTCTTTTTTGAAGGACGCTGTAGGTTTTTCTTCTTGTTGTTTTTCTTCCAAATGTTTTGTAAACAGGATTTCAAACAATAGCTTATATGTCAGCAATCAGCTATTCTCAGCATATAGATGACGAGTGATGGCATCCAGAGAGTAGCCTACAGTCACGCTTTGTAATCTTGTAATTGATTGAGATATTTCTCTCTTCTTTGGGACCTGGACCTATTCCATCAAGGCATCCATTCATCCATCCATTGCCCATACCGCTATCTGTGAAAGGGGGCAGGGCGGGGTAAACCCGCAACAGGTTGCAGGTTAACACCTAGTCAATAATCATACAATGCAGGTCTATGGACTGTGGGAGGAAGTAAGAGAACCGGGAGAGAACCCATGCAAGCACAGGGGAGAACATACAAACCCCACCAATGAGGTCCAAGGGCTGGGAATTGAACCCAGGACCATCTTAACAAAAGACAGAAACAGTAGGTCTACTCCAGTGCACCTCAATTTAAACGAAAATCTTGACCAACTTGTTTTATCCAGTCTCGTTAATTTAAGTCAGACAACTGAGCACAGAACAACCAGCCATCAAGAAAAGCATAACAACTCTAAACCTCCTATCTACAAAGTATCAATGATCACACAATCACTTTCACTTAGGCTATAGCATTCATCCCTTATCATAAGTGTGTGGTTGTTGTCTTAAATGTCAGCCCAATAATAGACAGGCAACTTGTAGGCCTAGCTAGCCTACAGCATGTAGCCTACCTCACCCCGCCTAACCAAACAAAAGTTATATTTCAATAAACACAAACATAATGTTGCACTACATTCCACACAGTGTATTGGGAGAAATAAAAATTAATTTCTGATTACCGTATTGATATTTTTGGTGAGATCTCGTCCATTCTTCAGCAGGCCTGTTTGTGTAAACATGTGTTTGGTTTGGAGCACCTGGCCAGTGGGGGGCGCTGTGAGCACGCAGGGAATCAGCCGGACAGCCGCTGGCAGCCTGGCACCGGTCAGTGACGCAGAAGCAACGTGGTTGTTCTCCAATCTCCATTGCCGACTTCGAGGTGGGATGATAAGAGACCAAAACCTAATGAAATGAAATGTTACAGTCTTATAAAGTATAACATGTGAAAGCCTTAGCCTGTGAGTGTACCAACTGAACATGACTTTGAACGGAGACGAGTGTCTTGTCGTGTAGTAGGCTAACTTAACTCCAACATGGCGGGCAATGCTCGGGATAACTACAACGAAAGTACGAAACTGATTTCTAAAGTGATAAGTAGACAGCGGGGAACAGGACCATGAACGGCAATGTTGGTTCGGGGCTGGCCGTCGATGATGTGTGGTGTGAATGGGGTTTAAAGGCTGTATTTGTGTGTGTGTGTGTGTGTGTGTGTGTGTGTGTGTGTGTGTGTGTGTGTGTGTGTGTGTACAGGGAAGGCTGACGACACGCCGTACCAAGCCCGCGTCCATTACGGCTCTGGCCAGTTGTAGACTGTTCCCAGCTGACAGGTAACTAACTATTCCCGGTGGGACTTTTCAGAATTAGAACCCGCAGAATGTATTAAATATGTTTTTGTCCCTTGGGAAACAAAATATGAAAGGCATGATTTGAATGTTAAAGTTAATATGGCTGTTGTGTGTGTGTGTTAAAAGGTGTCCTTTATGATAGCATGATTGTAATCTGAATTTAACTGTTTTTGATTGGTGAGATCAAAAAGTACAGACTGGCAGCAAATAATTTCAGTAGCAAACCAAAGACTGTATAAACCCAGCAAAACAAACTCTAGTTTGTAGTTGCTGCATTTAAACTTCATCAATTCTTGTTAAAGAGTTGCATATGTGTGCATCACTTTTTGCATCACTTCTGCACACATTAATCCACCCTGTGGCGTCACAGTGACATTTGCACCTGAATCTATTTGAAATTGTGTCCAACAACACATTTTAATAACTTCTATGACTAAACCACTGGAGACCTTCCTCAGGATGCCTTTGGGCATGTACGCATGCAGCTACAGTATTTCATATGGCTGTGTGATAAGGGCTATAGTAGCACTTATACATTGTCACAGGCAGTGGCAGTTAATCCAAAGGAAATACTGCCCCTTTTTTCAATTTGCATGCTAATACTACTCCTGATTTAATCTGAGCTACACAGTGGTAGCCCTCATATAAGTTCCCCATCAGGCATCCAGTCCCCATCGTTCACATCTATCTTGAGTTAATGCTGCAGCAGCGCCCAGCATCCTATTCAAATGTTGTAAGGCCTCCTTCAGACCGACAATAGCACTGCGTCAAAAATCTACCCTTCTTATTCATTCATTCATTCAATAGGAGAAGTGCGTTCTCATAGAGGGGGGCACCAATAAAATAAGAAGTCCAGAGAAAAGGTTGACAAGGGAAAAACCAGCCAGGTTGATCCTGGCTCAACTTTTGCTTCAGCCCACTTTAGTATTATCCAACGATGCATCTTATTGGCCAATCAAATATGAACAACTGACAGTTTGAGCACTTCCTTCAAGTAAATCAGCAGCTGTCAAAAGTTCCCACATGTAATGGTTATAGTTAGTTATATCTGTTCTGTTTATGTGCCAGTTTTAAACACTCCTGTAATGGTGTTAAGAAATGTAGATTTGATTTCCCCTTGCTTTTCTCAGGGCCTTTCTCCATCCCTGCCACATGAGTAACCATCCCTCTACTCATCATTGGTTGATCGCAGATCAGTTTACAAGGCAGCCTGGGATCTGATTCGGCAAAAGGCTACACAGTGCACATGGCTGCAGATTCGGTAAGACCATATATTTGCAAAATGTATAAAAATTCAGGAACTATGCTATGCTATGTGAAGTGCTGCATTCATCCGATATATGATCTATCAGCAACCAACCATGATGATTGAAGTCGTCCAACCTAAACAAAACAATTATTCTAACCCATACAAAAATCCTTTCTCAAACCTAAACAATTTGTTTCTGTGCTAAACCATTACCATAAAACTGCAAACTTTAAATCATTTTACACCATCATATATCTGACAAACAGGGTTCTTTGACCTCACTTCACTAGCTTTGTTAACAGGGACTGCTGATAAAGTCTCGAAAGCTGAGAGATACAAAATGTCATGATTTACTGTACAAAATGTTTATCTGAAAGTTTTGACCAGCTGGTGGCGCTACAATAAAAAGTCATTAAGATTCCTCATCCAGGACCCACATGATCCATTGTCATCCATAGACTCGCACCGCTGGTTACAACACAGTCGAAATAATTTGTTTAAAAACACTTCTGACTGTTCTCAAAGTATTAAGACTCATTAAAGACTCTTCAAAACATCTGGATGAACAAAATAGTCTGTCCACTGCACAGTACAAAAGATTTGTGATCCATTTCCCACGTTGCAACTCTATTTCATAATATAAACCAAGACTGTTGCAAGTAATGATGCAAAATGCAAAATTTGTATTATGTAAACCAAATTTAAATGTTTTATTATCAGTTACAGTTGTTTATATTGGTGATACTTTGAAAATAGAATTGATTGTCATGAAAATACACAGGAGGCATAAACTGGAGATCTGTTGGTCTGAATGCAGCTCAATTTTGATCCATCTAATATGGTACTGTGTGTACTGAAAATGAAATTGGGCATTATTTGTATCTAAAATAAGCCATTTTCCAAGAGGAAACTTGCAGCATGTGTCTTGTTCTATCATAGATGAATCTCTGTATGAACCATTCGGGCATTTATGGTCACAGTCTACTCTGTAGTTAAAAGGATTTCCATTCAGGGCTGATAGTTTAATGGAAAAATAGATAAACAAAGTAAATGCATGAGTTTGTCAGTTTTATACGTTCTTCACAGAGCGCTTTTTCTCTGCTTGTGTTTGTGAGTGTCGCTGAAAAAGTAAATAAAGCCTTAAAAATCCCCCCATCCACCAACAGGCTATAATTCTCACCATTACACTAATTCCCACGTTGTTAAATGTGTTTTATGCGAAGCTTTTTTTTCTAATGACCAGGGCTGAACAGAGCTTGAAATGTGGACAATCGCTGTGGCTTTGATTTATGATGCTGGAGTGTTTCTCAATGGTCTTGCGGTATTCATCACATCTATGCGTAATCCCTAATCAGGGTTATGTACATAGTACTCCATCAAGAGCCCTTCAACATCACTTGGAGAATGTTAACTTGGTAATTGAATTTGAGCATAGCTTATGATGGGAACATAAGCCAGATGCCAGGATGTTTATGGCGTTGTTGCTTTGTGGGCAGCAGTGTACACAACCTCTGTCTCTCGCTACAGCCAGATTTTCCATGCCCAGTGCATCCTTATGGTCAAAAACATCTCGAGTAATTACTCGAGTTATAGTAATGAAATTGCTGTTAGCAGCGATATGCATCATGTAGATTCATTACAGCCCTGTGAGATGCTGGCAAAGAAAACATGACTGATTGTGGTTCTTGTTCAAATATGTCCATTGTTATCTCTCTCTTCTATAATATAAATCACACGCTATGGTTTTTAAAGTCACCCAGGTCTCATCAAAATGGGCAGTGTATGAGATGGTGCTCTCTGCCACCATAATCAACACACCAAATGAGGGAAGACTGTTCAGAGGAATGACTTTCATCCCTCCTGCAGAAATACTATGCCAAAAAGAGCTACCGATCAGTAGCCCTGAATTTCTAGGAATAGCATCCATTTAGTCATGTTGTACATGGGTGAAATCAAATATGTAGTGTTGAGGCCAAGTTTATTGTTCTGCTACAGATATTTGACTTTTTTTATGAACTGTAGATGTTATATTTTATATGCTTCACTACATGTTGTGGTAAGCCCTAATCAGAGTCTCTTTCAACCTTAACAAAAATGGGTGTATACAGATTTCATAGAAAGCTAAATTTGCCAGAACATGGACGTAATGGATGTAAAAAATTATGTAATTTAATGTTGTGGAGTTTTTGCTGGAATCTTCTCATTTTGCAACAAAGCAATACCTTCTGAAAACCATCCTTTCTGTATGTGAATCAATGAGCCTTAATAGCGCACATGTAAACTCCTACTTCTAATGAAATAGGGCGGGAGGAAGTTACCTGAATGTAGCACCTGTTTAATAAGTACTTAGCTTATATTCATCTACATGTCAAAAGTGATGTCTCTTGCTTTAGCCCAGATGAAGTAGCATGTAGGCTACAACCTGTTGTGTCAATTACTCTGATCTTATCAAGTGCATGTAATGAACATGAAAGCATCTCAGGGATGGGCATCCTGCCTGAGAAGTGCAACCACCATTACAACCACAAATCAAACTGACATTACTACAGTTTAATCACAGACATTAGGTATAATTAGACTGTAACAAGTGAAAGAGGCTGTGGTGATTGATAGAGCGTAAGTGAAAAAGTAAAAACATCAATAGAACCAAACCTTTTACAAATGCTGCAAGATACAAATGAGCTGCAGTATACAAGGACAATGAAGCAAACAAAACCAGCATCGACCAGTCCTGCAGCCAGTTGTTTGTTATGAGCTGTTACCTCCATAAATTTTTATTTTTCATTGTTCTGTTTATGTATCCGAGTTGCTCGAGCTAAATGTGTGGGTTTCATTTTCCCAATGCTCAATTAAGACTGATTACATAATGTGTTTTGGATTATGCAAAGTCCTTGTGAGAGAGGAGAATTTGATAGTAACAATGCTGTTGATTACAAAAGGACAATTATTCACTCATTGGCAACTTTTCTACACTGCTGCAGTGTTCTGGGTCTGTACAGCACAGCCTTGACCTGCCTTTCCAAAGTTGAGCTAGAGCCCCCCCCTCCCACAAGACGCGTCTTACCAAGCCACAGCCCACTAGTTTTATGGCAGACACTCTAACCACATAGCCACTGTGATGGATAATGGAGAAAGCGTTGGGATTTGTAGTAAAAGCACAGTGCATCCTCACTGAAACACAGCCTCCATGTCTCTCAGAGCCTCAGCAGCTTGGCCGAATGCTGTGAGAGAATGCAGATGGGAGAGATGCCCAGCAGTGGAAAATGGGGAATAAACTAGCTTAATGAAAGCATCATGGCACAGTGAAAAGCCAGTCTAAGCCATCAGTGAGAATGCCCCGGGGGTAGGAAGATGGGCTGGTGTGCGTGCTGGGGGCTGGAAGCATGCCTGGATCCAGGAGCTCTGTTGGCCCTCTGTGGGCTCATGGCAGTCCACTTCCTCACCATGCAGCCCCTCCTGGGAGCAGTCAGAAAGCTGATATGCCATGTTACAGGTTAGGCCCTGAGGTACGAAGTACCAGGATACCAGGTATCAGGAAAATTAAACGCTTACTTGAGAATGGCAGTGGCCCAAGCTTGTCTTTTATAGATGAAGTTGCATCTGCATTCAACATCCTTGACAGTGAGGGGGGAGGAGAAGCTCTGATATTACAGAATAGCCACGCAAGGTTTTTCACAATCAGCTGTTCAGCAAAGACATGCAACAAATATATTTTCCAGCTGTTTAGCGTTAGGTCTATTTGTTGTCTGATGTTTATTTTCTTTCATAGTTATTGCCTTCAGACATTTACTATAACTCATGCTTGAGTTAGATATTTTACTATCACCTTTGGAAACAGTTAGGTGCTTCACTTCAAATGCAATATGTAAGCTACTTCTGATTTGTGTAGTTTGGTTTTTTAAAGCTTCAGTAACTGATATCACTGATTTGTCAACAAAGACTGACTGACTATGATTCCCCTCAGCTCTACCAAGCATTTTTGTGTCTCTTTCATTTTAACTCACAGTTGTGCAGCCTAACTGCTCTCACTCGGTCTCAGCACTTATCCCATTGTTTTCACTGAAAAAGCTTTCATAAATTAAACATGAACTAGCTAACAGCTAAAGAGCAAGACAGAGTTGGTGGAGACCAAAAACGGAGTTAAAAGGAGAGGGTTCATTGGCCCTGCATTTGTCAGAAACACAACCATGTTTGAAAGGTGCTGTAAACTTGCCCTCAGCCAGGAAACCTTAAATTCCTCAAAATGATAAATCAAGTGTGTTAATGCCTGTCAGCTGCAGCTACAGCAGATGTGGCTTACTGCATCTCAGTTTTTGTTTAACATTCATAAAGATCCATGCATTTCCCTCTCATTAGACCTGGGGTAATAATGCCAAAATCAGTGAGTGTGTACACAGTGCTGTGGGAGTTTACAGTTTGCACAAATGTAAAAGCCTTTTATGTAATTTCATATATAATATTTGACAGAAACAGAACTGTCTGCTCAGCCTTGATCCAGTCAGCCCACCACTTCCTCTGTTCACTCATCATCAGGTTATATAATTTTCATTCAGTCCTTGATAAAGATCTTATTCAGTGGGAAAGGAAAGTGATCTAACATCTATTCGACCCAGTCAACAGCCTTTTAGTCACTATACTTGGTTTAAAGTTTTTTTTTACCCTTTCTCATAGACTTTCATTGCTGAGATTATAAATAAAGTCTATCAATAGAGGCCATTGTTCCCTCTCCACAGGGTGAGAACTACCTTCATGACAAAGTTATCTTCTGCAAGGCTGTGTTGTACAATGCCACCTATTCACTGCTCGCTGCTGTCTCACTTTGACAGATGTCTCATCCTTTCACAAACCTCACTGCCATGCATGCATTTGATTTTCTTCAAGGAAGCAAAATAATTTATTCTGAATTTGCAGACACCTTGAAGTATGGATATGTGTTTCCAGAATTACATTTCTTTTCTTTTTTTGCCATTCTCGTCACTGATACATTTTTATAAATTGAATGTAGACAATCTAAATGTTTCATCATGTTAGGCTCTACAGCAGCTGGATGACCACAGCATTCATAAGGATGGACACATTCTTATTCAGTTTCTTGCGATTCAGGAGAGGGACAGTGATGCATTGTCTCGCCGTGTGAAAGCAAATCTCAACGAAATATCCATTAACTGTTAAAGTCAATATTTGGATCATTATTGGGATACTAGCAAATCCCCTTGTAAAAAGGTGTAGACGGAGTCTAATCCAAAAAGGTGCAGGGTGTGTCCATCACTGTCCACATGGCCTGTCAAACTGTCTTAAAGAACAAGACAGTGCCTTTTCCCTTTTTGTAAACCACTTTGTGAGCTAAGTCAGCTAAAGGCCTAAAATGTAATAGTTGCTGTCTGTGGACAGCCTCTGTTCAGCCTATTCAGTAACACCGCTACTGACAGAAAAGGCCTTTTACAACTTCCAAATATATCCTGCTGCATCTCCTGCAACTTGCCACCAATCCATCAAGAACTGAATCAGACTGTGAGAGTGAGGGAAGTGCAAACAAGGCAAGGCTGGGTCACAGCCTCTCTCTTTGTCTCTATTAGCAGTGAGGCGGATATTGGCTCACAAATAGGAGATAAGGCAGATAAATTAAAAGTTGACACAAAAGGAAAGACAAACTCAGCTGTTTTTTTTTCTGTTATCATTCATTCTCGCACAACAGTTACTCTTAAGTGAACATGTTGAAATTGTGCAGTTTTTCCCCCCAATGCATCAAAATGACATACAGTGATTAAAGTTATGGATGCAATTTCATTGGGCTATTGATAACATATAGAGTATAAGTATAGGGTGGGGAGGGAGGGCTGGCAACATAAGCAACACATCAAAAAAGTCATTTATTCACCTGAAAGTAGCAAACATATTGACTAAATGCTTTTGAAAGAAATGAAAATGAAATAAATTAGTGATTAATGATTAGAAATATGTAGCTGAGTGAAAAACAGGTGGTTTGCATGTTGGCTACAACAGTAAACCAAACAAGGAGAGAAAGCTGAAGAGGATGCAGCAGGTGCAGCTGATAGAGAGAGTGAGAGTGCCAGGAGACGGTGCTTTGTGCTCTCTGCACACCCCACCCAGATGGGCAGATACAAGCTAAAGACCATCCCTGCTGCACCCACCAGCTAAAGCCAAACATGAAAGAAAAGTGCTGATTTGCGAATACCTGTAAACGTTCAGGCTAGTTGCTAACAGTGTCTGTCTGCTGTTTGGTGTTGGGCAGGTAGCCCACAGCTAAAAGTGACAAGAATGGTGAGATCAAAGTCTGTAGCACATTTGTTTTTGAAAAACATTAAAAGCTGTTCTTAATTAGATGGCAATCCAGAGAATAATTCAGTAAGGCCCAAAGAGGTGGACCAAAGAGGTGGACCAAACGAACCTATATTACCATAACTAATATGATTTAGCGCAGCTTTAATGTGTAAAAGTAGGAGCTTAGACATTTGGCAACAAGCTAAATCTTATGTTTGAGAGATGAAAGGTTACAGAGTGAAGGTTTCAGAAGGAAATTAAACACATGCCGTCATAATTAGCGAATGGCTCATCATTTTTCAGCTGGATGTTGCATGTCCAGCACTTGTGTGCTTGATCAGAGAGTTAAAACAGTGGCTTTGGCATTTGTTCACAACATCTTTCAGTCTTTTCATTAGACCTGTTTTGGAAACTTTGAGTCCAGTTTACTCCTTACTGTCCACAACCATTAGATTTATAAGAAAGGGAACAAGACAGTCTCGCTAAGGGTATTTTCTAGCGTGGCTGGTGTGTATGTGTGAATCAAAGAGAAAGTAAATGAGTACTGTTTTTATGACTCCTTTTCTGTAATACTTTGGTCCCACGTTTATATAACTTTGCAGTATAAACCACATCGAACACTCGCAGCGAGTGGGACGAATAACGAAAACAAGAGGGGTCCTCACAACCTTTCATGTGAGCATTCTTGGCAAATTCATGTTCACTTCCTCGAGACATTTTAAATTTCAGCTGCCCAGTCGGAGAGGTCTTAAAAGGGCTGGAGCGATGATGTATCAGTTGTCACATCATGTATTGCTCATGAGCACGTGGGTGTGCTAACTTCAGTGTACTTTGATAGTTGCACTCATTGATTTTGTACGGTTTAGTGTGTCTGCGCTAAGAATAGGCAAGCATGGCCTTTCTTTGCTCCTGAATACCAAAAGTGTCCAGAAAAGATTTGATTGGGTGGTTCAACTTCAGAGAGAAATTGATGATCTTGGCTCTGACCTGCATTCAAAGGCCTTGGTTAATTATTAGAGTTGAACAGACACCAGCAGTAATGCTCATGGTGTTCTTTCCTGGTATTTGTTAGTGAGTGTGTTTGCATTCTTGTCTAGGATGACAGATAAACCAGCTTTCCTTGCATGGAAAGCAGAATTGAAGAATAGTTTTGTGTGCTGCGGGGAATGTGTAAACCACAGGGTCTGCAAATCCTTATTGGACCCCAGTGAAGATGTGATGGTTTACATGCACAGCTGGCAGCACAGAGGGCCGTCATTCATCGCTATATTTGACTAGCAAGTGAGCAAGTGGATTTTCTTCATGTTATTTGTGTATGACTTATCTATGTTGGAGGATTTGGTTTATATGGGACAATGATAATTATGTCCTCACTTATCTTTCCTTCTTTGACCGACCACAAGAGTTTATAAAACCATATCCAGTATCAGGATTGTCAAATATTTGTGCCTGCACCCTGTGGTGTAGACAAGACTAGAAATAAAAACGTCTTTTTGTTGTTGTTGCATAGAGCATATTTCTAAAACTCCCACTGCTGCATATGGCATAAATATCCAACCAGGACAATAACCACCCAATGAAACATTTATCATAATAAAGGTGTGCAGTGACATGTTTTTTCAGCAACCATTAATCAGATATCTCATGTTCAGTATTGAGCAGAGCAGATTTCATGAAATGTTTGATTTTATAATGAACCTGGATGGATTTGAAAGCAAATGTCTCTGTGTCAAATGTCACTTAATCTTAATAATAGAAAACAGACAGTGTCTAAGGAGAGTATTCATCCATGTCTATTTGTTGGACTCTTTTGAAATACTGTATTATAGTGGAAAAGGACCTTGTAGAGACTTATGTGAAAGTATTTAATTCAAATAGCATATAATAAGCTTTTGATTGGTAGCCCAGGCAAATTAGTGGTGCAGTTGTTTCAGCTTGGCTTTCTCTTTCGTGGTTGCAGCTGACTGAGTAAAGGAAAGGAGAAGTTTTTACCTCAGTCTGTTGGTCACTCAAAACCTTGCACATTGCACAGGAGAATTACCCTCATGATATCCAATCCACTGTTTTTTTTTGTTTTGTTTTTTAGAAATGCTATTATTATTTCAAACCTTCACTTTTCAAGTCGTATCTTTGCGCTGAAATAGTATAGTATGTATGAGATCATGCAACCTGTAATGTTTAGTTTAGGTTCTCTTCCTGTTTTTTTCACCTCGTCTTTGCTCCCCTGTGCTTCGAAAGTGCATTAACTGGGGTGGAGACATGACAATTCAACAGAGGGTAAACTGAAATCTGCGCAATTTAGAGATGGTGGTTTTTATGTGGAAAAGGAGAGGCGTGCACTTAGTAACGCATCCAACAACACTGGCGGTGACTTTGTTGGGGGTGAATATTTTCCATTAAGAAATTCATGAGCTTGTAAACAGCTCAGGTCCTGGGAAGCTTAGTTACAACTGGGATGATAACCAGTCTGTTTCGGAGAAATGCCACTGGTTTTATTTTCATTGACATACCCGTCTTTGTTTTTCTACACAAGTAGAGCTCCAGGCTCACTTTGCAAAAAAAAGCCTGACACTAGTTCCACAGGAATCCTTGTCGAGGCTGCCGGGCCAGTGTTCACCTTTGTACCAAAAATTTGTACATCTAAAAAAAGAACTTTTTCAGTGTGCGTTTGTGATCGTGCACGTGCTCACAGCTGCCTTTCTTTCGCTGCTTGGCAACCTCTGCCTGCGTGTGAGCATGCAGGTGCACACAGAGACGTGTGCTGGTGAAGGTTAGTCAGTACCGAGTCACTTAGCAGCTTTATAGAGGATGTTTGTAAACTTTAAAGGGCCACCTGTGAGCGGCCATAAAGCTGCCATTGTGCCAACCGTGTGTGAGCTGAGTCACATCGTTTTGTTATGCTCTGCTTGCATTTCTCATGTCTTCCTCTTTGTTTCGACCCCTTTGAGGTGACGCTGCCTTCTCTGACTGATGTTGACTGATGAGGAATCTCTTCATGTGTGGATGGCGTCTCTGCGGTTTCACACACAACAGATGTCAAATTTGAAACATGAAATAAATTCTGAAGTCAGCAAAAAGAAAAAGCTAATTAAGAATTAAATAGTAGCCCCTTAATAAGCCCAAATAGATCTTGTCTCTGCTCTAATGCTTACAGTCAGCAAGTGATTGCTAACAAATGCCATGTTGGTCCATTAGAGTATAGCGCCATAAACTATGATAACACAAGGTTGTACTCTGGATCCAAAACAAGTCTGCGTTACAGAGTAATTACTTCTTCTAGTCTTCATGTTTAATACTATATTTTATTTCTTTTTTTTATATCTTTAATTGGGTGCAAAAATCTGGTATTCATTTTCTGTTCCCCCATCACCATGTGTGGTGCCAGAGGTTTTTTAAGTTAACCTTCCTGGAAAATATTGGTTATTTTGCTAAATATGGGGCCTGCTGTTGCTCACTTTAGTACGTCTCAAACACTTTATTTGTGTTCTGTGGAAAGTCTGGCTTTTATGATCAAGAATAAAGAAGATTCTTGAAAAAAAAAAAATACAACAGCAGAAAAAGAAGCAATAAGAGCAAATTTGTAGGTGAGAGAATCAAAAGTGGCAGCAACCTTTCTTATGAAACAGTCAACATGTCAGTCAAATGACAAAGTATCATATTGTTATTTCTGAAAGCACGGCTGATAAATGTGCACAAATACCAAGAAGCTGTGAACGATTGCTTTCTCAGCACTCGGAATCATTAACACCAATTATTCACATCTAGAACGGGAAGCCGGGCAACTTCCTGTTCACTTGACTTCAGTTCCTCCTGTTGCTGTAACTGTATTGTTTATCCGGTGTTTCTTCCTCTACGCACTCTGTTCACACGTAGATTCGTACAAGCGTCTGAGATGCCCTTCCAGGATAGAGTCTATCCATCATGAGCACTTCAAACAACTTGCCTTTCAGTGTGCACTAAATAGTCTTTCCCTTTCACTCTTAAGTTGGTTCCCATGTGTTTGGAGAGCTGCTCAATCCACACTTGCTCATTCTGGGACTCATCAGCATCCCAGAGACTCACTCTCTCCCGCCCCAGTCTTCCCAGGATGCACAGCTGCTTTCTGCGCTCCACTTGCTGGAAAGTCTATCTTTGTGCAGATAATATTAGCTACATCCCCTGTTTACTCAATGCTGAAAACTGAACCATTGTATGTGGGGCAGTCAGCGTCCCTGGTGGCTCAGAGTCACGGCTGGAGACAGTGTAAAGGGTGTAGGATTCCCTCAAAGATGAAGGATAACGCTGTCCTACCTGCACAGTGATAGAAAGCCGTGAAGGATTGCAATGAGGGAATGAGATCTGTGAGAAAGTTTAGGGTGACAGTGTTATATCTCATAAGTTGATCAAACGTGAAGCCTGTTTACTATATTGACGGTTTGGTTGACTGAGAAAGCAAAGACAAAGGGATGTGTCATTAGGTTTTGGATGTAAAGAGACTGTGGTCATGAATCATTCCTTAATAATACTTAAAACTATTTAATGTACCTTATTTTATGTGCTGAGTATTTCTTATGAATGCTGAAATAAACAATATTGCTACATAAAGTATATACCCTGTTATTTTTTGCAGGAATTTTTGCTTTTTAGGAATTTTTTGTTGGTGTTTTGTCTTGTGTAAAAATACATTCTTAAATGAATAATAACTTAACATAAAATGTACACAAATCTGAGCCTAGTGCACAATAACATCTGTTGTTTTGTAGGTTTTTAGGTTTTCATGGTGGGTAGACGTAAACCGCTGAGATTGTAACACGCCTTTTAACTTCAAGAGGGAAATTTGTACTGTTTTTTAAAAGTAGTTTGGAGTGGTAATGTGGCAACATGGAGCTGTTAATTTGAGCATTCACCACTTTACATCTGGCACCTGATAAAAAGAAAGTGTGGAAGTGATACAGTTTGGAGCTTACTTTATCTTGGTCAAACATTGCTTCCAAGAAAACCACAATGAGTTATTTGTAAAGTGGGAAATATCCTTCCCTGTTGCTGCTTTGTGACTCAACATGAATGAGGTGGAAGTGGTACAACGCAACAGGGAACAGTGCTTTCCTCTGGGTTATGAGTGCAAAAGTTTGGTGTGTGTTCTCATTGAGTCACAGATCCTTTTCCAAACCGAACTGGACGGACGCCACATTACATCTTAAAACTGCTGTACAAATGAGATTCAAAGCTGACTCACGTTGCAGCTCAGTATCACCTCCACTTTGGAACGACCTCTGGATCAATACGCTTAAAGAACTCAAACCAGAGATCTTTTATTAACCTGTCTAGCATTAACTGAAGGTTGTTGCTCCTCGACCTTCCGTGCACTCAAGATCAACAACATCCTTTGTGATAGCTGAGGAACTGACTGCTTTCCTTGGCATCATGTCATACGCAGGGAGATATTTTTAGGCCGTCCTGTATGAATTAGGCAGTGTTCAGTGTTCTCTCTGTGGGGCAGTTCAGATCTACCTGATTCTTGGGTTGCTATTAGCCCTTCTAATAAAGGCCAGATTGTGGGAAAACTGGTAGTTAATGTGACCCGGCTGTGGCTTGCTGACAGACGTTCCCACCAGCGGTGTAGGACAGAGGTTGTTCCATTTTCCTATCCACAGGGAAAATGCTATCAGCTCCCTCAGTGCTGCAGACTCTTTACTTGCATTATTTTCCCCTGAGAGATTTAATAGCCCTCTATCTTACTCTTGACATCAGCTGTGAGATTCAATGACTCCATTTTCAATATGAGTCCATTCACTGCTTCTGTAGCAGAATAGCAAAAGCAAACTCAACTCCTCAGACGTGGATACAAGAAACCAGTCGTATGTCTAGATATGCTGAAAGTGATAAATGGGGATAGGGTGTCATGCAAATTATCTGCAAGGTCTCAGGTTTTTAGTCACCAGTCCACTCTTGGTCAAGCTTTCCATCGTCTATTTTCACTTGATGAAAAGGCAGGACTCCACTGGGATATCGATATATATTTTCAGTGCAGTGTAATCTGATTGTGTGAGGATGGAGTTTCATGGTCCATCGTGTCATCCTTAAGAAATTTATCATCACCCCGGACTTCCTCGCTTCTACGTGTTGGTGCTTGTTTGAGCTGTATGTATCTTGACTGGCTCCTAAGGGTCTGGGTTTTATCTCACACATGTATTGTCTGATGTTCCCATGGCTTACATTAGGCAGAAAAATGATACACTGGAAATTATCCACATATGAGAAGAAGGCAGGGGATGTCCAGTTTTTCGGTACTCAGTGGGCTGCTTGAATTTCCTTACTTTAACAGTACTGAAAACATCCTCCATAACAACAGCTATCATGTAAAACCAAGCTCTTAATATCAGTGAAAGAAGAAGAAATGTGTGCTATTTTGTTGTTTGGTGTCTTTTGATCAATGAACTCTGTGAATGCACGGAGAGTTACCATCCAGCACTGTAGTCTCGCTCAACTCTGACGCCACAGTAAATTCTGTACAGCGCTCTTCAAACAGACTCTTCTGATAGGCTGATTGTTTTATCAGTGGCACAGAGACAGCAACCAGAGGAAACGGGTAGCTTCTGTAGCTTGGTGACAAATAGTGAAAGTGATTCAGTGTTGAAATAAGTCAAACAGTTGGTCAAATTCAAAGTGCTGTAGGTCATGTAGTTCAGAATAAAATGAACTTTCGGTCTAATATTTCTCGTCTCAGGAAGTTTGTGCAATGACTTATTGGCTTTGTGGCGTCTGGGGATTTTGCAGCAGGTGTTATGTTCTTGTGTCAGTGACTATATAGTTGTGACATAACAGTCCTTTTAGTGCAGTGTCTGAATACGGGCTGTGACCATTTCTCAGTGTATTGCATTTTTTGATATAGACATGCTTTAAAATGTCCTTTGGCATTGTGGGAAAAACCCATGTAGAGGTTGGCATAGAAAGCATTTTTTGGGAGTTGAAACAGTCGCATGATTTCTGCTACCTATGTAGCATCACACTCTCTCAAACGACAAGTTCCTTTATACCTAAATCACATTGCAAAGCCCCTAATTGGCATCCAGCTTTGTACCCTAAAACTTCAGACACCCCAGGAGCGTGGTGGAACATGCCTGTCTCTGTGGTCCTCTGTTAATGGAACAAGCTTGTCTGCATGAGACCGGTTAATTCAAGACGCTGCGTGATAATTTCTTCTGGGTCTCTTTGGTGCCAGGCCAGCAGGTGAGGACTACGCAGCCGGAGCATCCTGCCCCATTAACCAGAGCTGAACTCGGCTCGACTGTTTCCCACAACTTTTTTTTTTCTTAATAATTTAGCTCATTTCTCCGAACTTCCTTCAAACACACATATTTAATCTGTTTTTGTGAATAAACAGCTACATTTTCAGACTTTATGGGCAACAGTGATGTCTTTTTTTAATACAAGTGATTTTTAAGTGTTTTGTATCAACATTTTTCACTTTACTTAGCTTTGTAAAGTTGAAGTTTGCAGTGAGTAGCAGTCGCATGGAGACAATGTGAATGAGTTCATCAGCTGGAGTATAAACTCACCACCCCACTAGTACATGATAACAGTGTGTGCTGAGCTAAGAAGATGAGAAAAGGGCCCTGAACCTCATAAACATCAGTCAGCATACTGCTGCAGAACTGACGCTCTTTAGTGGAGCTGAGGCACAAGCATCTCTCACAGCGGGACAATGTGCTTGAGGATAACCAGCTCAATAAAAGTACATCTGCCTTTCACAGTGCTGTACACTGGGACTGCACAGGGACAAAATGTCCTGTTTTTTTGTTGTTGTTGTTTTTTTCATTTTATGTTTCTCTCCTCTTGACAAACAATTTCACGCTGGAGGATGAACACTAATCTATCCCTCTGTGCAAGAGGATTTTCTCTTCTTTAAAACAGTTTCAGTGATTTTAGGGACATCCAACCCAATTTTGAAAGTTATTTGACTGTCTTACCACTGAAAAAAATAATGACTATAATCAATATTCTTATGATGACAATGTAAAAATTAAATTACAATAGGAGAGACATTGCTCAAGGTGATTGAGTATTATACAGTATTGATTTTCAAAGTAAGCATACAGCAATGTAGAATAATAGACTAGAAAACATATAACGAAAAAGACAAGAGGATTTGGCAACTTACCTGAGCTTTCAGCTACTTCTTGGCCAATGGCCTTCACCCCCTCTCATCATATGCCATCACATTACTGAAGTATCTGATACTAACTGACCTGTCCCTCTTAAAAGCAGAGCAAACATCATCTGATCATGAAGACCATGTGGTTGAAAACCAGGGAAAATATCTAGTAAATGACCTTATCCTGCGACATGTTTGTCACAAAGTATCAATGATACTTTGTGACAAACATGTCGGAGTATGTCGGAATATGATAAAATAAGGATATGATTCATATCCTTATTTTATTATATTTACAAACCTTAGTGTTTTGCCACAGGTTGCATAATATTGATTTCATGTTACGAGAGTAATCGTGAAAATTTGAGAGTGTCGAACAGGTCACAGTGCACTGCAGTGTTACTACAGGCTGTTCAGGGTAATTACTTTTTATAGACCTCTTTTGCTTAGAGACTGGTGTTGAAAAGTGAAGATTCAGCCCATGCTGTGAAGGATTTACTTCCTGTGTGTGTGCGTGTGTGTGTGTGTATGCTTAGTTGCCAAAAAACACTCTTCACTTCCATACCTGTCGCTGCTTGCTCTGCTGAACTCAATATTTGTCTCTTAATAAAAGAAAAAGAAAAAGGAGAAAGTGCCAAACACTGTAATTTGTCAACTAATTTTTTACAATCAAGCATTCAGAGTTATTGAATTAGCTCTGGCCAGACACACTGTCTTGACACAGAGAAGAATTATTGTACTGAATTATTTTTGGAGAAATGTTTTATTTGGTGGAGAGCAAATATCCATCAGCTTGCGATGCTGCAAATGATGGGAGAAGGGCTGAGAAAACAGTGTACAGAAGCCAGGCTGAAACTCTTAGAAAAAGGGAAAAGTAAGAATGAAATAAATGTTTAAAAGAAAAACCTGAGGCGAGTGCCAAAGCTGCCAAGGTGCCACTTGATGTCTGAAAAATTGCAACTCCAGTTTTTTTTTTTTTTTTTCTTATGGGGATCTGCAGCCAGTCAGGCAACTGAGGTTGACATGGTTGGATCTTTGCAAATGTTTTTTTGTATTAGACTTGTCCATTTTGTTCCCTGTGGTCTTGTGTGTCAGCTCTGAATATAATGGTTAATATAAACATCTGAGCACAAAGGCCCTCTCAAAGTATTTAAAACAAGCTCAGCTATTTGATTATATAGCAGCAGACTAGATTATATAATTACACAACAGAAATGAGAAAGAACTTTTCACTCGACTGCTGTATATTTACACTCCACAGTAGTAATCCAGATGACACCACATATGAGGCTCCCAGACCTGTAACAATATTTTTGGGGTTTCCTGATTTTTGCAATGAAAAATATTTTAGTTCTCAGAAGCTAATTTTATCCATGAAAATACTGAACAAGTACATTTGGCGAGTATCTATTTATATGTTTTGCATTAAGCCCACTGCGGAAACTAACAATATTGGCTTCCCCAATTTTGTAAATTACATGGCAGAAAGTACAAGGTCTTAAATCTAAATTTGGTTGCTTTTGGCTTAGGTGAACATATATTGGCAGAACAAATTGTAATAGCTTGTTTTATGAAAACACTTTTTCAGGACACGGTGCCATGGGAGCAGAGACGAGCAGAGTAAGCTCACACTGTGTGGGCAGCAGAGGGCCAACCTCAGGGTGGGACAAAGGTCTACACGTTTTCCTGCATGGACCAGTCAAAGCAGTGAGTGAAGCTTCAGTTGTCTTAACACAATCAGCAAATCCGATCATTATCTGTAGTGATGATAATCTCCAGGGCAACCAAACTATACCATTGCTTTTTAGTAACATACTGTCCACTAATCTAAAACTTAAAATGCCTTTACAACTATTGGAGTGATAGGTAACACATCAGTACTTTTTCACTAGCGCTATCATCAAGCCAATACATTTATTTGGCCGATACTATTGGTTGAGACCAAATACCTGCAAAACCAATATGACATTCTCGTATCTATCGTATCTATCTATCTCGTATCGGATCTAATAAGAGAAGTAAAAAAGCCCATTAAAGAAATAGACAACAATAGGAGCAGTGAGGAAACAACATGACTTTGAAACCAGTCTTGTCAAAAACATCCACTCAATGTGACGTTTAAAATAAGATACAAACTTGGCATGAGCCTCTCAGCTCAAATGTCTCCAAATGTACATAGAGTACAGCCACCAGGAGGTCGCCAAGGACACTGGGCTTCAGTCTTCCTCACAGTGGGTTAAAAGGTCTCACAGTTTGTCGTGCCACTGAACCCCTCCTGATGCCTGTAAAGAGATCAGGCATAAAAGTATGAACATGGTTCCCTTCGGTCATAAAATCTGGGCAAACATCGCCGGGTTTCTGGGACGCAAGCACAGTCTTTGGCCTTCTGGAAGTGTTGTGGGCATAATCTGTGAAACGCTGGTGAAAGAGGGAGTTGGCCAGCCAAACCCATTCATGGTAGGTAAGTGAACGTTGCTGTTCACAGTAGCTTTAAACGATTTAAAGCGTGGCCCAAGTCTGATGTTTCCTCTCTTTTTCACTTGGTCCGTCTCGACAAAGAATCCAAGTTTTGATTTTGAGCTACAGCACAACAAGATCCTGTCCTGCATTTAAAATGTTCCCTAATCTGGCTGTGACTGTTAAAGTCTCTGCATGCCTCTCCCTGTCCATGGTAGAACAGTGCAGCGGTCTCCCCAGGCCTGTAAGTTGCACCTGACCACCCCTCCCATCTGCCTGACCCCGTCTGTATCCAGCTCGTCCCATGGTCGGAGCAGCCCACCCTCCGCCTCCCTCAGCTCTCCTGCTGAACAAGTCTGGATCTCGCCTGGGAGGAAGTGGAATGTTTTTACTGGGAAGTTTGGGATTAGACGAGCCCACCTCTCGGTAGTTGCACTCCAAAGGAAGCCCCCTTTTTTCTTACATAAGTGAGCCATCGCCAGTGTGGATTAATGAGCTTTATCCCATGCAGAAAAAGCAAACTATGTCCACTGCTGTGTCCAAAAATTGCAGTACAGTGTGTCCACAACTGAATTGCCTGGGAAGAAAGACTCCCTTCACTCGCTGCCCAGTGATCAACTACAATAAAACAATTTAGGAGTGAATTACAGTAGCTCTTTATTAATGAGCGAAATTGGATCTGCCAGTGTTTATCCATTTCAGTCTGTGCAGCCGTGTTATTTCTGTTACAGATTTGGCTTGTCACTCAACCTGTGGCAGAGCTCCTGTCCATGCTGGTGCTGGATATGGGGGTGTGAACATCCTAGTGCAGATATTATCTCCAGTTCCCGAGTTTACTGGTATTATCTTCGAACACCTACTGTGTAATCTACCCCTGAGCTCTTTCACAGTCCCCTTATCATGCAGTGTGTCCCTGTATGTGGCACTGAATGCATGTGAGTGTGTGACAGGGAAAGATGGACATTTCTTTTCCATATAGGAGACCCCCGGGGAACTTCCTGTATTTTTGTAGCCCAGATGAGAAGCTGTTGATAACGTGAGTGTGTGCGCACCAGCGGGGAAGGTGACATTAGCGACAACTCAGAGGAAAGAGGAAGTCAATCAGCAGAGTGAGAGGGAGGAGGACAATAGCATGGCATGAGAGGAAATCCAAGTGGGGAAAGTGGGAGTAAACACACATGCGAGGTATCTGTCTGCAGGTCAGAGGGAATGTGGGGCTGTGTCTACACGTGCACGCACGTGTGCTCATTTGGCCATGGCGTGTGTCTTTGTATTTAAGTGCATTTGCATGTGTGTGTATGCATGCCTGTGAGCACACATGTGTAGGAGTGTGTGTGTGGGAATCGCACAATTGTCTGTTTCACACCTGACTGGGCCAGAAGTGAGTCAGCAGTGAGAGGCTGAGCTGTATTCCCTGTCACTGCTCAAAGTTGTGTTAACCTTTAAGACAAAAGGCTGTGACGTGTGCGGCCCTCTGCTAATCCTGTGAGGGAAGCCATCTGAATGTCATGTATTCTTCTAGCAGCCGTCAAAATCTGATTTAAAATGTGTGGTTGAGGTCTCTTGGGAAACCATTCAGCAAGTTTAACTAACTCCCGAGGAAGTTTTTGGGCACTGTGAGTCTTCGTGCAAAGTGTCGCCCCCAAAAACGCTCAATTCAGACCATTGTCGTTTTTACTGGAGACTTTCACTTAGACTGCAGTGTAATTAGATGGAGACGCAGCAACCAGGAAATGATAGACGCTCTTAAAAATGATCTGCTGCTGTTTGTCTTTCACTTTCAAAGTTAACCAGTACACCTGTTAGTAAAGAGCATTTCACCAGATATGAGGAAAGAAACCCTCAAAAGTGACTGATGATGAGTGAATGCTACTCATTTGCACCTTTACTATCTCTCCTAACTTCTCTTTAACTCCTCTATTCATCCTTTCTCTCAAGTCACAATATCAAATTTAAGGACAACGAAACTGACAGCGTGAAAAATCTGAGGTTCTCCACAGATTTTGATAATGTGTTAAAATATCTACTGGTCCTTGAGTTCATTGTCTGGCCAACAGCAGCTACAAAGCAAAACTTCAATGAAAGCATGAAGCAGATCACTGGGGAGACAGTTTTTTTGGTGACAGTCTTTCTTTTTCATTAACCTTGTCAAAGCATATTTCACATATGAACGAGTAGGGGAAAAAAAGTTTTATTGCATAAATGCATTTATTTGATAGAGGCCAAATCTTGTCTTCTCTAACAGGACGGGTTAATACGCTGGAGGCCACTACAGCAGTAGTGTGTTGTGTAGGACTACAGTATATATTGTTTTTGGATGTGGAAAAAGAGCTGCTGCTAAGTGCTCAAGACTGGAGATGAGAGAACAGACAAAAAAAAGAATGACACTATCAGAGAGGGGAAAGTTTAATTTAATCAATTAATTGAACATTTTCAAAACACGCTTGCTTGCTCTGCAGCATGGTCTCATCGTGGTACGACCCATAACTTAATCAGTCTTTCATCTTGTGTTATCATTTGGTTGACCTATCCAATACTTTCAAGACTCGTGACATTCACATCATCATCGCCATATTTGGTACCAATTATCAAATGTTAAATTGCCAAAATGCTAAACTAAAATGGTGAGGATGATAAACATTAGTCCTGCTGAAAATTAGCATGTTAATATGAGCCAAAGTAGCATTTAGCCAAGCACAGCACTGCTAGCATGACTCTGGACTTTTAGCCTTGTTAATAAACATTTATTTCAAATATCTAAAACAAAAATATAACAGTCAAATATTAAATCAGTATGTTGCCTTTGCATTTATTTACACTTAACAATCCCTGTTGTACCAGTCCAAACTGGTACAACAGGGTCATTTGAAACACGCGTGGCGTAACAATCTTGTGTTTATCGAGCTTAACGCTGGAGCTCATAGGACAACAAGGATGGAACAGAACTATCCATCAAATGCAAATCCGAGAGTTTTCCCTGGAAGAATAAAGGCCGCAGTGTGACGTGTGCTTTCCTGTCGAGTCAGTGACGTTACCTGGGCTGTATCGCCAACACTGGCAACAACAGTAACTCTACACCTGAAAAAGCAGCCTTTCAAGCTGGCTGTGAACATGACAGCCTTGTGTTTTTTTGTTTTTTTCATGTGGTTTAGTGATCTCAGTGGGGAGGAAGTGATAAAGTTGCTGTAAGATGACTACTTCAAAGCCTTTAACCTGGTCCAACAGACCGCACAAGTCATGTGCAAAAATGAGCTGGGGTTGAAAAAATGATTAGAGAGACGAGCTGGGTGAAAGATGAGTGTAATGTTTTGTTTGATGGCGACTAGTTGGCAGATGTCTTAAAAGTCTTAAAACCCACATCAGAGTCAGTGTTCGCTTTCTTGTAGTTTGAGAGGAGGCCTCTATTGAAACGTTACCATAGGAAGGATAACTGTCTTGGATATTTGCTGTTTGCATCCTCAAACTACAGTAATAGAGTTCTTCATGACTGTTTGGTCAAAATGGCTTTTTTATGGCCTCAATTGTGCGTATTTATAGAAAGGAAAACAAGAGGACAAACAAAAGTGGATTTCTGACTGTGGATGCCGATTGTCTTAAGTCAAACTTTGAAAACAATTTTGTGTTGAAAAATTACTGATGACAGCCTAACAGGATACACAGACCTCATATTTAACACAATTTAACTGAGGGTGTGTTCCAGCTGATCAGTAAGTGAATTATGAAGACGTATCTGACCTCTGGGTGTGTAGACGTGGATGTTTGATAAAGATATTGAAGTCAAGATGAGTAGAAAGTGGAAAAACGCCCAGAGTCACCTACTGTATTTGCGCATACAGCTCATAATTCCCAGCTACGCCCGTCATGTACGCGCCAAAGACAATCAGTCCCCCAGCTCCTGCCATTGAAAGTGCTCATTCACAGGGTGAGAAAAGGTCCTGGCTTTGCTTGGCTTGAGGTAAGTAGAAGCATCATAAATTCAATTTTGAAATAACAGAATCTAGGATATCCTGTGGTTAACCACCAAGGCACAGACATCCGATTGTCTGACCAAAAGGAGAACCCATGCCTGTAATCCTGTCGGCTCTGATAGATGGAATATGGATGTTTGAGTGGATTTCATGAAAACATGAGTGACTCCAGATGCCCTTTGCCTTGAGGAAAATCACTTATTTAGCTTGCCGAGTTGACTCTCGATAGCATTTACATGGCAAGTTTGTACTCACATACTGCAGAGTGTTTGTGTTTGATTCCCCTGGAACATTTATTACATTAAACTGATACCTTACACACTTATTTCGCAATGCATCTCACAACACCCTCAGCGCGGTAAATGAGTTGTAAGTGGGTGTGTGCACGTGTACGCTCGTGTCATGACCTACACTGAAACCAGCCACTGTTGTGACACAAGGTGAAGCGTCAGCGGCAGCTCCGCAGGCCCTGCCTCGACTACACAATGAAGACATCCTTGGAGATGGCCTGTGTTTACTGGGTTGTCAGGGAGTCCTCCACAGTCAGGCAATAAGGAAGGGGATTATTTGCTTTGGCTGTGGAAGAAGGCTCTAATCACATCATCGTGACATGTGATCATGTTTGTCCTCTGCGCCACCCAACTCCCTCTATCCCTGTGTAGTTTCTGTTCACCTTTCACCTCCTCACCTGGGGTCTTCCTGTCTGTTCTGTGCAAATGGCTTCTCAGGTGGTGAAACCTGTCTGAGTGAATGGATTGTGGCAAGTGAAGGCATGAATGACCAGTTAACGTTATCGATGTATTTGCAGTACGGAAATCAGAATGTCTGACTTCATCCACACCAGAAATAAACAAAAAAAACATTCATGTCTATTGTCTATCTCACTAAAATGCTTTTGTAATTGTTTTTCTCTCATTTGCTCTTCCATTGTCTTCTCTGCTACCCTGCACGTGGAAAAAAAGGAGCACGAGATGAAGTAGATCACTCAGGTTGGGAGGAATCGTCATGGTTAATTGCCAGATCTCCATCTCTTATCTGATCTCGCGGGGCTGTTATTGTAATGAAACACCGGTGGAGACGAGCCAAGAAAAGTGAAGATTACACAGCGTGAGCGATTCATGGCACAATCCATCCCTTCATTGCTCTGGGTTTTCCACACTCTCGGTCCAGGAAGTAGTGGGGCATGTGAGGGCTGGATGTGGGCTTGAGGAGGATGGCAGGAGTGCTGAGGTAACCACTCTGATAAGTGATGCATCTCTGCAATGCATTGTGCATTGTGCCTCAACATGACAACCCCTTTGTGCAGCAGCACGGTAGAGTTAGGACGCAACAAAGGACAATTATTTTCTGAGATGGAAAGGTCAGGTTCCAGCCTGTGCGGTACATCAGTGTGAGGAAGGTTTTAATAGTGAGGATTTCAAAGTGACAGCAATTAATGACGAGTACACTACTGTATTTCATCAGGTCTCTTTGGTTTGACAAGGCAAATAGTTTCTTTGGTGCACTCAGGTGTTGCCTACTGTTTAAGTTTTTTAAAGGCAAACTCTGTGAAATCTCCCCTTGCTCTGATTTATAATGCAGCCTTTTAGTGCCCTGCCATGGTTTGTGTAGGTACTGCAGTACTTTTTTCTTTCCATCTGATTATTTTTCAATAAATGGAAACTTCTCTTCTCATTTTTACTTTTAAACTAGTACCAGTGAGTAATTAAAGATTAAGAATGCTGACACAGTTTTAGATTGCAGAAAACCTTTGGTATTTCTTTAACAACAATAGACCTGAATTTTATGAATCACTTTCTCCAAAGGTTAGGTGGTTTAGTAATGACTTGGGTTGTCTAATGTCCAAATATCCTGGAATATCTTGGACTCGGAACAGATACATTTTTTGTTCCAGTTCGGATGAATGAAGGAATTAGTGGTTGAATTTAATGGTTTGCATTTTGGTTTGGACACAATGTTATCACTCAAGTCTATTAAGCATTGATTTGTTGACAGACACAACAAAGCTCCATGTAAGACACACAGCACAGGCCCCTCACTCTTATTCTGCTAGAAGACTTTTTCTTTTTAATGGCATACTGAATTAAATAGTGTGCTCAGTCATCAGAGGCTGCGTTATGTTGCATAGTTGAACTGCTGTATTCTCAGTGACAACAGTTCACATCAGCTTCACTTCTTAACTTGTCTCAGGCAGGAAGGCGTCCTTGGTTTGGTCCCTTACAGTTTTTAGGAAGATCATGATACCAGAGCCACCGGTGCCCCTCTCCTCCAGCGCTGTGGGTGCTCTGCTGATCATCTCCCCCTCCAGGTCCCTGCTCTGGTCGCGGAGTTGTCGTGCGCGGGCAGCGGGCACGGTGATGAAGCGGCTGACGACGTTGATGTGATAGTTGCGCAAAGCCAACAGTCTTGTGACACAGAGTTGAAAGATGTGGCTTAACCGCTTGTTGGCCTGCTGCTGGACAAAACTCCTCAGGGAGGGTTGTAATGAGATGTCATGGATCAGCTGCTTGTGAGCAGGTGGCATGTAGTTCCTCATGCGGGTTAGAAAGGCACCTGAAAAACAGGCAGCATCATCACAATGAGTGCTTTTTATTCCTCTTCAGCACCGATGCAGTCATTCAGAGGACAAAAGAAAACCTGTGATCATACCACTTTTCTCTTCGTGTTTGACTCCAAGAAGTTCATCAAAGCAGTGGAGCAGGCTGCTCTGTGCAGCGCTTCCCCCTGAATACTCCATCGCTTCTGTCTGGACTCCTTCATAAATCAACCCCTTTGGCATACTAGGATTGTCTTTCCACCTGTTAACAAGTGCATGGACAGACATTTCAGAAATCTGTTCTACTGTAAGTAACTAACTAATGGAAACATTATGAATAAAAGTTTCTGCACCCAGACAGGTAGATCCTCATGATGCCGTAGAAGACTGAAGGCTCCACGTGCACTTAAGAAAAGTAGTATTGATCAAAAATACTTGTTCATAGGATAAATATTGATTTATTTCCATGATATATCTGACTACCTTGCATCAGTTTGAGTGCATCTGTCATGTCTTGTATAGACTGGCTGATGTTCTCCAGAGCTGTGGCCACAGCCTCAGTGTCACCACGCCTGACACCATTTATCACAGTGGGAATACTCTGCAACACAAGTCCAGTTACATTGGCGTTGTCTTAAATGACCTTGATTTATTGTTTTGTGTAATGAGACTGTATAAATCACCAAGTACACAATATATTGACAGACTTATATCTCACCCTCAGTGCAGGAACTGCTGCCAGCTCCACCAGCAGTGTGACCATGAAGAAACCTCGTACACTGTCTCCTCCTGGAAGGCTAACCACCAACTCCAGGTTCCTGTATGACAGAGTAAACCAATGCACTTTGCATACATCTTAATCACCATCATTCATAAAGTGTAGAGGAACCAAATAAAAAGGAAATGTACTCACTCCATGTTAAAAGGCCTGGAACAAGAGATACAAAGATGGACATGAAAAACTTTTATTAAGAAAAAAAAAAGACTGGATGTAATCAAATCACCTGAAGAAGAAAACTGTCCTCACCGCTTGGGGTCCCTCTTCTTCCAGTTAGCCAATACTCCATCGGCATGGGTGAAGATTGGAGGAAGTCCTAAGCGCTGAGACACCTCCCAGAATGGAACAGCCAGGTTACGAGGTAGTATCTTATAGGAGGAAAAATGAAAAATAGTTAATATATAATGTATGTTCATGGGCAGTGCAGAAAGGAAGGAAGAGCAGAAAATGTATATATGACAATAATAAAAAGCCACATGGAGATACCTCAGTAGTGCCGCTCTCTCCCTCCTGCCAAACATATCCCATGGTCATCGCACTGAGGGCCAAGTGGGCCAACCGTAACTCCCGGTGTTTCTGCAGAAACTTGCTGCTCAGCAGCGGCATCTGGATAGAGAATAACACTAGACTAAACCCCTGGCTCCACAGACACAGTGAACTGTCCATGCATCTTAATTGTCCCCGCTTACCTTGTTGATATGGGAACGCAGCTCATGTGACTCCACAAGCTCTGGGACTCTCAGGGCAATATCCATCCATGGCTGGTAGTAAGGTGGAAGCTCTTTCTTTGAATGTGAAGTTGCAGCATAGTGTGCAGAGGAAAGGAAACACAGTAATGAAAGTGAGACTTGAAAGTAATGGAAAAATCGGACATTATTATTTTGAATTTAAAGGCTTAAAAGCCTACGTTTCATGCACAGTGACCTTGGATGAGGAGACGCACATGTGATTTTGTAAACACTTGGTGTCCACAGGAATAAATCAATACACAAAATAAACACGCACAATGCCAGATTTCAGCTTCTCTCAAGTCAACTGATCTCAATCAATACCATCAGCCACGAGTTCACCGTTTCATAACTTCTGAACTATGAACACCACAAGTTATGTCTACCTATAAATCAGTGTTGTTGGATTTTTTTTTAGAATTTAAAGTCCTTGTTTCAATAATACTTTGACATCAACACTTCCCTGGCAGTCAGAGTCATTGTGACTGCCTGCATATAATGCTTTTTTTGTATTTTCACACACACACAAAAAAGAAGTTAAAAAGAGCTTTTCCACCTACCAGTGGCTCAGGGAGGATGAAGCCAAGTTCCTCAGAGACATGGTAGGAGTCCAGAGAGAAAGGACCGTTGGTGTCGGTTTCAACCACAGCCATAGAGAAAGTAACAGAAACCCACAGACAGCAACAATCCTCTGACTATCTGAGTAGCCCGAGAGACCCTCACCTGACTGGACTCTAGCACAGAGTTCACTTTATAGCTGTTGTCATCAACATTTATCCCTCTCTTCTGCCGTTGCACAATACCAAGTAAAATAGAGCTAATCAGTGACGCTTCACTTTGTGAATCATTAAGTAAAATACTTCAGCTTCAGCTTTCTACACTTTAACAAGCAATGCTACATAAAAGCAGTAATATGGAGAAAAAACATCAATTCAAACAAGAAGAGTAAGAGAAATGCTAAAGCTTATCTGCAAATCTGTCTAGTCTGATGTCCTCCTCGCTGTCGACCTACCAAATGTCAGGTTTGATTTAGTCCCATTATGAATCAGGAAGAACCTAAAAAGAGGGAAGTAGGGACAGGCCAAAACAAAGTGTTGCAATATATCATATAATTCATCATGTTTTAGCTGCTAGTACTTATGCACTGTTCACATAAACTATCTTACAGAAATCTTTATTTTGATTTCTCTCATCTATTTTATTTTAAATGATATTATTCCACCCTTTGCTCTGTGTACATTCACTGTACAGTATATTGACTGCTTACTGCTGTGTTTCAAAGGAAATGTAGACTGTCAGCATCACCTGCTGGAGCAACCTGAACATTGCACCAGCTGAATAAAACAGACTACACAGTTAAAGATGTCACTCTTCTTATTCACTATCATCCAGACCATTAGGACAAAAACCAAAAGTTGCATTTCATATTCATCTTGTCAGTTGCACTTTTTACTTTGAGTTACTGAGTTACTTTACCCACTCGGACAAGTAACTCAGTAAAATCAAAATGCATTAGTACAGAAATCTAAACATCAATGCAATCGGCTTACTCGTTTGAGGCCCCTCTTTTACAAGAGTGCAGCTTTGGACTCTGAAAATGACAGGTATAAAGGTCAACTGTTATTTGATCCTCTTTGTGCTGGAACAAAGTTAAGATGTACAAACACTGGACTGCATTGTTCGAATGTGTAGCTTCAATGACGCGGCTGACAGCAGCACAGGATGAGGGAGGAAGAACGTGAAATAACTCTCACCTGAGCTTCATCGCCTGAGTCCGAGGAGACAGACTTCCTGCTCTGAACTGTAGTGGAAACAGCCACGATCTGACTAACAGTGACGACTTTTCTCTCAGCAGGCCCTCCACCACCTGTGCACTATGGTTGTCACCTGTGAATGGTAAGTAGCTTTTTGTTTTTCTAAGAGAAATCATGCTCAGTAATTTCTTTGCTCTGCATTGTTTTAGGTTATGGCTCTAGGAACTGCATCACCCCAAACTGTAAAACATTAACTAAAATGACTATGTGTCATTGCTGTTCAAACCAAAAATTGAGCCATTTTCAAAAATGAAGATTCAACTCGGTAACCTGGTGTTTCTGACGAAATTCTTTTCAGTCAATAAACTGCTGGTGTATTGATCCAAACACAGATATTCACACAGACTTAATCATTCATTCATATGGATTAAAAAGAAAACATCAGTGATGTGAGATTTAGGTAGAATACAAGAAAGGACCTCAGGGGAATGTAAATTCAAACTGCCTCATGATTCTGTAATTATTTGAGGCATTATGATTGTTGATTAAAGTTAGGTTTAACTAATTTGTTAGCTTCTATAATAAACAAGATCTGCTGTAGCTCAAATGCTTTGTTGCAGGGGTACAGTGAGAAAACGTTATAAACTGAGGACATTAACTTGACCTACTTACTGTAGATTTCTACATACCTCAGCTGTTACTTCAAATCTACCATTTAAAAAAAAAAAACAGCCTGTAGTACTTGTCTCTGTCCCCCAGCTGTATGAGAGTGCAGCACTAAATCACTGGCATGAGAACAACAAAACTCAAACAGAGGCCTCAATCTGATCTCCATCCACGCTCGGCATGCGTCAATATACTACAATTTATGCATGTAAATTCATAATCATAAATAACCCATTTAAGCCTCTTTAATTTTGCATTCATTTATTGAATACCTGTCTCCACAATGCTCAGTTTAAAAGGGGCCAAAGAGCTCTGCAATCATTGTGACTCCTGCATCTTTTTTTTGACAGTGCTCTTGAAAGATACAGTGACACATGGATCTATTCAGACATTCAGTCTATTGTTTGCAGGCTTGGTATCTGATTTCTTTCTTAAGTTGGTGTCCTGTAGGCTGTAGCTGCCATATGCCTACATGCAAATATGTGTGCAAATGCTGTTTACTTTATGCAACACACGCACACAGGTGCACAAGTTAATTAGTTTCTCTCTGCTGCATGAGCCCCACCTGTCCCTACTGGAAACACAGTAGAAACGCTCCTGGATACAATACAATGCCAATGCAACACTGTACGATACTTAATTTAATAACAGTCTGGCTGCATAAGGAGGTGGTGGTGGTTTATTTTATCAAACTCACAACAAAAACAAGTGTGCAAAGTACAATCCAGAACATTTTCGGGGAGAGATTTGAAAGCGTGTTGGACTGGAGGCCAGGCTGCTTAGGAGCCGTGGAATGGGATTTGTGCGACTTTAAAGTGGATCAGTGTTTTGTAATGAATGGGGTTTTTTCTTTTCTTTTTTTCCCTCGTCGGTGCGCCTGGCTATTATTAGCTACGGAGGCCTTACAGTAAGTGGAGGTGGTTCCATGACGGTCAGAGCTGCAGCTCTGCAAACGCACCGACAGGCTCCAGATCAGCGTCCGTGTTTTTGGCAATGCGATCGGACCTAACGCGCTGATCCAGAGGACTTCTCCCCCCGAAACAACCGCGGTCAGCCGCCTATTTTCAAGCCTCGTTCACATTGCCTTGAAGATGAAGTTACATACGAGCTGCAGTCAGGTGCAAGCCGCATCCGATGGAGCCCTGCTTTTTATCTCGTTCATCGGCCAACCCGATGCAGCATTTCCTTATGTTGCGGTAAGGGCTGGAAATGACACACATCCTGCACACTGAGAATCAAACTGGGTTTTTTAAAACGATCTCCCAGTCGCTGGTTTTTGCAATGAACACTGATCCAGATAAACAGGCTCAAGAGTCAGTGACGGGGTGTTACATAACGTGTAATGCAGCAGAGCCTCATGACTAGTGTCTCGGTGGTCGAGGGACTGTTCGGTCCTTCTGGTAGGATATGCACTATTTTATCATTATTGTTACGGATGATAAGTGAGGCTGCGAGCTTATTTAATGGCGGATAGACGTAAGGCGCTGTATGGGATATAGCTATAGAATATCTGACCATATCAAAAAATGATTAATTAATTCGGGAGTTGCGCAGTGTAGACTGTAACAGGAATGTGCAATAGGCTATTAGAGGCGGTGTATATCTATTGTGTCTTTCAGGCCCAACCTAAGGTCAGTCTGTTAGCTATTTGTTTATACATATATAAATAGATAGCCTACATATGTATATTTAGACCTAGCCTGCAGGGATGGAGATACGGCAGTCAATGAAAGATTGATTTCATGAATGGCGGTGGCAGTCAGAAAAAAAAAGTCACATTCGCCCGTGTTAGTTAAATTTGGATCATTGTATGTCAAAATATAAGATTCTTGCTACTATAGATAGATACTGATTTCTCCTTGTATCACGTCATCAGAGAGTCACACCTTTGGTTGTAGTGTAGGTGACCAATAGTGTTTCTTTAGGAATCATAGTGAAAACAGGGGCAGTTGTGGCTCTATAGTGGGGTCTTAGGGGTCCGGGCAGACACGGGGACATCAGGTCTAGCTGATCTCATTCATAAGAAGATAACAGTAGCTATATAAACATGAATGACTATTCTGATAAAAGGTTCCCAGTGCAGTAACTCTTGCAAGGGGAGGGTGTGGGATGCTGACGCAAAACTCAAATGCTGGTGTGGTAAGACATAGGCTCTGGATCACGTGACTTAGTTTGGGATCTGTGGATGTGCAGCACAGTTTGTTGTCCCGTGAGCAATGACGGCACACATTTATTATTAGCCTTTATTTAATTTGTTTCAAATTGGTAAATATGAATTGAGACAACTATACTAGAGTCACCTTTGTCACCCTCAGAAGCTCTCTCCTGTTTATATGTTGCTGCTTTCATAGAATAAAATGAAAATCGTCACCAGTATAATCTGTGATGATGAATTGTCTGTTAGAGACACACACACACTTCAGTTCCCTAGGAAACCAGTCTGGGTACCTAAATCATGAGCCACCATTTTCAAGAGACAGAAATAGTCTGTTTATCTATTCCCTCCATTTTATTTAATGAGTGTGTATTTGTGCATGTCAGTTTTCCAATATTCATGGCTATGAATCTGGGCTGTGGTGATTGACGCTATAAGCTTTAAGTCAAGGTTGTTAGGGTTGTAATATAGGAACAGCAAACAGGAAAAAGTATTTCAGGTTTGCAGGCGGTGGTGGGATTACAGAAATATGTGGATAGGATTGTATCAGCCTTGATTAATCCATAGAAGACAGTTTATTTTAAAATGAGTGATTGTTTTGAAACCAAATGTGCTCTTCCTTTTCTAATTTAACTGAAGTAATAAAAATAGTGATGTTCTCTTGCAGTATGAGGTGGCCATGAAGTGCTTTTTTAACTGCCCCCTCTTTGCTTGCTTGTCCCTTTAAATTTTTTGCTATATCAGGAACAAGGACAGGGAACTTGTGAATGGGTAGAGGGAAGTCACGAGACCATCCATTGATAGCTCTGCAGGCAGAAAAAGCAGTGCAGATGATGAGGAGTAGTCACAGTGTCTAATATCTATATTGATCCATGTTCCTGTACTGTTCAGGGCAATAGTTTAGGATTTCTGGTGCTGATGCAGCTCTCTGCGCTCCTTTGTATTTGAACAGGTCCCAGTTGACAGATTCTGATATGGACTATGAGAGGCCAAACGTTGAAACTATCAAGTGTGTGGTGGTAGGAGACAATGCAGTTGGAAAGACCCGCCTCATCTGCGCTCGGGCCTGCAATGCCACACTGACTCAGTACCAGCTCCTCGCTACACATGTGCCCACGGTTTGGGCTATTGATCAGTACAGAGTATGCCAGGAGGTGAGTATGCAAGATCATAATTTAAGATTACCTGCAAGATTTTTTTTCTAAATATAAAAAGATGTTTTAAAGGATTTATATCTCTACTAACCGGACCAGATTAGACCTACAAATAAAGCATCATATTTAGCTTTAGCTTTGCAATCTTTCACTCGTGATTTACAGAAACAAATGGTTAAATATGCATGAATGTGTTATCTCTCTTAGGTATTAGAACGCTCCAGAGATGTAGTCGATGACGTCAGTGTCTCCCTTCGCCTCTGGGATACTTTTGGAGACCATCATAAGGATCGGCGTTTTGCATATGGCAGGTGAGATACTGTAAAATTCAGTGTCAGTGAACCAGCACATGCTCTGGTGCTGTCAGACTTCAAAAAATGTATTTCTCTTGCGTCTTCTCCTCAGGTCCGATGTGGTGGTACTGTGCTTCTCAATCGCCAATCCCAACTCTCTGTACCATGTAAAGACTATGTGGTACCCTGAGATTAAGCACTTCTGCCCCCGGGCACCTGTCATCTTGGTGGGCTGTCAGCTGGACCTGCGCTATGCTGACCTGGAGGCAGTGAACAGGGCACGAAGGCCTTTAGCTAGGTAGGTGGACTTAAGTTTAAATGCAGTAATTTGAATTTGCAAGTGAGTTTTACCCTTCTAGTGCTTGAATTGCTTTAGATATATTCTCTTTTTTTTTCAGGCCCATTAAATCAAATGAGATTCTTCCTCCGGAGAGAGGCCGGGAAGTGGCCAAAGAGTTGGGAGTGCCATATTATGAAACCAGTGTTGTTGCTCAATTCGGAGTCAAGGACGTCTTTGATAATGCTATCCGAGCTGCGCTCATCTCTCGCCGCCACCTGCAGTTTTGGAAATCTCACCTCAGAAATGTGCAGAGGCCTCTCCTTCAGGCGCCCTTCCTGCCACCAAAACCTCCCCCACCTATAATCACTGTGCCTCCTCCACCGACCACCACGGAGGAGCATCCAGTCGGCCTCTTGGAGGACCCACACTGTGCTGACGTCATTCTAGTTTTGCAGGAGCGACAGAAAATCTTTGCACACAAGATATACTTGGCGACATCCTCATCAAAGTTCTATGACCTCTTTATTATGGACACGCAAACTGAGGAGACTGAAAGGCCCCCTCGTGGTCCTCTCTCTGGCCGAGAGCTGCTGATGCGTGCTGCTAGCTTTGATGTTTGCGAGAGCAACGATGATGGTGACAGGGCCAACCTGAGGGCGTGCACTAGCGATGGTACCTTGAAAGATTCTGAGGGGGGCCGACGGGGCAGACTGCTCTCCTCGTGGAGCCGAGCCTTCGTCAGCATCCAGGAGGAGATCGTAGATGACCCTCTAACATACAGCCCTAGGCCCATGACTGTAGTACACATGGACCAGTCCATGCAACTTGGTCCTTTCCGAGCAGTACTTCGCTACCTATACACAGGTCAGCTGGACGAGAATGAGAAAGAGCTAATGCACATTGCACACATTGCTGAGCTGCTGGAGGTCTTTGACCTGCGGATGATGGTGGCAAACATACTCAACAACGAAGCCTTCATGAACCAAGAAATCACCAAAGCCTTCCATGTACGGCGCACAAACAGAGTCAAAGAATGCCTGGCTAAAGGGACCTTTTCTGGTGAGTGGACATTATCATACCATGTGTGTTCATGTGTTTGCTTGACGTACACTAGAGGAAGGTGTGATTATGGCTCTACTAGTGTCTCACTTCTGTATTTCAGATGTAATATTCAAACTAGATGATGGGACGATCATGGCCCACAAGCCTCTACTCATCTCTAGTTGTGACTGGATGGCAGCTATGTTTGGCGGGCCATTTGTGGAGAGCTGCACCAAAGAGGTAGGTCACCTTACATTGGTGGCTTAGACCTGTGAAATGAAACCAACAGAGCTTGAGTGCAGACCAAAGACAGTGCTGGGTAAAATATTTATTTCATGTTTGCTAATAATTTCCATTGCTGTTCTTGTTGCCTGTTGATTTACCGTATAAAGCATTTGTATTTAAAATGTAATTATTTCATTATCACGCAAAGCACACAGGTCCAGCAAAGATCAGTATATCTACTGCTCTAAGTTGTGCACCAATGAACTACCTATGTGGTCAGTGTACAAATTACTGTATAATTAAATTAGAGGGTTGCAGATCTGTTGTAATACAATTTCAGTGGCTTCTGTGATTGAAGCATATTTTTGTTTTGTGAGCTCAGCCTTATTGTTTTTCTATGTTTAAAGTACTATTGAAAGTTAATAAAAGCAATATAATATATACTAATGCAATTTGTGAATTAGAAAATTAATCTCAAATATCAAACATCCGTCATATACTGTAAGTGTCCTCCAATATGTCTTTTACTGTACTGCTTTCTGACTTTTTGTTTTTCTGATGTTACTGTAGCTAAAGATTTCAGATATATACTGTTTGAATAACTGAAATTTCCCTTAAAAAAAAAAAAATAGTAGTTGTATTCTCACTTGTTAAAATCCAACAAAAAGCCTTGGGCCCAAAGACATGACTGCCACATGTCTCTGTTTCTAAGGTGCTGTTTCCCAATACAACTCGCAGCTGTATGAGAGCTGTGCTAGAATATCTCTACACGGGGCGGTTTTGTTCTCGGTCTGACTTGGATGCAATGGAGCTTATTGTTCTTGCCAATCGTCTCTGCCTCCCCCATCTGGTTGCACTTACAGGTATTACATTTGTTACACTTATAGTTATAGATAATATCTCTGCAAACCAATAGATTGTATTACATAGAGGCTCTGTGTGTGTCAATACCTATGATGACTCCCTTTTATGTTTCTTCCAGAACTCTACACAGTAACAGTATTGACAGAGGCAGCGATGATGGGGGCCGACATTGATGGAGATGTGCTGGTGTACTTGGATATGGCCCAGGTAGTGTGACCTGTCTCAAACCAAAGACAACAAGTAAAGCACTTACGTAATGCTTTGGTAAAGAGAGCATTTCTCAGGGAGAACTGCTCTGGGGGCACTGAAGTGGAGCAGGAAGAGTAAAAAATGCAGTCTCTCTCTCTCTGAGTGCAAGTCAGCTATTTGGCTAAATGAATAGCAAGGGATCTTTGGGGCATTGGACATTTAGGACAAAGAAGTCAGGCTCAGGACTATTGTTCATCATTCAGGCTCAGATGGGCTTCTGGTTCAGTAGTTTCACTTCAGCTCATCAGTGCCAAATCCAAGGCTGGATTACCAGGCAGGCAAATATCATCTGGGGCTGCATGTTCCTTTTGGAGCAGTTTGATTAATTACTAATTACTTTGATGGTGTGCACCACTAAAGCACAAAAATAAAATCTAATTTGAAATGGAAAGCAGTCTGTAGTTCTTAACTGCATTCTTTACTTAACCTTATAGTGGGACCCAGTGTCTGGGGGACAACAGATTTGTCACCTTTAGTGTCAGCTGCCATAATAATGCCAACATGATAAAATGACCATGTTAATGCTAACATGCTGCCAAAATGCCCACTCTACTCATGTCAAAAATCAATGATTTCATTCATTCATGCATTAAACAACCGTGGCTTTTTAGTCCGTCCCATTTCAGTTTATCTCAAATAAGAAGACGAATAGTAAACACCCACAACAATGCTTGTCATGCACAGTTTACAAAAATGACAAATAATAATTTTGTATGTTAACAGTTCCACGGTGCCCAGCAACTCACTGGCTGGTGTCTTCACCACATCTGCACCAACTACAACAGTGTCTGCCGCAAGTTTCCCAGAGACATGAAAGCCAAGTCTACAGGTAATACACATGTGATCATTGTGGTTCTCTGGCAATCTTACAGGCCCTGATCACACCAAACACCAACCTCACATATAGTTTGGCAATAAAGCAAAGGTGCTTGTCATGAAACATTGCAGCGTGAAATAAAAAAATGTTTAATGGGCTTTAAAGATGGATTTCCAAATACAAATGTATGACTTGTGTTTGTTGTGGTTAAGAAATAGACAAGGACTCCACAGTTACTGCCTATCAAAAAGAGGTCTATTAATGTACTATAATGCTGCAAAATGAATAATCTTTATGTAATCTGTTATGTTTGCCATTGTACACAATGGAAGTTGAGGTTGTGTTTCTGTATTAAACTAGAATATGAACAATTAAATAAATTAAACAAGACACTATAGAAAATCTGCAAATGTAACTAAAATATGTTCTGCCACCTACATAGCATTTTCCTAAAACCCATTATTGTGATGCAGAGAACCAAGAATACTTTGAGAAACATCGCTGGCCACCTGTGTGGTATCTGAAAGAAGATGACCACTACCAAAGAGCACGCAAAGAGCGCGATAAGGAGGACTACCTGTACCAGAGACGGCAATGTAAACGCAAGTGGCTCTTCTGGAACATCCCCTCCTCTCCTAACTCGAACTCCCCCTCTTCTGGCTCATCCGCTGTCATCTGACCAAGTGGTAAGGCCAGGTCCACTCCGGAGAACATCAATGTGGATGTGAGTTGTAAAAGAACATACAAAAGAAGATAAGCACTGCTGATTAGATATGCCCCAATTATTCAGGCACACAGTTTCTCCTCCTGTTTGTTTGCCTCTGCAGTCAAACGGCACCTCCTCCAGGTTTGCAAGGGCACCTCAATCTGGCAGTTACAGGCGAGTTTTTTTCCTTAAGTTTTTAGCTTGGTGTACATGAGACTCAAACCTCAGTGATATGAACCTCACTGGAAAAGGCACAGTGTAACTGGCGCAAATAACAACTCACTCTGATTGTTATATGTTCCACCACCTGAGTTTAAAGTTTTAAAAGTATGACTCTGCTGGCACAGAACTTTCCACCTCTGATCATAGTAATCATCAATAAACGTGAACTGATAACCAAGTGCTGCTTATCAGCTGCAACAACCAGCAATTCAACACAGAACTTAAGTCTCAGAGATATAACACTTTGCCCTTAAGTGTTTGTACAATCTACCAAACTGTGTGTACAGTATGATCTCATCAACAGGATGTAACGACAGTAGAACCAGGAATCAATTATGGAAGTTATTCACCCTAACCATGCTGACTATGATCGTGTATGCATAAATGAAAATACTGGCAAGTTTTTTTTTTGTACAGTCATTCTGTTTTTGAATGTTTGTGTATGGCTTGCACAGTTAAAAGTGATGTGAGTCTGGAAACACTCTGTATTGTGATCTTGTGATTTGTGGCCTCTTGTCACAAAAGGGCTTTAGTTTACATGAATGCATTCAGTGTCCTGAAACACAAGAGATCGCAAATCAAGGAAAATATCAGTATTTTCTGTAAAATGCCAGCAAAAAACAAAACAGATTATAGTTTCCGATGTGTTGCTTGATGAGGCTTGTTGGCACACATGTTTCCTGAAACCCTCAGATTTACACTGAATGATCCCATCAGCTCGATCACTGTCATCCTGGAAAACTTAAACATAATGTATCTCAGAACCAATAGCAGCATTTCCAGAGCTCAAGCTGAAGCTGAAGCGACCACATGTACATCACCATCCCTCTGTGATGGCAGCGTTTGATGAATCAGTCACCTGTGATGATTTGGCCTTTAGAGATTTATTATAATTGATCAGAGGATGCCCCCTGACTGTCTGCGGTTGGCTGTGTGCAGGACTTGTACATGCAAAAGGCTTCCCCATGCCTGGTCGAAGTCGTTCATATCCTCTTACACACCTCGAGCACTTTCTGGACTCTTTCCACAGAGACACACACCAAAACCTCCAGTAGCAGCATCCTGGTGAACAGCACTAAAGACAGTATGGTGTCATGACACGCTGCAGCAAATTTTACAAAAGGAACTGGGGAGGATAAAAGACCATGATTTTTTTTTTTTAATGTTCAAAAAAGTTGTGTAGAGGTTTATATCAAATCATTTTCTTGATTTCTTTTGCACACCTCACAGTATATGTTCACGATTGTCATCTACCTGATTGTAGGACGGACTGCAGCATTATTTGGATATTGTAAGCATGGTGCTCAGTGAAGATGGGTAGTATTGTAAATTGTACAAAATATCAGATGAACTGCAAGTAACTTGCGTCACTCTAATGTGCAGTTTCCTAATATTGTGCACTGCAGGCAGTGAGCAGACTCGAACAGTATTACTGAGTAATACATATACTGAATATAGACTTGACTTATCCGACTTGCATTTAGTTACTGTGCAGCTACAAACTGTTGTTGAAAATAACTGAATACTCATCGTGCTGACCTCCAGTTACATCTATTATATACTGTAGTATACATGCAAATTACAGGCAGTTCAAACTAATGGTTGACTAATAGTAAAATAGGATTTCAATGCAAAGTAGACACATGTTTATATAACTTATATAATAAAGACTTATGGTACATTCATACACTCACCATTGTTATTAAAAGAGTAATTCTAATTGCAGCATTTGCTTTGCAGCACATAAAAAAAAGGCTTGCTTTAATTCTGCATATGTTTGGTTATACCTTTCCATACAGTTGTTGACTAGACAAAAAGTAGATAGAGCCCAACAAGGAGCTTCAAATGATTTAAGTGGTACGAAACAATTCAGTGACAAAACCAATTTCTTGCTTGTAATAACTCCTGACCTAACTGCATGAACAGGGCTCACGGCAAAGTAGATGAAGTGTATTCATTGGCATTTAAAGCGCAAGCTATAGATAAGTGATGGTGCTGGTGCTCTAAGCAGTAGCTTTAAATTGTTTCCAATCACATTCATTTTGTCGATTGCAAATCAAACGTAGGAATTGTCATTCTGGATCTCATACCAGTTCAAATCTTTTGGCATACATGGTCAGACATTAGGCAGATGGATTAGCCACCAGGAGCACGGTGCATGGTTACAGCCAGCTTTATTATGATTCTGAATGTTTGAATTTATTCATTCATTAATTTATTGATTTGATTAATAAAAGTATGTCCAGTTTTTACACCAAATATGATTTTTTTAATAATAGTTTGACACCTAGGGGGTCTGTAGTGTTGTAATTTGCCTTGGTGGTGTGAGTGATGAAGTTTATAGACATGCATTTCATTCCTCGGTGCATTGCATTTCTCACTGAATCTACTGCTGATGTTTTGCATCAACAACACCTCATGCCTTAATGTACAGTGTAGTGTATGGTATTGAATGTAAAGTAGTGTTACTATGGTTACTAGTTTGTTTGCTATATGTTAAGTTACCATGGTGCTCTCTAGGCTGTGTGTGTATTTGTAAATGTACATAATTCATAATTTGGATGTAAAGCATTCAGTCAGTGTGTGATTTGAGGAGTCTGATGAGTGTGCTTCAGTTTGAACACTGCATAGGGTTTAATGTCCTTTTAAAGCCGAAACACGAAACCAATTAAAGACACTTATCATCAAGGCCAACAAGACTAACACAATGACAAACCATCAATGTCTGACATTTACCATGAAATGAATGCAGGGATTTCAATTTTGTTTTATTATTTAAAGCTGCTTTGTGCTAATGAGCTCCATTTTTTGGAGTCTGCATAGTGACAAAATGCTGAGACAGTGTGGCCATTGGAAGTTAGACTCAAACATGTAAATATAAACTGTGGGATGACTTGCAAATCAAACTTGGCATAGCAATTGATACAAGCTATTGCATAGTTAAAGTAGGTACTGTTTTTGTACTATGCACACTGAAATGTCTGACTTTGAAACTACAAACTTGCACTGCTTTGTAGCACCAGGTTCTATTCAAATAGCATTAGATGGTATCGCAACATCATTAGTTAGGTAGACAACATCAGGTTAAAAAAAAAAAAAAAGGAAAAAAAAAAAAAGATTAGATCATAAATTACAAAGACGTCACTGGGGCCCTTTTTCCATATGTTTGGGTGCTAATATCACCGCTGCAGAGAAGCACAAACCAAAGGGAGCTTTAGCAGCACCAGGAATATATTATATATGCTGCACAATCACTACTGCATAGTTTAAGAGGCCTTGTTCAGAAATGGTTGAAAATTAAGTAAATAATAATAATAATAAATAAATAAAAAAAAAACAATAAATGAAAAGAAAAAAACTTGAATGTTTTCTCAGTGTTCAAAGCCTAGATGACGTTTTCCTTAGTCATCAGGCATTTTTGTTCTCAAGAGCTGTTTTTATTGTTTAGGAGCTGTAAATCTGAAATTCTGTAGCATGTGTTCTTGAAAATGTGTAAGTAATATTTACTAAATAAAAAGAGGAGCAACGAGTGCAGTTTGGGCATATTCTTTATTAAAGGCCTCTTCTAGTTGTGTCACGGCAGACTTTTTTGCAGCCTCACGTCGGTAGGATCCTCGACTGCGCAGAGGCGGCAGCAGCTGCGACAGCGTCTCATCCGGAGGAAGAAGAAACAAGACTGAAAAACAGAGGTGGACGACTGCACAGAGATGGTAACATTAATGCAGCCTTCTCTTACTGTTGTCCAGTCTTCTGTAGTTTTATTTCATGTCTGCGCACTTGATAAAACAGGAAACCGTGTCTCATGTAACCTGATACTACTGCATAAACATAAACTAGCTAAAACGGGTACCGGGCTAAACTTATGCTAGTTCAAAAACAAACAAACAAACAATAATAATTGGGCTATATTTCTTATAAAATGTCTTTACCGTGTGAAGTGGGAGAATTGTTTGTGATGTAGCTTGAAGTTTGAAGGTAATAACATGAAAGGTCAGCAGAGCTTCGCCAAGTGAAGTTTAAATTTAGTAACACACTCTTTTTAGTGTTGCGCGTGCCCTCCTATTTATGTCACGCGCGACACAAGTTAAAATAGTGACACGAATTACTACAAATTGAAGTAATTGTTTTTGGTTTGTTTCTTTTAGATCTGTTTCAGTGTAAGTAAGGATCCCTCTGGTTATGTGCAGTGTCGTATGTTGTGCTGCTGATGTGTCATCTAGTTGTGTAGGTGGAGTCAACAGGTGTGTAGCCACAAGCTCTGATTGGCACAGTGTGTACACCTGTGAAAATATGGCAGGACCAGTGCTGAAAAGTCACCAGACCTGAAGTAGCACTTTCAACCTGGAAGTAGCCTACAGCTGAATTAAACACTAATCATTGTAATCCTGATCTTTTGCTCTACGATGTTTTATCTGGTATTGTGGTATTTTTTAGTGTTGTTTGATATTTTAGTCAAAACAAATGTCCAATTTATATGACACCCTTCTACCAGCCGGTCAGTTTTTGTCATTTTTGAGGAATTTGGTCTACTGTCTGTCTGTGTATATCACTTTTACAAAAGAACAATGCCATTTGACTCTAACAGACTCCAAAACTAAAACACTTCCTCAGCAAAAAGTATTTGTTGAAATAAATGCTTCATGCCTGACTGAGTGCTGTTGTCCTGCAGGCTGCACCAGGATCGTTTTTGGTGTTGTGTGCCTGCATTTTGGGACTTTTCCATGTGGAGCCAACACCAGACACCTTACGGTCTCTGGATTCTTCTTTTTGTCAGTAAGTAGATCATAGTGAAATAGCAGGTTAAAATGCACACAAAATGATCATGGTCTTTTGCAGATGTTGTGCTTAATCACTTTATATAGCAGTATTTGAACATTTCTAACAAGCTGGGTGTTTATTTTAGCCTGTCAGTACAGAATGCAACACAGAATTGTATGCAGTGAGTTTCAGTTTCTATCTCTCTTCATTAAAGTGGTGGGCTAGAAGTGATCTATCCTGAGCTGGACGTTGATGAATGTCTCACAATACCAAAGCGCCAGGAACTGAGAGAGAAAATCAGCACAGTGTGGAAGGCCCCACAGGTTTACTTCTCTGGAGCACACAAGGTAAGAGATGCGTGTGTGTGTCTGTGTGTGTGTGTGCCAGCCATTTATGTTGTTTGTTGTTTTCAGGATAAAAAATACAAAGGATCTTATATTGTAGAGTACACAGATTAAATTCAACCACTGTGGGTTATTAAAGAAGTGAATATTACCAGAGACGTTCTAATATTGAAGGACTTTGATATTACCCATGTTTTCTTTTTGAATAGTAAGCTGAACTGTCAAAAAAACTGATTCACTCATTCCTCAACTCTAAACATAATTATATACATCATAACTCACAAACAATGCTTTAAATATGATAAAAAAAAAAGGTGCTATGAGGATGTTTTTTATTTTTTACATTAAAGGGATACTTCACCCAAAATAGATAATTCGCCAATTTTCTACTAACTGTCATGCCAAGGAAGGGTGTGGAGAACTTAGTTATCAAAACGCTTTTGGAGTTCCAAATGGACAGTAAGGATCCCTCTGGTTATGTGCAGTGTCGTATGAATATTATTCGGAAAAAAAATTATTTGATCTCTGTTTTTAGTCTTGTTGTAGCAGTAGCGCCCAGTGGCTGCGCAAGACGCGCAAGATTTGCAGTGAGATGCTCTTTAGTCGTTATAAACCATTGGATGTATGAAGTAAACACAGAAGAACATCTCGCAGCAAATCTCGTGCATGCACACAAACATCAACAGAGCCACAGAGAGCTTCTACTACAACAAGGCTAAAAACGGAGATCAAATTTATTTTTTCCAAACAACTTTTTCATGTGGCAGCTTCAGGACACTTGGGTCAGTACTGACGAGCAGTATGGAGGCATTTGGATGTTTCATAGTGTATGTTTTGGATGATTCAAAAGTGAGCTCTATCCGCTGCCATTATATGAAAATCCGTTGCCAGCCGGACCCCCCCTGGAACTCCAAAAGCGTTTTGATGACTCTGAAAGTTCTCCAAACTCTTCCTTGGCATGACGGTGAGTAGAAAATTGGTGAATTATCTATTTTGGGTGAAGTATCCTTTTAATCATGTGTCTGAGAAGTTTTGTCTTTATGCAGTGTCATGAACATGCACATGCTTATTTTTGACACTAGAGTGCAGTAATAGATCAAACATACAACAAATATTTCAACCTCAACAGAGCAGGCCATGGGTTACTGTTACAAGAAACAAAGTATTTGGTAAAGTAATAAAACCTTAAACATTTCAGCAACAATCTTAATGTGAGCCTTGGGGAACTCCCGTGCTGCAATATTTGATCTCTGAGAGGTCAACGGCACCCTCTCAGAGATCAAATATTGCAGCACGGGAGTTCCCCAAGGCTGTGTGAGTTCACCCATCCTGTTCACACTCTATACAAATGAGTGCAGGAGCACACAGCAAAACACACATAATTAAATTTTCTGATGACACAATTATTTTAAGTTTGCTGCGGGTCGACGACTGTCCCTCATTGTATCACAATGAGGTTACAAATTTTAAAACCTGGTCTGACAGTAACCACCTTATTCTTAATACTATAATAATTTTTGACCCAAGAGAGGTGCGAGCCCATGACCCTGTTATCATTGGAGACTGCGAAATAGAACAGGTGGATTCATACAGATACTTGGGTGTCATGATAGACAGCAAACTAAGATGGAATGATCATGTTGAAGCCTTATGTTCCAAGCTGGCTCAAAGATTACATTTCCTCCGTAAACTTAGGCTTTATGGAGTACACCCTAATACTATGCTTACATTTTACAACGCAGTGCTTGACAGTATTATTCGTTATGGGTTGACTGCTTGGTATGGCACTGCCACTGTCCAGCTGAGAGCCAAGGTTACAACAATGATTAAAACAGCCATGAAGGTGATTGGAATAACAGACTATGCATCCCTTCAGACTACATATGAAACAACAGTGATCAGACAGGCACACAGGATCCTTAATGATCCAACAAACATCCTCCTGTCAGAATATCAACTCCTTCCTTCGGGAAGACGTTTCAGGGCCAGTAAATACAAAAGTAATAGATTTAGATTTTCGTTCATTCCCACCTCCATAGCACTTCTTAACAAAAAACCGGCCCTGCCTCCTCCATAGTAGAGTAGAAGCAGGTGTCACGGACGTTTGAGTCTTATTTTTATTTTTTATCTTATTTTCTTTTTATTTTTTTATTATTTTAATCTAAATAATGGTGGTTGTCTATGTGCTCCACGCGCACCATACTTTCTGCGGCTCCCTGGTTGTTGCATAGTTGTATGTGTACACCATGTGTAATATATTCTGTGTATTATGCTTTGTGTGTATATGGACATATATGTGTACACCATGTGTAATAATTATGTTTTCTGTGTGTATGCGGATGTGTGCGTACTCTATGTGTGGATGTGTGCGTACACCATGTGTACATGTGAATGTGCAGATGTATGAGTACCATGTGCTCGCTATGTGTGGTTTTAGATGCAGCTGTGTCAGCACTTGTGCCCAAGACAAGTTTCCTGTCAAGGACTAATAAAGTATATCTTAATCTTAATCTTAATCTTCAGGTTTAGTCATCTTTCTCACCTTCTTGTATCTGCATCGCTGACACATAGGCACACATAGTGGTCCTGTGCAGTAATCTGTGCCGCCACAAAGGGGCGCTAGGACATCATACTCAGAAGCCACTTGGTGAAACCACAATAATGTTGTATCTGCATTTGTAGTTTACACTCTTCAGAATGTCACTTAACATAAAGTTTGTAATGCTGTCACTAACATCCCTAATTGAGCAACTAATAATGACAGAGGTTTGATGGGTAAAACCTGCGATCATGCTAGTGACACTACAGACAATGAATCTCCAGTCTGAGTTAAGTGTCATTTGGAGATGTTAGAATGAACTGCAGCGGACAAAGCAAAGCAAGCTGTGCATGCTCCAGAGAGTCAGTGTGTGAAATAGTATTCTGTAATGGTAAATCAAGTTTAAAAAATAAATAACTTTTACTTTAAATCACAGTCTCCATCAGACAAACCACAATGAGATACATTGATCACTAATTATAATTCACTCAGGTCACGCTTCAGGTCAACAAATCGATTTAATTCATCAGAATGACCAGAGGCTGGAAACCAAAGTTAAATATGAATAACTATCATTTTAAGTCTAGTGTAGGGTTAAAATGTTTAGATTTCTTTCTTTTCTCTCTTTTTTTTTTTTTTTAGATAAATTTCATGATGAACAAAAGAAATCAGTGACAGAATGTTATTCAGAATGAAAATGCTTTTAAGAAGAGTGTGACATGAACAGCACAGCCCTTAAATACCTTTTGCATCACATGAACTGAAAAGAACTGCAAACTGAAAGTTTGGAAAATGGATTGAGACAAGATGAAATTAGATTTGAATTTTATGTGGTATGTTCATAAGTACTTCTGCCAGACGTAGAATCATCACAAAGCTTTATTCTCATAATATGTGTCTGGTATTCATTTATTTTTATGTGTATGTATTAGGGATCCGTCGTCTGTGTAGTGTTATTGTTGAGCGACAGATTGAGAGAGATACACTTTCCCAGTCCTCAGAATCCCTGCTGAAGTTGACAATGGAATTACACCAAATCTTATATCTGTGAATTGAAAACGAAAATTGAAAGCCACCTCGGTTTAGGAGCTAGTTTATGATTTCCACAGCTAAGCAGTCTAGCTTGAACATGATCTATTGCCCTTCTCTTGTTCAAACTCCTTTTGATCTATGGCCGTATTATCTATAATGCTGTCTTACATGATTCTCTTTTATTGCCAGAATCAGTGTTGGACAGCAAAACAGATTACATGTTAGATTAAATCAATAAAAACTTTATTTACTGGGCTTTGAAATGTAATTCTCCATTTTTCCTGACACTTGAGCAAACACGCACTATTGAAGGCTCAGATCGTTGCCAGTGGTTCTGTGGTTGGTCTGCTGGTCCACCACGCTTTCTGTTACTGTGCCATGCTGCCAGTGCTGCTGCTATTCTTTGCCACTCAGCCCTTGTACCCAGTAGCAGGAATACCGAATAGTGGCCGTTCAGGCTCAAATCCACCCACTGTAACACCCACTTCATTACTGGGACTGGATGCATGCCTGCTGAGTAATTGTAATGGAGCGCAATGGGCAGCAGTCCCATAAAAACGCCTCTAAATAGGTGCTCATGACCAAAAACAAAAGCAAAGGGCCACAGAAACTGCAGATTTCTGTGTCCAAACTTCAGAGCAACGATTCACCACTTGAACTTATGTGTGAGTAAAACCTGGCACGTGTGTTAATGAAACATTTTTAGAAGCCCTGATTACACTCAGATGCCTGAAAAGCATCTACAGCACAAGTGGGAGATGTATTGACTAAATGGCCCTAACTATGACAGCATGACTTAGTCTAATAAAAGTTAAAATGAAATGGAAAATATTTGAATATAAAACAGCCCTAATCATATTCTTTCATGTTCATAGCAATCATTGTTATGAACTGGATGCACAGTTTGCTGGAGGTCGCTGGGTAAATTTGATAGAACATGACCTTTTTACTTACTGTTTTAGTTACATTTGTGAGTATGTTAACTGTTGAATAGGGACAAGTGACAGCAGCAGCTAATGAATCTGCTGTTTCATTTTCTAGTGAGGAAGGTTTTGAAATACAATCATTTAACCATATAGACCAAAAAAAGTTTTTAGGGTAATGCATAACATAAGTATGATTCCAATTTTCTTCCACTAATTGTTGTGCTATTGTCTGAAACAACAAATGTGTTGTGTCAGAGCTACAAATAATCACAATCCTTTGCCAAAATCAGTCCCACAGCTTCTCTCCTAGTGATTTCCTACTGTAGTCCTCATTGTACTATCCTATATTATATGATTTTGACCTTAAAGTAAGTCAAAATTTAAGACATTACCTGTCTCAAAAAATGTGCTTCTTGGTCCAGTCTCACACCCGTGGATGTTTTGGCAGTGACCTGAATCATCAGTTAACTTGATTGTTGTCAAGAAGAAGTGTCAACACATCAACAACAACATCAAAATGACAGAGTAAGATTCTCACATTTGACATTGATACTGTAGCAATGATTCCTGGCGTATAAAGGTAACAATAGAGAGAGAGGGACGTAGATTGGCAAAGAAGCTTTCATCCAAGTTGCTGACATGCTCAGCAGGTCAGAGCCAGGGCTGTGCTCTCACAACATCCTCACTTGTTGTCCAAACCAGCTCTTCTGCAGTGACACCTGGCTGTGTACAGTGATTCAGAAGAATGATTTTGACAGAGACGTGTTCTCAGAAACAGGGAATCAGACCTGTAATTGGAACCAACTTCTTCTAGGCTCAGAAGGTTAATGTGTTTAGTTGCAATCAAGCTTTGTAAAACACATTACTGTACGTAGCAGTATAGAGGTCAGCCCAGAGTTGAAAGGTATTAACGAGTTTGCCTTATCACTGAACATTGTAAGATTTGTCTTGTAGCGATTTTCTTCCACCTGTGTGAATTTACCATATTTGGGAGGCGCTTTTCCAGTCTAGTCTTCTGATTATTCTGTTTTGCAAACAGCTCGATTGAATTAATTTTAGTATGACTTAGAAGATCAAGAAAATGGGCATTTAGTGTGACTTTGCTATACAGCTGTTTTGATATATGCATACATTAACATGCTCTACACATCATTTCGATACCAGCGCATTCATTTTTCCTCGGTGTTCTTGGCGTAAACAACACAGGCCACAGGAGCTATCTTTACCTCATAGTTGCTCCAAAAGTGGAGACAGTTTTGGAGTTGTTGTTTTCTTTTTTTCTTTTTTCAGTAAGGACCATAGCCACAGGGCACATTCTTAGACATGGGGGATTTCAAAGCCTTGTTTTTGGGTAGACATTTCTTGCATCTGGTGGATGGAATGAGGGTTTAAACCATTACTGCGATTAGAGCTGCCTCACTATGATCTCTTGAGCTTGCTTACTGCTGCTAATAGCTGTTTCCTCTCTATTTCCCTCTATCTTTTTCTTTTTCGCTTTCTCTCTCTCTGTGAATGATTTTTATGCTTCGCTAAAACATGTGGGGGCGTTGAGAGAGGATTTAAATGCAACGATCCCCCTCCTCTTTTTTTTGGTGAATCTCAGCGTTCTTTTCTGCAAGCCTCTGATGACGACAGGGCAGCTTTAAGCCTGGCAGTGCCCACGGCAGGCTGCCGTCTCAGCGCTGCCCACTCTCCTCTGTGTTGGCATGCTAGAGAAAGCGAGGGTGGGGTTCCTCTCTAGCAGACCCTGTCATTCCTAGGAAAGCCTACATGTCCACCCATGCAGGATTCCTGATAGGTCTTCATGTTGGGGATGTGAGAACGCAAAGATAGGGATTTTATTTTCAGTAGGCGATGGTCTTTATTCAGTGAGGAGTCAAGGATGTATATTTAGATGAACAGACAAGGCACTTGCTTGAGCCTTTACATGACAGTGAGGGTCAACAAGTGAAACATGTACTATAATATCCATCTAATTGCATATTCACTGTCATCAGGTGGGTGTTTTTGGCTCCGCTGGATTAAATCAGTGTGTTTGGCTGAGATTCAGAGAGTTTATTTCCTTAGCTAATGTTCCCCTTTGTCATTATAACACCATGTTAAGCTGACCCGTGTCCCGCTCCATTCAGTCATTGCCCATTACTACACAGCATATATGATTCATGCAAGCGTCTGAAGAGGCAAGAATTACAACCTTCTTCTACTAGTACGATTGATTATGCATATTCAGGGGAATGAAGAGAGGCAATAAACCTCTCGAGCCACAATCTCACACAGAAGAATAATTTGCACCTCGGGAAGCATGTGTGTGGCATCCAGACGACTACAGGTGCAAGCTGAACTAGTCATACAATCTGTCGCACTGCAAAGGTTTCAGTTTTGCCCTCAGTTGAAAGGACAGTGGGCAAAAGGAAAGAAGCAAATGTCATTCATGCATAAGTGAAACTGCACCTGACACATTTATATCCCGCAAGCAGTATTTGTTTTTTGTTTTTCCTATTCCTCTCACCTCCTTTTCATGTCTTGCTCCCTCCACTCACCCATGCACTCATTTGTATACTGACAGTCTATTTTATTTTTTGAACCTACCGTTTTGTACCCTGTTGTTGCAGTAGCATGGTATTACTTCACCTTACATTTTGTCTAAGCGCGTAGGCAGCAATACTTTTACTCTGTGGCTGAGAGTAAAATATGATTTCAATTACCATGAAAATGTATTGTATTATCAATGGGAGGATAAGAACAGATTAAGGAAGCTCTGGGATGCTCTTACAGATGACAATGGTCAGGTTTCTAAGCAAGCAGTGGTATTGAAGAAAATGATTTTCACCGTTTGACAAAAGCTCTGAGAAAAGGAGGTGGTTCAACATTTAAAGCCGACTCAGACCCTGATATGTTGACGTTATTTGCTTTGATACATAGAAAGTTTTTTGTATTGATTGAGTATTATTTTGAAAGGTAAACTTTTTTTTTTAACAGCACAAAAGTGTTGTTGGAAACAATGTGGAAAAAGTAAAAATTCTGATCCAAATTTGCGAACAAGTTTCAGCACAGAGGCAATAGCAAACACCTGGAGGAGCAGTGGGTCTTTAATAAAAATACCACCCAACCTGTGCCTCCTGATTATTATTCAGTATTCACTCAGAAATTCTATCTTGTCAGTTCATATACATTGACGGCAAGATCTGTTCAAACAGAGATTCATAATTTGCATGGGAAGTGCATCCGCAGCTGTGGATACTTAAACAAACATGCAAGATTAAATTTCTATTTATATGAGCCACAGAAGTCTAACATTTGCCAGGGAATCATTGTAAGATCTGGAGACGACTCAGTTGCACTTTGGCACAGTGAGAAACTTGTACATTTTCTTAATGTGATCCGTCCAGGGGGAGATGTCTGCAGCCTCATGACACCCTAAAACATCACCTTGACAAAAAAATGAAGCCGCTCTGTGCGCTTCTCATTTTGTCATCTTATCTTGTGTGTGTATGATCTTAAAATATCTCATGGGTGTTAATATGCTTTTTTCCTACTGTATGAGTGCCTTCCTTTTGTGAGAAAGTGCATGGCAGAAATTGAACTGTAAACTTTAATTTAGATCCCCAGTTGTAGAATTATTTATCTTAGATTCATAAAGTCTGCATACAGACACTCTTCATAACTTTACACACATGATTACTGGGATACTTATACTTGAAACTGGGATAATTGACTTTTTCTTCTTTGACAGCCTCTTTTCTTTGAGAACTAGGTAATCACAAAGTTAAAAGTGATCGTGTGAAGTTCACTTAAGACCCAGATGCTTGGCTTAGTGGCACGTTGCCCAAAATGTTTTGTGCTTCTCATTTATGGTCCGGCACAGGGTTTAGTTACAGTTGTGTCCCAATCCTCTGATTCACCTTCTTTAAGAACAGCTTCAGGGCTGCTCATAATGCTTAACTCTCCATAATGCCATCCCCTTCATCTCCCTAGTGGTCTTATTGTCTTAACTCTGGATGGAGAGACAGAGTGTTAAGAAAAAACAGGTTAATACACATTTGGCACAGTGGAAGTAAAGTATCTTTTCAAAGATACTCTCAATTCAAGGTTGTTTTTTTTTAATATATATATAAAATGATTATTCCCATTTCTCTCAATTTGTTAAGTTACCTTGTTAGTGTATTAAACTGTATTTTTATTTACTATTTTATTATTTTTTATTTTTGACATTTAAGGGCCACTAATGGTAATAGTGATCAGGTCCATTGAAGTGTTGATTGATCTTAGAGCAGGGGATGATAAAACTGCCTCCCTTGTCATTTTTCTGATCCTGTAGTTTGGAAGCAGAGAAAATGTTATGCAAATGATTTGTTAATCCCTTTACATTATTTGTTCCATTTCTCCCTTTCGTTTTCACACTCAATTTCTAGCACAGCGAGCTGACAGGCGGACACCCTCGGATTGCTAATTCTTAAGATAGAAAAAAAAAAAGTCAGCCATCCATCACATTTAGAATATATTCAATTAATTCAATTCAACTTCAATTAATTAATTTGACTTGAATGATTTACCTGAAAATGTGCAAATAGATACCGAAAGCCCCTCAAGTAGTTCACTTTAAAAACCCTCAACTTTAACCTCCTTCTTTTCTTTTATGTGTATTTTCTTTAATGTTTTCACCGGCAGATTAACAATCTCTCGAGAAAAACATTGACCTGCACAATTAAGGATATAATATCAGCATAAGCAGGATAAGACAGCTGAGTCTAAGCCGAGAGAGCAGTGGCACATGAAACTGTGACCAGTGTTGTTTTTTTTTCCCTTAGTTTTGTTGTCCCAAAGGTTGGTGTTAAAAATAATAAGAAAGAGGTGGGATGGTCTTAGATTCAAGAAGCTTAAAATGCAAAATCTCAAATAAGCCCAATTTTCCCTAGCCAATCGCGTTGCATTTTGGTGGGTTTGTGTTGATCGTCTCAACTGACTCACATACCGCCCCTCCCCAAATAAAAACACTAGAGATTTACGTGGCTTTTCAAAAATGTATCTAGACATTTATCCAGCTTAATCTTCTTAACATATTAAAGTGATTTGCTTTACCCTGAAGTGGCTGAAGCTGCAAGCTCACCGCCCTTCATGGCATTAAGACCTGAGAGGCATTGTGGACATCTTCCGCTCTTGAAAAAGAGAGAGGTGGGCAGAAGTCAACCTGCTTCTCAGCTGTGGAGCTGTGGCTGTCCCCGCTGTGCGTCCATTTTATTTTTTTTGTTCTGTTATTAGTCCAACTGTTGCACTCAGTCAGTGTTCTTAGGCACATGGCTCTGCCAGCACTGCCCACACTGTGGTGTGGAGGTTTGGAGCTCTCAGCTTTTGAGCTGAACTGAAAGAGCTCTCTCACAGAGTAGGTGTTGGCAGGATGCTTTGTTTCTTTCTGTGAATGTCATGAGAGGTATGGATAATGAGAAAACTGAAGCACAGTGATGGCATGATTTATCGGGGTGCCAACTTTATGCCTGACTGCAGATTTGGGCATTTTCAAATAGATGATGTGCTTAACCTTTTCTTCAAACGCAACACAAATCTGAGAATCAGTAGTGACGGTTACAATGTGTTTTTCCTTAAAACACCACTTCCAAGGCAGGGCAGCTAAAAGGTCTTGGTCAAACTCAAGTACTGCCACTGTCCCTATCTGGCATAATGCTCTATGGATGTGCCTCGGGCCATTCATTTTGCCAGATTGCATCAGCTGAACTGTAAGTTTACATTTGGAGACATTTATTGTAGCTGAAGCCTGAGTCGGTTTATTGTCTTCATGGTATTTAGCTTCATGTCTGTCAAAGTTAAATCAGACATGATGAGGTCAAGTAAACGTGGCTGTGCTACAAGTCTAATTTATTTAATTTGGCTGAGAGTTTAAAGCGTTGCCAAATATTTAAAGGCATTTCTAAAATAGTCTGAAGAATTACTCTGCAAATTAGTTTGTTGTTGCTTTAGCTTACGAATTCACGTTTTTGTGACAAATAGTGAGGTTTTGGTCAAGGACTGCTATATTAGTTCCCTAATTAGTACAGCAATAATTCTGACGAACCAAACCACAAGCAGTGAAGATCATTTGTGATGAGAACACAATGAATATCTCTGACCACAGAACTCTTAAGCTTGAACAGTCTATTCACAACACGGAGCAAAAGATTTCAATACTAGATGATATGAAATCACACATTTATACATTGTCCATGTTCCTTGTAACTGATGATTATTTCCATTCATTACACTCATTTTGTTGCTGTTGTTAAAATATCAGAAAAAGACTCAAAATGTCAATCACATTTTCTCAATGCACATGTCATCACCTTTACATCCCATGTTTTGTGTGACCACCAACAATAAACCTGAAAATATTCAGAATACCGTCACATAAGATGAAGAAAAGCAACAAATCCTCACAACAGAGAAGCTTGAACTGGAGAATTTTGGGAATTTTTACTTAAAAACAAATAATTAGTTATCAAAAAAGATCATTCATTCTGCGTCGTTGAAATAATCAATTAATTGTTCCAGCTCTACTGTCTCACACAGATTGCAATTATGTGTACTGATTTGATTCAGCTACTACGTTTCATCTCAGACGCTTTCTAAATTACCTGCATCAGTAGAATATAATGCTCTTGTCATTCGACTAAATAATGACAGCAGTTTATTATGAAACAAGTGAAATAGATTAAAATAAATCATATGCAATTTAATTTCACTTGCTTTTTTCTTTTTTTTTCTTGTCTATGCAGAAAAGACACCGTGCAGTGTTTGTTATTATCTGTAATGTATCTGAGCTTAGAAGACGATATCATTGACTTTTGCAAAGATAAGTTTGCATAACATACAAATGTGGTTTGCAGGAAATATATTTGCCACTAACTAGACAATAAAATTTTAATTTAGGCTTGTGACAGATATAATTGTAACACTGTATGCAGTTAACAACTTGCTAACAAGAAAGTGACAGCTCAGAATGATTTCTTACTCTCACTTCTGTCTGCTGTACCACCACAACCGTGTAACAGTGATGTGTTTTTGCTAATGTGGCCACTTACTAGGTGGGGTACCTGATGAGATGAAATGTCATGTTTTACTCTATCTCCTTTCTTACTCAAACTGGCAGGTACAGTACTTGACCTCTTGTACTTGGAGGTAATGTCTGACAGGTGTTATAATCATACACTGAGGCTGTCCATACAAAATGCTGTTGAACGTAACACAGCTCCACACAGACAAGCACTTCAAACAAACTATGAGTGGTTGCTTCTTTTCATATCACAGAGAATAGGAGAAATTGATTGGAACTGGGAGGCTTAGGACTGGATTTTCCTCAACCATGATATTTTTTCTTTAACAACTGCAGCTTAAATTTAGATTTTTCTGGCTTTGTTTTTTATTTCTTTGTCCAAATCCTATCGAGTGGTGCTTCAGGTTTTTCCTTGAGTAAAAAGTTGATATTGTTGTGGGGAGGGAGAAAGGACTTTTTTTTTTCATGTGTGCAGGAATGTAGATTTCTTCCCCCCGTGAAATCCTAATTGTGCCTTGGAGGGCTGGTAGGGTATCTCTGCTCGGCTCAGCTCAACAGGATTTGTGTCTGTGTATGTTAGAGTATGTCTCTTAGCTTGAATGCGGATATAACCCTTTCATTGCACAAGCTGCTGATTTTTCATATTTGCCGATAGGCTGATCCTGTGCATCCGTCGCTCTTTGTGAAAGATATTAAAAGTTTTTTGTTAGGGAAGCTACCATATTACATTTTGCTTAAACATTTGATATATTTTGGGGGAGTTAATGCAGATAACAAGTGGACCTCTTTCTGTGGATCAACCTCATTTGAAAATTAAGCTCCTGAGAGCAGGCCTTGTCAATAGTGTGTGGTCAGATTGAGAATATATCTCAGGTCAAAACTACATGTGTCCTGTGTGCTTCTTGAATTATTGCTGTGCATTTATCTATGCAAATCCTGGATAAGATCCTATCTGCCTGCAGCGACATATCCCCCTGGATTTGGTCTATGTGAGGCAGGCAGGTTATGGTTGACAGTCAAAAAGGAATTGCACCAACATATACGCAAAGATTATTGCTGTAGTCATTAATTGTTGGTTGAAAGGGGATTAGGATTACCAGTCCTATGGAACACTCTAACACCTGTCCTTCCTCATATCTAACAATGTTACTTCAGTTTTCCTTATTTCTGTATCAGCTCAAGTTGGCAAAATAAAAAAGGCTGATTTATTCAAATGAATCATCAATGCTGGAAATGATTCAATATGTGCCACATTCAGATGGGTGATATATTATTCCCTTGGGGAGAGGCAAAGATGGAGCTGTGGAGCTGTTTTATTTGTGCTGTCTTTATCAGTGTGTCAGGCAGAGAGGCTGAGCTTGTTGTCTATGAATGGACAAGCCCTTGAACCATAAACCTGTACCTCCTCTGATAACAGTTTCTGCATTGTGATATAAGTGCCATTCTCTGTGATGTCCTCTCTGACAGCGCTAAATATATCAACACACACAAAATGATCTGTCAGACGAATTATTTTATTTCAACCAGTTCTCCAAAACTAAGGATTTTCAGTGCAGTGTGTGTTTTTTGAAGACATATTGTGGATTTTCTTATGGGTTGAAAGCAAAGCGCAGTATTGTGATTTCATTCCACCAGGCTTTGCTATTCATACTGTTAGTGTTTTGCCTTTAGGTGAACATTTTTACTGTACTTCTTTTTTGCCTGCCATACCTTATGCAGTGTATCATTTAATGCTATTTCTGCTGCGGGGACCTCAGACTGCTCTGACGTCTGTGATTGCCACATCTTCTAAGGTGATAAGAGTGCTCCCTGAATTACTCAGAGCCCGTGTGATGACATGGCCCTGATTGTCAGACGGGTGGGCTGGTGACACTGGAACACAGACGGTGCTTGTCTGTTTGAAATATTCTGTTTCAAGCTTCCAAGCCCTGGGCAGTCCTCTCTCCCAGTCTCCCAACACCCAGCTTCGCCCACTGAAACAAGACTCTTCCATACTGGAAAATCCGGCCCTGTCAACTGGCAGTCTGGACTCGGTTCAGCCCACATGCCAAGCACCCCCCACCACCACATCCAACCTCTAATAGGCACTAGAGTTTGCCACCCCATGTAGATGCCTTTTGGTCGCCATCCATGGATGGCGTCAATAGCATCTTCCTACACAACAGTGACTGAACGGAGGGCACAAGAAAATGTGGGAATAATTTACACTTTCTCACTGTACTACCATTCGAAACCATAATTAATCATGATAGAAAAAATGTGGAAGCCATCTTGGCTGGTGAAACACACAGTGCCTGTGAACAGCCCTGACACCTTTAACAGCTCTGATGGCCAAATAGGAATGGGTGTCAGAGTGCTTACAACTTAGCTCCCTTTGTGGCAGCATGTAACCCATCATCTTCAGAAGTGTCTTCTGTGTCTGCTGCATGATGGTTCTCCGTCAAGTGTAGCTGTCGGAAGCCTCTCATATATTTTAATTCAAATAAATGCAATTACAGACAATTAAATAAGTGCAATTATAGACAGTCTTGGGTCCTTCTAGATGTAACAATAGCAAAAAAGAAGAAGAATTGGTTTCCATAAGAACAACATAGCTGCCAAAATAAAATGTGAAGACCCAGATAAAGTTAATCTGTGAAACACGTTAAATATGAGCCTGGGTTTTGCAGCTTTGAAATCTCATGTCATGCACTGTGTAAACTTGCTGTTTTCAGTTGCACATACACTAACTAAAATATCCACTAATCCCACTAGATCTTCATTATTATACTTTTCATCATCCAAATTCCCCTAAGGGCATTTAGAATCAAAGTAGTTGATTTAGATTCCCAAATCCTGGTGAAGTAATTAGAATGTGCTCACCATTAACTTTTATAGGCTGCACTTGCTGGTAAAATAGCGGATCTATGACTCGAAGTGTATGACATGCTTGACAGACTAATTATGGATATGAGTCCGGCACTGTAATTTGCCCTGTTTGACTGTGTTGTGTTCTCAGCAGCCAAACTAGATGACAAAAATATTTCCCTCTTGCCTCATTTAGCACGGGCTGGATCAGAGGCTCATATCCCAGCGCCTGGCTGCATGTTACTTCAGAGTACCTGTTAGTGGTAGTTACTGTGTTAGTTAGAGCATGTGCATTTGCAGAAATGCTTTCATGGCAGTGAGTAGGTGTATGTGTGTAAAGCCACCACTAGAAAGTGTTGAAAGCCTCAGCTAGCAAGATCGCATCCAGGGTGACTAATAAGCTTAACATGAGCACGGCTGTGTTCGCAAGCATGGCGCGGTGAAAGAAGTCTTCAATGTTGAGAGAAATGCAGAAATGGTTCCCTAGGCTGCTGCTAATTCCTTCACCCCCCTCAAGCTTCAATCAGACTGTGAACCATCTCACTGTTAGCTATGGCTTCATAGCAGCTCCAAACTGCACTGCAAAAGTACATGTCTTTACAAACAGAGTTCAGGACAGGCTGCATTTGAACATATAAAAGAGCTGCTCATTTGTGGTTTTAGAAGCCCAAATAAAAATAGAACAGATTTTTAAAATTGATTAATGTGCAGAATCTCTGGGCTATAAATGATATAAAAGAAGAATATAGCATATTTGTACTTTCCTGAAAGTGATGTTCATTGGATTATGTAATTATGTAAACTTGTGTTTCATACTCTGCTGTGAGTCCTCTTGAACCACTGCCTCCTCATAGCTCACACACTCCTCTGTTTGGCTACCTACTAGTGGGGATCTAGTAGCTGTGTTGTCTTTGGGCCTTAAATATGCGTTTGTATCCACATGTGGCTTTCCTTTGACCATGTGGCTCCTCGAAGTGTGGATTTATAAGCCACTTCACACTCCACTCCTGTGTGGGAGGGAGGCTGAGTTAAAAATAGGCAGGTTTGGAGGTAGTGAGCAGCCTGCACTGTGTGAGGCACTTAAGAACACACTGAGGAGTATTGGCATTCTCTTTGCATATCATTTATATGTGTCAATAATCAATCTGAATGTTAAACGAGTAGCTGTAGCTGTTATTGTGAAATTCACCAAATCATCTTGTGTAATAGTCTCTCAGAGGAATCAGTAGCACTCGTGTTGCACCAAAGAAGCACTGACACTGTGGTTTTATGGAGCTCAGTGATAAATGGTTGGACATTTTCTGCTGATTTACGAGATCTAAGACAATGTGAAGTGGCTTCAATTACAAGACACTATCTTTAGCTCATTGACCTTATGGGGTGTGTCTGTGTGAATGTACGATGTGTCCACTATGTTTTGCTTCATATGCCATCTTAAATCTACATACCAGTGATTTGGTATTGCGTTTTGAGAGTGACTTGCATGATTATATAATAATAAAAAAGTTATCCTGCATTTTAGTCCTTAGTCAGCTCTGTCTCCTAGAAATTCACTAATTTATTTTGCCTAATATGTTTGGAAGGAAGTGTAACTGCTGCCAGATTATGCTCACTGTTCAACATTTTCCCAGTAAAAAAAGAAAGTGCTGCCTTTTTGTACGGCACACGAGTCTCAAAGAGGTGGTTGGAGTGGATGATGAGCTTCCAGAGTGCAGGACTGTGACACCAGTGACTGAGTGGGGTTAGTTCATAGACTACCTTGTGCGGTTAGGTTTATGCAGCAGCAGAACTAAAGGTCAGGTTAGGGACACTTTTAGTTAAATTAAGTAAACAAGTTAGAGATTTTCTGTGCCTTATGTGCTTCAACATTATCTTAAAGCTACCCTATAGATTTATTTACCATGCTATTTCCGTGGAGCAGTGATTTGTTGTGTGCACTAGAACACTGGATTCACAACCTGACACTGGTTTTACACTTGTGCATGACTGGTAGTTGGTGATGGTAATAATAATAATTAAAATAGGCCATACACATGTAAAATAAATAAATAAGGAAGAGAATCTGCTCTGCAAATGTTTAATGAGAAGGGAAATGCATTCAATATGTGTGGTCACTGGTCACAGTATATTTTGGGGCGAAACCCTGACTGAAAGAAAATAATCTATATTGTCTGTATATTACACTGTTCGTATGCTACTCTTACCATAATGCAACTCTTTATGGACTGTAAAATCTGTGTGTCTAACCTCAGTATTTGTAGTTTTCAATGAAATTAGCAGTATGACTACTTGAGTAATTTTCTCAGACTTTAGAGAGCTCAGAGCCACAGACGTTATAACTATAACTGTTTCCACAGGCGGAGTATTTCTCCTAATCAATAGACAATTGACTTTAGTGTGTAAAATAAGTGGAGCATTATTTCCCATTGTTTTATTGGTACCTGGGAACTAGAGGCAGCAGACTAACATGAATGCTTGTGTGTATTGTAAAGAAGCTGACCTGCTCTCCACATTTAATAACCCACCACCTGTGAAACTGTTGTTTTGGAATGTGCTTTATAAATACATCTTAACTTAATTACTTGTGGATTACCGTTCTTGTTTTCCAAGCTGATGTTTGTATTCATGTCTAGTCATAACAATTTACATTTTAATCGTCAGAATAACCAGATATTGTTTGTGAAGATTCCATGACAGTTTTTTCTCAATAGATGATCACCAGTCTGCCTTCTGTGACTTCCTATGAAGGAGGTTTTATCATGCGGCTTGTAGTGAGGAACAATGAGGTTTGAAAGCTTCCGCAGATTAGGGGTGGGGGTGGGGGTGGGTGGGCTGTTATCAATGACAACGAGGACCTCCTCACCTGTAAAGGTTGGTGACCTCGAGGTGAGAATACCGTTGCCCCCCTCTATCGCCATCTCATTTTTGGATGTTCGCCCCCCCATTCTCTGGTCAGGATTCAATTACTGCTGCCTGGCTGACCCCTGACCTCTCTTCCACCGAGATGAACCTCATCTTCTGACCCTGACAGTGGCACCGCTGTTAACCTTCCCCATCACTTGCTCTTCTGCCTCTCTGACTGCCATCCTGCCTTCGAAATGAGACCTTATTACTTTGTTCTTAGTATAAAAGTTCACACATCTTTGCTCTGTTCACTTGATTATATATTTATATATATTCAGTTAGATTGAGTGGCTGTGAAAAGCATGAAATTAAACCTGAGAGTCGATTTCTTCGTCATCTGACAAATTTATCTCTACAACCATGTTTTATAGTTTTTTTTATTTTTCTTTATTTACAGATCGATCTTTCAACCTTGCTCTAAGCTACAGTCGATGGTTGTTAAGCCATCGCTGTCTCTTAATCACAACACAGATACCTGTTAATTACCAAACGAGTTCAAGTGTTTTTGCTACTTAAACAAGGATTTGGGATCGATGCGTTGCTTTGCTCTGGGTCGAGCGGTGAGCACAGTTGACCATTTAATGAAACATTGTGGGCTCTGTGCGCTGAGGCTGAAGGAGATGAAGAACAGGGAGGATAAAGCAATGGGTATATTAATAGGCAGCTGCATGGACGACACTGTTTGGTAGTGGGTCAGGGATAAAGCATGAACTTGTAAACTCACAGAGGGGCCTCTCCTCCCTCCCTCCTTCCCTCTCGCTAACTCACTCTCGCCCTTCGTGGTGTCATCAGTTAGCAGAGCTGGGCTCGATAGCCCAGGCAGCTCTAAGAGAGCAGCGATTAGACATCTCTCTGATTCTCAGCCCCAGCAGAGTTCACTCAAAGGTAAGCCAGTAGTTTACATCCTCAGAGACACCGGTCTTCCTCTGCCTTTGTTCTCCACCGTCTTCTGTTTTGCAGATACTGTATCTACTCAATGCTACTGGCTACCGGAGTGGGAGTTTCATGTCATCTCGAGAAAATGCAACAATATTTATTTCTAAAAAGTAAACCTATGGTTCTATAATACATGTATATAATCATGAAGAGGTCTAGACTGTATGTATGTATCCTTAAGTAAAAGAACACCCCCCCCCCCCCCCCCCCCCCCCCCCCCACATTCTCTGTAGGTGTCATTGAAGAGAGCACCTCCCCCTTTCCTTTCTACTGACCAGTCGCCGTGACACAGACGCCCAGTCAGCTGCAGGGTTTATTTCAGCCGCCCAGCGTCTGAGGTGTGGTCCCAGTGGGCCGTTTTGCTGTGATCACAGCAGGCAGTGGGAGGTTAATCCCAAGAGAATACAGGCTCAATCTCCCCCCGCCTCCAGCCTGCACCCAGGAGCCTCACATCCCCTCCTGTATAATGGCCTGAGCTCTGTGGTCTGTGGCCGACACCTACCCAGATTTCACTTCTGCTCTGAGCTCTCAGATTATTGTGGCATTTTGAAAGGCCGGGGGATACCGTTACAGAGTGTTACAGAGCCGACCTGTCACCTCATTTACAATAACCTATATTATGTACATAAAACAGATTAAACACAGGAGCATAAAAACATTTTGAAATCTTTACTGATAGCTCTCTTTGTCCTCTGAGATAGAGGCAATTAACTGTCATCAGTGACAGATTTGATTAGCTGCAGTGTAAAAGCAAATTTAAATCGTGAATGATCATCATCAACCCCCAAATGTTAAGTTTCCCCATAAGTATGAATGCTTAATACTAATAACACAGAGCTCTGACATATTCTTGGAAAATGTGTGCCTTACACTATCCAGCTATGAGAATTAGCACTGTTTTGATATACATTTAGTTTGTTCGAACCCTGATAAATTATTTCAGATGGCAGAATATGCATCTGTTTTTCCCTGGAGTCTTTCGCACATATCTGTGTGTAATTAATGTGGAATTGACAGATGGAGGAAAAAAATGTACTTGTAAGAGAGAAGGGTACATGCCACAATGTGTGAAGTGCAAGCACGGAGGGAGCTTCTTGTATTATTTGCTGCCCGTGCCAGCTGGACCAGCCAGATTCTTACAGGTAGAAATTCAAGCAATAAATATGTGCAGGAATCATTTAAATTCAGTCCCCACTATAAATAGGCCATGATTTTGTTGTTACAGTTTGAAATGAATGTGAAATGTTCTTAATGTTGTTCTAAATTTGGCTTTAGGAAATCTAAGCCTGTCCTATACAGTGTATCTCTATCCATGGTAACTCTCATGAAATATCCAATAAAGTGCTATTTATTTCGATGATAATTGTGACTGGAGGTCATTTTTAATTTAAATGCTTAAATTGCATTTATCTGTGTGCGTGTGTGCCATGGGTGTGTATGTGTGTGTGTGTGTGTGTGTGTGCGCGTGCATGCTGTTGTTTGAAGCCGTGTTATTTCTGAATGCATCAGGGTCTGACTTAAATATTAGTGTAACTACATTATCACAGTGTCTTTGCCTGGTAGCAAACATGTACAAATGAGGATTACAACTCTTGAGAAGGCAACAGGTCATGGTTGGTAAGCTGCCCGAGGGGGTCACTGATATAGAGTCACTTTTGACAGGCTGTGGAGGAGGCTCTATTGTTGCTGGTGTGTCTGGATGTTACCTGCAGGCACTATCACAGAGACTACAGTATTATCCTATTATTAGGCTTAGTTGTTTACGCTTATTACTGCTTGTCAGGTAGGCAGTGAATCCTTCTGAAAATGAGCATCTGCAGAAAAATACATGACTACTTCTTTATCTCATTCAAGTACATCGGCTTAATTTTCAGAGGCCTTTAAGAGTGTGTTGATGGGACACAAACAAACAGAAATTTAAGGTTTATGTTTACACGGGAGTATTTGATTCTATGAAATCTTCCACCACGCCACAGACAGTGTTGTTTGGCAGTCGTGTGTGGGAATTTAAGAAACGCTACATCTGTTTTATATGCATTAAAGCTGATAACATTATGGTCTTGCTTCAGTTGAAAGTACATACATACAGTGAGAGGACATTGTGGATCGAAACTGCCTCGACTAATGTCTCTGTTTGTAGAGGAAGTGAACAAAATAAAAAAAAGCCCATCATATGGTCTGGCAGATTTTGGGCACAGGACCAGGGATGACAAATGTGCTCTCGCAATAATTCAATCTGCTCTCATAATTCTCTAACTTTTAGGGACAGACAGAATGAACATTTTCAGGCAATTAAGCCGCCAAGTCAACGTCCAATAACTGTGATCAAGTGTTAGTTAAGATGCTTTTTCTCTCACTTTATGTATTGACAGATTGAGGAGTATAAAGATACTGGATAAGTGGCAGAAAGTTACTGTGAATATGTTAACGAGACGGACTGGTATCAGATCCAAAACGTTGTCATTTTCATTAATGTCACAGTAATTATATTAAGTTTAAGGAATAACAGAGAAGAGATGGAGATGTACTCTTTCTATAAAAATGAGTTTCTGATTAGTGCAGCCACAGTGCTGTGTGTTGTTGCCTTTTAAGGACAGTTTTATTTCATGTGCTTTTTTTTAACAATATTGTCTCCTGTTAATTTATTTCTAACATTTTAACATTTTAGCCTTGACAGCTGAAGGAGGACTGTGTTATAATCATGTGTCAAGCCCAAAAAAAAAGGCAAACCCAGCCTTCTGGTATCAACTGGCTTTGTGAGATTTCTGTACCCAGCTGAGAATACAAGCAGCTACTTTAAAAACAAACGACACGTTTTATGAATAGAATAAAATTCCCCACTTACAGCATTTTTAAGTACAACAAGTTAAAGTTAAGAAAGTAAAGTAAAGCATCTGTTTTGAAATATTTAAACCAAGCATTGTTAGCTACAGAGATGGCTGTCAAGCCTTGGGCAACGGGATGTACAAACAGCACATGGCTGCATTTAGAAAGCAAAAGGGATCAGGTACCGCTGTTCCTGGAACTGCCTCTGGGCCAATCATAATGTGTGTGGTACTTTAGTAAAGCACTGTTCTGTATTAAAAGTACAGATATATGAATTTCCTTCTGTTTGCAGAAAAAGATGTATGTTCTGGTGATGGTTGATCCTGATGCTCCAAGCCGCAAGAATCCAACTTCTGCTTACTGGAGGCACTGGCTGGTCGTCGACATAAAGGTAGAGTTTGTCTGCAATAACCTCTGCTCTCACTTAAAAAAAACAGCCTTGTGTGTTTTGGTATGGGTGACACGGACAGCATTTCTTATTGGATTAGGAGCTCATATGCTACAAATTTATGAAGTGGTGTCTGGATTTTTTTTTTTCTTGAAAATTGTGCATTTTCATAATCTCGGGGTCTCACTTGGCATGTCTTGTGTTTACATCTGCACTGGGGCCGATTGCAAGGCTGAAAAATTATGAATGGTTTTTAAGCCTAACTTGGTGAAGAAAGGATGCCAAGTTCAAAAAATGTTAATTTTTCATATCATGTATCTTGTGCAATAAATGCCTGTGACAAAAGTGTGGGAGTAAGTCTTTCTAAATGGCTGTGAAAGTTTGCAAGGCCCTGTCAGCAGCAATTTCCCTCTGCTGCAGAGAGCCTGGGACGTGTCAATGCAGGCGTGTGAGACTGAGATTGAGGAGAGCAGGATGCGAGGCGCACACTCTTTCTCCCATAGAGCTCCAGTCCCTCAGCTCCCCCTCCAGTGGAGAGATCTTGGCAGAGTGTCCTCCCTTCATCTGTTCCCCCAGGCAGAGCAGCTCCCCCAATGATCCACACTTCTCCATATTTTACACCCCCGAAATGGGCACGGCTCCGATCCCCTTATTTCTCTTCATATTTCTCTCCTTTTTATCCATTCGTTTGTGTGTTTTCACATTCTTGCATTCTAACGCCAAATGCGTGTTGAGTTGTTGATTGCCTCAAATATTTGGAGGTTTGCAGACATTTTATAATCCCGCGGGAACCGGGAGATCAACCCAGTAGATTAAGACTAGTGGTCTGAAAAAACGAGCACACAAAGACGCTTCAGCGATGTATCACTGCTCCCGTTTCATTTCATAAGTCGTTGTTGTACACTAAGTAAATGCCACTTTGATTCAAAGATTCAAATGTGATGTATCTGGGATACATATTTTAGTAAACCTACAATACGCATAAATTCAGAATTTTGTGATTCAGCTCATCTTTGCTGCACTTAAGAGATGATTTATGCAACCGCATTCCTGCTTGCCTTTAAGGATCTGTAAATATCATATCACTCACATACATCACTGATATACAAAAAAACAGAGGAAGAAGAAGTCATTTCCACTTTATAAAATTGCATTAGGCATCACCTTTGCTTCTTATTTTTAAGCCCATGAAGTCTGTCTGGCCGTGTGACCAGCTGCAAATAAACAAATGTCTTTCAAGTGCTCAGACAGACCACATTCTCTGCAGCAATTCAATTGCCTGTCACTTGTGTGGGTGTTGACCTGCGTTGCCCATGTAGGGATTGGCCAATGTGACGGGATGTTTTTCTGATTGTGACTGGTGGTTGGTCAGAAGGGTTAATGAGCCTTTTGAGTGATGCCAACCCATAGTGGGAGGTGTTTAATTGACCAGGGTGGCCAGGTGACATCACACAACCGCAGTTTTGTTTTTTCAAGTGTCGATGTGAATCTATTGGATTTTGTTTCAGTGCAGGTGTGATTTTGACAGGAATGTGGTTCGATTTCTGAATTAATGCACTTACACATAGTTCAGCAGAAAAAAAACCCCAACAACAACTAATGATTGAATATGATTTCTGTGTATATAACTTGGTTTCATCTGTACATATGGTAAACAAAGTGAAGCTCAGGACAATGTCATGGTTGGCATTTAAAATTATATTTCTGGCAACGTGTGTTTGACAGTAGGTTGTTTTGTAAAACAAAGTAGTTTCTTTAGCTGAAGTCAGGGGTCATGCTTTCAAATGTCAGATGGATCAGTGCTTTGATCCTCCCTCGTCAAACAGTGCGAGCTGCAGCAGCCATATTCTTTTCATATATATTCATTAGTCCAAGGTCATGCAGTCTTGCCCCAGTTTGTGGATGTTTCCATAATTAGTGTGTATTCTTTATCCATAGCCACAGCTATGAAGGTAAAAGATTTCCTTAATTCATCCCAGAGTGAAGTGAGGTCAGGCCGGACCGAGCACCGAGGCACCATAGATTTATTTAGTGGAGGTCTCATTAGAGAAGCAGCAGTAACAGAACAAGGACACACTGGGCTACCCTGTGTATTGTAGACGCAACACTCACCTTGCTGTGAGCAGTATTTCTGTACCTTCACTTACCAGAACATGTGCTGAGGATCTCTTCACATGTGTGACAGCCATGCCAAACTCCTTTGAAACAACAGAGAGGGGAATTTGAGGGTCTGATTTTTGTTGCATTATGTGCCTAGTGCCTAACATACATACAGTGATCAGGCACAACTGCAACATGGAGCCTTTCAAGAAGCAGACTGTATAGAAAGCATTATAGGAACAGAAAGATCGAAGGTGCCTCTGAGGAGAAAAGGCTTTGTCCGTTACACTTTCTACACTTTTCTGAAAACTTGTCCTTAATTTCCGCTATGTTCCTCTGAATAAATGGTTGTATTTTAGGGAGCGAGTCTCTGTTGTGGCAGATTTTATGTGTCGAGCTTTGGACAGAAGACAGAACATTCTGTTTGTATTTTTATAGTATGTGTGACAAGCTATGGTCTTGTCTGACAAATCTGCCCTTAAGTTTTCAGGCTGACTGGACAAACTGAGTAACAGATGGACAGGATGTCATGCCTTCATTTTATGTCTCTAAGACTGATAATTAAAAAAAAATCATTGACAGACCTAAAATCTGCACTTTGCCATGGAAAACAGTATCATCAACTGAAATCTGTTTCCATCATTTGTTATCAATAACCTTGAAATGATATGATAAATCTATTTACAGTATAAAACATATAAATGTGTGTTTTAAAACAAGCTTAATTACATCTACAGTACTTGTGATCTCATCTTAGAGGGTGAGATGGATTCAAATGCCACTCTTCTAAATACAGTAGGCTCGACTCGTTATCATTAACAGGACCGATTCTTATTCTTATTCTTAATGTCTGGATTTATCTAATGGTTTATTCATGTAGGATAACAGACTAAATGATCACAATTTTAGTTAATCAAAACTGATATAGGAAACACTAAACATGTTATTATATGTAAAACAATAAGTAGAGCCCAATTCTGGTCATGACTCCATTTTGACTAGATATGGAGTTACTGCGTCAGAAATTTTTCACCACTGCAACAGTATTTGACATCTTTAAGTCCATGTGGGCTGGGCTCTAGTACATGTATGACACAACAAATAATGTAAGTAAGAGTGTAAGACAATCATATTTTAATGTGCATGTCAGGTGTCAAACCTTTTATTTAACTGGCTGTATCACTGATCACATCATTACTTTTGACAGTCAAGAACAATTTAATCCAGCAGTTAAGTGTAAACTGTGTGGGTGTCTCGTCTTCTCCTACCAGCTGTCCACTTTCTTTTACAACTCACATTATTAGATGCTGTATATGCATTTTCATCACAACTGCCCATTTTCAGTGACCCTTCGAGCTACAGAAACAGTAATTTAGAATCTCCAGCAACTCTCTGTGTTTTACATCAATTATGGACAATTACCAAAATAACCATCAACAGATTGTTGTCTCGCTCTCGAAGTCGACTTCCAGATTGCGAGCCTCTCCCTCCCTCTCTCTGCTCTCACAGAGTCTAAATCAATGCAGATGTTCCGGTATAGTCTCGCAGCAATAATTACTGTAACAAGCAAATCATTAGTATCTGAATAGAGGCAGGTTATATAAATACAGCACTGGGTGTTACTTTTACTTGTTAATACTTATTCTCTCATTATAGTTTTGGCGGTTCGAGAGTCAACATGATGCAATATGAACTTACAAAACAGTACTACAGTTAATGCTCTTTTCTGCGCTGAGAAAAGCCAAGGTGTTCATTATCACTGTAAAATCCCATTTAAACAGAGATGTATAGCCTTAGGTTTTTATGGATTTTTTCTTACTTTTTATAATGTGTAAAGTTTCTCTGCTGAGTGTTTGTCTACATGAAAGGTATTAGTTGTCTGACATACTCAGCTTTTTTTTAAATAATGTGTAGAAAAGTTAACACGAGGTTAGTTATTCGATATTCTGTGCTCAAATTACTCTTTGTGCAGTCTTTCCATTCACACACACTTGAGAAAATACTCAGACTGCATGAATGTGTCCACCTGAAGCAAAAGCATTAAGGCTGATATCTTCCTTTTTGTTTAACTGGACTAAATAGTAGTTACATAAAATACATTTTAAACAAGGCATGAGATGAATGACCTGTTCAGGTTCTTCACTTCCAGATCTGTTTCAGTGAGCTCTGTGGATTGGAAGCCTTCATATGTTTGTTAACTTCCTCTCCTCAGTTAATTGAGGGCCAGTTGGACAGTTCAGCACAATGCGTGCTGTGCTCATTATTATGGCGCATGAGGGAAATACATGCTTTAACATCCATCTCTGTTTTAGCAGCTCCCAAAGGAGGACAGAGCCTGTGTTCTGCTGCTGGTCAGGCAAATACAAACAGTGCAGTATTGTGAGTGTGTCAAACCAGCTGGCTTTGTGTTTGTGAATTCTGTGGCCTGCAGAGATCGCCTGCTCCACACCTCAAGATGTCTTTTAACTGCAAACTATTAGGCGTGTAACTCCTTGCAGTATTTCATTCATTATTTAGCTCTTAAAAGGACAACACTGGTGTTATTTTATCCTTTATTTATTCACTTTTACAGCCCACCACCCGAAACAGATTTTTTTTTTAATTCATCAGTTTGTGCTGCTGTGATTTTATGGAGGAATAGTGTGTGATAATCATGGATTTCATAGTTTTAGGAGCAATAATACATGTCACAGGGGAGTAAGATACATCAGGTCGTAGCTGCACAGAAAGCACTTGAGAGATTTCTCTGTGATAAAAATACAAGTTGCGACCAGTTTATCTTTCAAAGGTGCTGCCCGACCAGTCCTTCAGTCACGTATGGCATGTCCTCTTTGTCTAATCACACTAACATTGCAGTAAACACATTGAGTGACAAGAGAATATGTCTTCATCTTGTTAAATTACAGTTGAATGTCAAGTTTGGCAAAAGTGTCATTCGTAGATCAATAGTATCTGACAGTATCAGAGTCCTGTTACATCCATTTCTACCTCTGCAATAGCCCTAGAGTTTGTTTTAGCACAATTCCTGTCCAATATTGCAAATAAACATACATAATTGCATTGTTCTTAATCCTGTAATTATCCCTACTGTGGCATGTTATGATTTAAGCATTTATTTTTGACAGACAGGTGCCCCCATATGGAAGCCAAAAACAATTTCCCAAAGGCCAGGCAAACCATACCTAGCTTCACTGCGAGAACAAAGAGCCATTGGTATTATTCATAATTAAACTCTTATTGTGTACGCTGCTGAATATTTCCATTCTTCTACCTCTCTCCTGCTCACTCTCTTTTCCCCTCTCAGTACTTTGCACCTCGTGCTGGGAACATCTGTCTGGCGTCAGAGTGGAGCCTGGCTGTGCAGATTGGAGCAGGTAGAGGAGCACATTGTAGCCCAGCTAATGATGAGAGTGTCTGCCCTCTCTCTTGGAGGAGACGCAAGCTGCTGCTTCATGCTCGCTCACTCCACTCATACGCCCAGGGAAACAGATTTCCAAACATATGCAGTATGTTTTTAATCCAGTTGAGCACTTCATTTCCCAGCAAACACAAATAACCTTACGGGACATCCATATCTTATGACAAGGGGGTGGGCGCAAAGGAATTGAACAATTTTCCTTTTTAATGTGATTTTTTTTTTCCCTCCAAAGTTGCTAAACATGCTCATAACCCAGGTTAACAGTTTGCTTGTTTATGGTTTCACAAACTTTTACACAGAAGTGCCTCCTGGCTCCAAGTCATATGAAGCAACTTTATCTAATCTAAACTCTACTCTGTGCACCTGTTGCCATCCTGTTTAAACTTAAACTGACAGCATAAACACATTCACACTTTATGTGAAGTGCCTTAAACAATTTTAACAGATTGTTGTCAATAACATAGAAATGGGGAGTAAGTAAACTAAGCACCAGCCGTGTGATCAAGAGTCATCCCAGAACTTGAATATGGTATTTCAATCAATCAATCAATCAATTTATTTATTTCGGGCATGTCAATTTAAATCATCATCATCACACTTCATCTTAGTTCAATAATACAATGCACATGGCCGAAAGGGAAAGCGGGAGAAGCAAAAGCTTATCTAGTCCCGCCCCCATTACCCACAGAATAAAATCTTTATCATAATCTTTTCTCCTTTTTTTTTTAACATTCTTTTACTTATGACATTTTGACATAATATGTTACGGCATTAGTAGTATATAGATCATATCATAGTCTTTTCTTTTCTTTTTGCTTTTTTCTGTTTTTTTACATTTTGATATAACATATTTTACTTATGACATTCGATATAACATGTTGGCAACAGGTAGTAAGCAGAGCTGAAGTTTAGCTCTAGACAGTACAGTACATAGATTACGTGTGTGTTTGCACATGTGTCCATATTTGTCCGTCATGAGTGAACAACAGTCTCATCTTGTAGCTTGGCATGTCACAAAGTCATAGAATGGTCCAATCGACAGTGAGCAACGTCCAGTGTACTTATTATTTTTGGGATGGTGTATGCTGTGGTGTAAGAGCCCTTTTTTGCCATATTCTTTTATTCATCCGTCTCCTCTGCAGCCTTTGCCGCGCTTAACCTCGCCATATCCTCCCGAGTTTTGGCCATGTCAGCTCGTAATATTGACACAAATTCACGAACTGCTGTGATGTCGGAACGCATCCCGACCACAGCACCTCGAGTAGTGGCGTTGTCCGCCCTGGCATTGGTCTGCTCAGAGGCGATCTTCCTCATTTTCCGATATTGCATGAAAATTCCGCATCCCAGGGTGAACATCCCAATTGTCATGAACGTGAAAATGTACACGTCTTCGACGTCCTCAACATCGAGTGCGGCAAGGCAGAGGACTCTCCATATATTTAATATCCAAGTTTGAATTAGCTTGACCCTTACAAAGTTTACATGCAGGTCGTTCATCTTTTTTCATAACTACCAAAACCTCCCCAGGTACAAGGCAACAATAGTCCTTCACATGGAGGCCCAGCTGGAGATGCTTAACATTTAGAGCAGTGCTCATCCTGCTGTCAGCTACAGCCAGACAAATGTCAGAGGTGGTACTACATGGAGTTCAGCTTTTGGAAGTCATTCCCACACTAAACCCCCATCAGACTCTCCTCACAGCCTCTCCGCTAGATCGGGATGCCGGTGTTTGTTAGTTTTTTTTTTGTTTTTTTTTAGCTTCAGCTTGGCTCTTTCTTTTTTTTTTTTTTAGCTTTTTTAGCTTTTTGAATATGACCTTTTTCAAAGTTGCGCTTTCATGTGTGTTTGTATGTTGTCTGCTGTCTGCATGTAGAGAATTGTGTGCATGTGTGAGAGAGTTTGAGAGAGGGATAGCAGAGCAGAAATCGGCAGTTTACAGGTTTGACGTGCCAACTTCATGTCTGAACTCGCTGGCGTCCCTATCGCTCTGACACATCTGAACCTCGGTGGTCTTGTGTACAAACATCCCATAATAATCCTATCGATTTTATCTTATCTTACAGCTTATTAACAAACAGGTTCTTCTTCAGTGTGGGCTGCTGCTCTCACTGTTCTCCGCCACCTAAAGGGAGAATTACATAAGAATCCTCCGCTCAATTGTCAGCTCCATCCCCCGTCCGCATAAAACAAACACACACACACACACACACACACACACACACACACACACACACACACACACACACACACACACACACACACACACACACACACACACACACTTTCACACACAATACTGTAGCTGATAGCCTACCAAGCCTCTTGCTATCTCTATAACAACTGACCTCCCTGCTGTGGTTGCCGTGGTGAGATGATTGAGGAGGTTTCACTGCATGAAGAACGTGAGCTGCTATGGTTTCCTATCAGAAGTCGTGAATGCTGTTCGGACAGCGAGGGTGTAATCATCCATAAATTATAGTTTTCACGTGTCCCAATGGCTTTTTTTTAAGGAAACTAAATTCCTATTGATTGTACCACATAGGCTTAGTGACTTTTCTCAGGGAAAAGGAAATGCATACTACATCTCTTATGCATGAATTTTATTTAAAGAAGTAGGCCTAGTATGTGTCAGTGTGCTACCTTCATTTCTACCCTGCACACTGTCCTGAAAATATCACGATTACTCTCCAAGAAAACAAGGACAACCTGGAAAGCCCTCTTTGATCCAGTCTGTCACACTATAGCCTGGTAGGGAGAAAAAAAGAGAACAGATTGGACCATCTCCATGCAAATGCAGTTTAAAAACCAGTAGCTGTGCACACATAAAGGCGCTTCTTTTAATATGTGCCCCCTTTCTTCACACCCACGACCATTGTGTATAAAATCCTGTTTTTCCTGAAAAGATTTCTAGTCGCAGCCGCAGACAATGTTCCCCCACACAAGCTGTCGTCTTTGTCATACCCCCACCCTCCCCCCTCCCCTTCACTTCAGTCAGTAAAGCAGGATCTCTGGCAGTCGGCCCCACGTGCGAATTTGTGCGTTTCTGGGTACAGGTGGGGGAGCTTGCCGGAGTCAGCCTACCTGTACCCCTGGTCAATCTTGACAGACATGTAGAGGGTGGGGGGTTGGTGGTTTAGTGAGGTGGTGGTGGTGGGGGGGGGGGGGGGGGGGGGGCTAGACATGGAAACCAGAAGGTGGCAAAGAGGGGCGGGTAAATGAACAAATGTCAGGGTTAGTGGGGGGTTAGTGGGGCTGCGGCTGTGGAAAACGCTTCCTCATAGGGGTGTCTCCTGATAGGGTACGGTAAAGGGGAGTGAGGCATGCTGATAAAAACAACTCACTAACAATTATGCTCACCTAAAATAGCCCTTACTTAAGTATATAGCATGCTTGCCGGTTAATTGTACACAAAAACAAAGACTTCACAAAAGACCTCCTGCAGCCAATGTATTTTCTTGTATTTTGGCATGATAATTAAGTGTGACAGCTATGAATGCAAAGCTGGCAGATATTATAGTGGCCTGTCTAACTCTACATACTGATTACTATTGTGTGTATTCCAAAAGTTATGCTAAAGTATAAGATTTGAAAACTGCAGCATAGTGTATATTGTATGATGAACAAATACTTACAACTTGTGTGACAGCTCACATTGCGTATAATAAAATAAACTGCACTCAGTGAAGCTGGAATCTGCCATGAATATAAAAATACCAAGCACATCGGTGTTACCATGGCTCAGTGATGGAGGTTTGACAATTATCTGTCCATGTAGATGGACATCGTAGAACAGAATCTGGCTCTGTTTTACTGATAATAAATAAATATTCTGCCTATTTTTTGAGTACTTGACAATAACAAACATTGTACAGGAGGATGAGTCCATTCTGTGCAGATTACAGCCCATATCTGTTCCTAACCAAGCAGCCGACTGCATAGGATTTAATGACAGCGTTCCTAATATTCTCAGGAGATAATGCTTTTCATAATGGCAAACGAAAAGCCACTGTCAATACAATATGTTCAGCAGGAGCCAATATTGTGTCCATGTTACACTTGAATAATTTCCTCTGAATTGTTCTCTGGATTTGTTCAACTTGTTCTTATTGATATGCTGTAGGACTAACAACCATAAAATCTACTAAGACCTCTGATCTGTACTATTGACCATTATCATAGCCAAGAGGTTTGTTACAATGTGGTATTTTTATGCTACAGTTGGTGTGAAACCTGTTTACATTCCAGGGTGCTGTATAGTTCACTTCTCTCCGCAGCTCAGTCGGATTCCAAAGCACTGTATAGATTTCTTTCAGCTGATGAAATTAAAAAGACAGCAGTGTGTGTGTGGTGTGCCTTCCAGCAACGCGATTTGCCTGCGAGTTCATGATACGGGTTGAGAGGGGAGTTCCTTTGGGGGGGATTAAATAGCTCCCTCTCTTCCTTCCCTCCTCCCCTGCCCTCCATACTTGCAGAACACAAACAGCTTGCAGGGCTGTGCAGTAGTTGTACAACATGTTTGCCACAGTGCTGCTCACAGGTAACAATAAGTCAAGGTCAAAGGTTAAGAGGGATTGTGGAGCACAGATTCTTGTGTGTTCCTCTGGCAAACATAGTGCGCACACAGGCACAGGAAACAGTGCCCATGGTATCGCTGGGAGAAAAAAAAGAGTGAGAGACAGAGCGAGCGAGTTGGCTCAGCAGAGAGTGGCTATCAAAAAGAACAAGACCAGGGCCAGTTTCATGAAGATTCGTTATACTGGTCTATAAGGTCATGACAGTGTTCCTATACGGACCAGTCTAATGCCAGTTAGACAGCTGCTCAAAAATCAAGACTGATATAAACAAATGAGCCGATTGTAGAAATTGCACCTATTGGCAAACTGACACCATCCTCCCTGGGAAAAAAGACAGCATTTCAGTTTTGATCAAGCTGCATAAAGGGTGTGTCTGAATTCATTTTGTGTTTGTGCCCCACAAACAGTCAACATAAGGATCGCATTTAACCCCAAAACACTCTTTCCATTAACCTGAACGAAAGTTTTAACCAACGGAACAAGTTTTATTCAAATACTTTATTTAAGTAGAAGTCACAATTTAACAATTATTAGTGTTAAGTGCTCTATTCAAATGAAAATATTAGGATAATATTGTATTGTCAGTAAGCTGTACTTGTAACTGTAAAGTATCAATGCAAGTTAATTTCAACAGTTTTATATACTACATTATTATATGCTCATGATTCAAGAAATTATATATTATAATGATGATATATATTTATTCAAAGACTTCTTAATCTGAAGGTAACTTGTAACAATAGTTAAAAGATTTTTTTTTAGTATTTTTGTTAGATTAGCGGAGAATTTGGAAATCACACAGACCTGAAAATTACATTTAAGGACAGTACTTGAGTAGATGCTCATAGTTACACTCCATCAGTGCTTAGAAGTATAAATCTCTTAACCCCGGTGGCAGCAGGTCGGGAAACTCTTCGATTTTCTTTTTAATCACAAATTTAGTCACTATATGACATGCTGATGAAAACGAAGTTGTTAGCGTTTAGAAACAGACTGAAAATTACACGTATCGTTGTAAACTGCTGCTTTTTTTGTTAAATTTCTCTCCAAGGATTTCCGTGTTGTTGTTTTTTCTGTTTTGTTTTTTTAAGAATCTTTACAATACCCCGATTTAGTCATACACAGAAAATCAGTTTACCTCAGACTGATGGATGATCTGAACTCTGACTGTTGGTGAGATTTAAGCTGTAGTTAAAGTCTGTCTTTGTGAAACCAGATTTCTGCCTCCGTCAGGCTTTTTGAATGGGAAGGAGATTATCCATTTAATCTCTTAATCATGCACACATGAATATATATTGCTGGTCCTGTGCCTAAAACCACTGTCCTGATCAGATCTATCATCGCCACCTTTTGCAACGATTCCCTCGCCGACACTGTTACACATGTTCCTCTCCAGCTGTCAGTGTATTAAACCCTCGGTGCCCTGTTAAAATGAAACCCAGACCAAGGGTGCATAAAATGGAAAGTGAAAATATGTAGATTTTAAAACAAACCTTTTTAAAATTCCTCATTCCCACAAATGTATTCAGAACAAAGTTGTTTCATAACATGAATTAGGTTACTGTACATTTTGCACAGTATATGTTCCCCAAAAGTAGGAATTATTAATGAAGATGCTTTTTGGCCTGAAATTGCTATTCAAACAATTATGTACTTAGTTTCTTCCAACAAATGCATTCCACATTATTGTTTTGCCTCATAGCAAAGCACCCAAAAGACTAAAACCTTTCATTCCAGCAAAGGCCGCTATTGGTCACCGTCAATAAAAGCATAAAAGCATTTATTTCCCACGTTTGTCAAATTAACAGCATACTCCATCTCCCATAGGACTTGTAAGGTTCATTAACCTTTCTGTGAAGTGGGACAGGTTTCCAGCAGTTACCATAACCTCTGTCTCGCTCCCACCTCAATTATAATAGAAGAATTAAACATCCAGCAATTCAAAACAGTAATGCTGCCTCTTAAATCCCTTTGTACCAGCTCTCCGTTGTTAATGACTAAAGACACTGAATGAACTATAGTTATCAACAGATATAACAGTGGACAGAAGCAAATGGCTACTCTTAACAGCAGGGCATTACTGACTATACATGTACGTGTTTTGTTTGATGGTCAAAATTTAGGCTACTGTTTCTAAAATTATTGTTCTGACTTTTAAATAGTGTGTTACCTTACTTCTCTATGAATAACAAAAAAGTTGGATTAATGGTACTTAAAACTGTTGTTATTCATTGGGGAAACACTTGTGGCTGTGTATTTGTTTATTAATTATTGAAAATTTGAAGACACTTCACCAAATTTCTCCCACCCTTCTGCGCACGGGCTCACCACCCATCCAAAGTCGAAAGAACCGACTGACCTTGAACCAATTAAGTGGTCAATTACACGCCTGTTGATCTCTTTTAATTTCTTAATAATTAGATTAATTGTGTGGGCAAAGAGTTCGTTCTCTTGTCCACCTACTCCTACTCCTTCTGCCTCCTCTTCCTATCCTCTCACTTCTTTTTCTCCTCCTCCTCCACGCCCGGGCCCACAAGGTATCCATACTCATTTATTTTGTGTCACTGTTCACACCTCAAAAACTATTTTAATTCTGTGCCTTTGACTGTTTAATAAGCTTAATCTTCCTCTTCCTCTCCCACCCCCTTACATCTCCCCCGTCCCTTCATGTATTAATCAAAATCCAGCACGTGCCTGGATGTATTTGTAGGCATACTGCTCTATTATAATCTATCCATTTACTATCTCCATGGAGGCCTCATGTTTGTGTGTGCGTGTCTTCTGATGCTACTTGTAGGCAAGCTCAGGCTGGGATTTTCCAGTGCCACCCCCGTCAGTAGGAAGCCCTATATGGGGACATGTCAGCGCCTTGTTTGCTTGTGCTGATGAAGCTGGGGGTGGGGCGAGTGGGCAGCCTTGTTCAGGTTCCAGGATTCCCTTCAAATGAGTCAGCCAGCCCCCACTCAAACTGACTGTTACCTTGGGAACTCAGGCTTGGGCTTCCCTCAACAGTACTAAAAGTACAGACTCATCAGCACCCATACTCACAAACACACACACAGTAACTGCAAGGGAGCAGCACCCAGGTTGGATGAAATTAGCTTATTAAAACGCTCTCACTTTGGCCTGTTCTCTGTCCTGTTAGGCCCAATCTGCTGATGACCAACCCGACACGGCCACTTTGTAATGTATGCAGATTGGACCGAATGGATAGATGTGATAATGAGTTTGGGTGGCTACTTTCTTAAGCCAGTGATCTGAGTAATAGTGTGCTTTCTTACTAATGAGCATGACCAAAGGCGTGTAGGTTTGGTACATCACAGTGTGTCGGGTGATGTCAATGATGGCTGGAGTTCACTTAATAACTGGACTGTTTACATTTCCAACTCAGTTCATTACCAAAGCCAAATGAGTTTCTTTACTAAAGCCATTAGTCCAGCAAGCTACTGTTAAGTGGGTTAATTTGTTGATGCACTGAAGCACATCATGGGTGACTCCCCCACTGGCTTTCACCCAATCCACCCCGCTCAGCTGAACACTGTTAGATTTCTCCACTATCCATTCATCTCAGACTTAAACCCCTCAGGTTTATACACAACAGGCTCATTTAGTTGTAATTAAGAGAAGTATTATCAAGCATTATATTATTTTATGTGTTTGATTTAAAGAAATGTAGCTGTCTATTATTTTAAAGAGGAACTATGCAGGATTTGTATCTTAACTATGCTACTTTTTTTTAACCTTAATTAAACAGCTTTGGAGTAATTGTGATGGCTTAATAAATGGCTTAACTTGTTGAGAATGGAGGCTCTCTCACTTATTACTGTACGTTTCTTGGCTGAAAAACAACTTTGAAAGATTGGGGCCGCTGCCCCGGTGTCCCAGCTGCCATCTCTGCGGCACCGCGACACAAATGCGCCCCTTAACCCGTAATCTCTTGTTTATGACAGATTAAACTACACAAATATACACGTTGTAACATAGTATATGATATATATAGTTATCTACAGCTCTATTGATTGATTTCTGGCCGGCTTTGTTGTAAACAAATGCACATGGCCCGGAGGAGGTTAGCAAAACAGTGGAAAAGCGACCGGACTTAGTTCCTCTTTATCACTTAACCAGTATACTTATAATATAATATAACTTAATTTAATGTAATTTAATACTGTGATTATTACTACAGACCTGAATAGGCAACTGCCCAGCTTTTGAGGAGCATCAGAGAGATTTCAGTAGAGGAATATGGTGTGCCACCACTGGTTTTCTGTGCACTTGAAAACATGGAACTATCTGTTCACTTTTAGGTCAGGAGGTCTGTGACCATACAGCTTCTGTCCACAAATACTCCTTGACCACCATTAGTTTGATTACACAATGCAGGTGACCCTTGTGGGCCATGACAGGGACACTGGACAGGACAGGACACAGCAGGCATCAGTGGTGAGTCACCGAGCTGTGCACACTTCACTCTAGCATGACAGCTTGTGCTGAATCTGGCAGAAGTCGACCGTTGTTCCTCTGAGGTCTCTGAGGGCCACCTGGAAAAGATGGAGCAAAGTTGAGAGTTCAGGAACCTGCTCAAAGACCAGCTGGACACACAGGACAGAGACCCTGTGTGGAAGTGGCCTGCTATATGTGCAAGAGCTACATAGTCACAGGAGCTTGAACTGTGTGTGTGGCTGTGTGCAAATTCTTCACTCAGCTTCTGGCTTCTGTCTGACAACCAAAATCCACAGTGATGTGTCAACTTGCTTAATGATGTCTGGCTCTAGTGTCTCCTGGAGGTCAACAGAGACATTGTTTTGCCTGCAGTTTTAGAATGGGTGGCACAGGTGTGGTGCACCAGCTTGACAACCATATTTATGTCAGGGCTCAAGAAGAGACTGGTGGTTTAGGGCAGCCTAGATAATTGTTACTGTGTGTGTCAGTAAAGTAAAAAGTCAGGTGATGCTGCAGGTTGCAGTCAAGGTATCCTTCAGTCAAGCAGTTATGCGGTTCTCTCCTCCACGCTGAAAGAAAAACTATGTTTAACCTGTAAACTGTGAGGTTCCTTGTGAGACATAGACTTTTAATTCACAATAACCCTGCAAATGAATGGGCTGATTACTGAGGCGAAGATGAGGAGGCAGTCATAAGCACTTGGCTTGAGTGGAATAGGCGAGGGGGGGGGAGGGGTGGCTGTGGCGGTACAAGTCCAGCCTCAGAAATAGAGCTGTGAACACCATCTGTCATGCTCTCTCTCCCCGTCTGTTAGCCTGACTGCAAGTAAAAGGGAGAATGATGCTCTCAGAACTGCATTAGAAGGACGTGGGTGCTGATTGTCGTAGGTGTGGGTTTACGGGGTGTGCAAGGGAGGGAAGTGGTGGATATACAAGTAGGTGCATGAGTAACTCTTGCTGACAAAGGGAAGCACTCACCCACACAGAGAAGTAGAAGGGTTGTTGGGCAAGTGGGTATTCCTGGTGAAACCGCACCCCTGCACCCACCCACCTCCTCCTCACAGACTCCTACCTATTGGATCCTGTCAGAGGATTCCTAGTAGAAGTTATGTAGGCACATTATACAAACACGCTGCTCATCTCCTCCTCTAACTTAACAACTCATGTGTGATATTAAACTTTATTTCAAATATCGACTAAGTTTACCCCGGTGATGCCTGCAGTCGTTTGTGTCTGTCACTTTTCAGAGGAGATGCATCATTGTTCCATCAACTATAACAATAAGACTGCTAGCGACTTCATAATGTGTATTATGATGGAATAGTTGCTGTGGTTCAGCCTTGGTTATACTTCACTTAGAACAGAGAGACAAAGCTGTTGCGCTGCATATCTGTGGTTGGAGTGTCAGGCTATTGCGTGACCCACAGAAAAAGCTTCGCTGCATAGCTTTTTCCAGATTTTCAGAATTATTCATTGCTCATAACGTGTAGGTTGTTCGGGATCCTTTCTGCTTTTGTCTGAGTCAGAGTGTTAGATAGAAACAGTAGAACATTCAGGCATAGCTGGGCTATGATGAAGAGCAGGCAGAGGTGGGATTGAGCATCCAAAGCACCACATCTGGACTCACGGTAGTCAGATCTGGTATCTGCATGTAAAGGGGTAAATGGACCCTACGTATACAATTAAACAGAACAGAAGTTCAGAGTTTTTGTGTTTAAAACCACAGTGCTGTTTTCCATTATTGCCCTCCACAGGCGGATCAGAGGCCAGGGTCAGGTATACATCAGCTTGTAGGGACTTTTGCATAGACCACTTACCAAGGCACACGTTTCCTGTTGTGGTGTCTTCAGCACAGGCCCCCTAAGCCTAACCCTGCATACTGCCCTCTCTCCCACTCCTGTTCACTGCTCACTGACCCTTGATATATATTAACTCTGTCCAGTTGAAAGACTTTAACACATTTATGCTTCAGAGTTTTCTGATTCTTTTCTGCTAAATATGTAAAATGGTAAATGCTTTGACGCTTTCAGTGTTTACCTTTCTGTCAGTTTCTGCTTCTCCCACACTTCTCTGTGTGATTCACTATCGCAACACAGCAATGGGTATTCCCCTAGTATGAGAATACTAAGTGTAGTCACATGTTCTCTGACTAAAAAAAGTCTTCATTTAATTTGATCCAGGTAATTTATTTCATGCTGTTTTTTTTCATTAGTGTTCGAGACAAAAGCTTAGCTTGTCCCTTAGTACACATGTTGCTGTAGTTTCTTGATGGTATCTTTGTATCAAACACTGACTGGTGATCATAAAATATCCAGGTTGTCATGCTGAATGACAGTTAGACGATTTGTCAGGGTTTAAACCTTCATACATATTGTATGGCTGTGTCACAATGATTTATGTTGCTTTTATTCAAATTAATGCTTAGCACAAGGATCAGTGTAGTCAGTAACAGTGCTTTGAACTGCAGAGCTGTTAACTCTGTCTTCTGTTATCATTATTGCCAATATAAAGCACACAACTGTAGTCCAAACTACTGGTTTCTCTGACATCTGTATTATGTAATGTAACTTTTATGTTCAGCTTGAGGTCAGGACAGACAATCCAAAAATATAACTGTTTGTAGTTGGAGAACTTAGATATTGTACAGTAAAGGAGTTACACTATTTATTCTCTGTGTATGAAGAAGCTTCACATTTTCCAAAGGAGAAACAATGTTAGTGCACCATGTATATAAAGTAGCCTGTATGAAACAACACATTAGTTTACATTCGATTTTAATCTCAATCCTTTATTACAGTATATAGTACATACATAATAATTCTGTTCCATATTTAATCTGTTATATATCTATTACCTGTAATTATAAATGTTATAAATTCAATAATTTTCTAATGAGATCCATCATCATCATCACTTTTATTCTTTTTTGGCTGTGTCTGACAGACGTTTCATTTAGATTAATAATGTTCTTCTTCTTTTATTGGAGCCTTACAGTGTCTCGGGTACAGAGTCTCAGCGCTTTTAACTTTTCTAACCCTGAGCTCAGAGCATCATTGATCCAAGATTAACTTCATCAATGCACTATGTGGCCTTTGATTCCCTGTAACAACCCAGTAATAGATTTACTGTATAAAAAAGTTGGCTTGCTTCAAACAGGCAAGACATCTGTCATCCATGCTGCAATACAAAATGAGAAAACCTGTGTAAGTTCTCATAGATACAACCTCATAATTGTGTTATGCCACCTAATTTATGACATCATCACTCAGATTTTGCCTGCGTGAAATTAATAAGAAGCTCCTTCTATCGGGTTGAGAGGCAGTAGGTGAAGAATTGACAAGTTCTGTTCATGTGATTCATCATTTCCATTTCCAGTATGTCTCCATGCCATTGTCGCATTTTGTTTTTGTCAATATATTTATCCATACAAAATAACATTAATTAGAAGCTTTGCGGGTGCATTTCTAATTATATAAAAATCTGAAAGAATAAAGCGATACACATGACATCTCATACAATTAACTGAGCATGCAGCTGTCAATCATTCAGTGGTCTGAACTGTTCATGCTCTGTGCCCCACACCCACGTTAGGGTCCCTGCGGGAAGCCGCCCACCACGTGAGAATGTCCTGTAGATTAGTGTGAGCGAGTCCCTGAGCATCAAGAGTCAACAACGTCAACACCGTGCTGACCTGTCACAACTACTGTGACAGCAGCTCTGCTCTGGAATCGATAGACCACTATGGTCGCCAAACTGATTATTTTTCAGATCATGATATCTTGTGATTCTATGTGAGATATGCATATGATTGACTCGTCTTTTATTATGTGGCTGAATTTTTAATATCACATTCATTTGCTGTTGTTTTTACTCTATGTATTATAATGAAATTTAAAGGGCACAGGGTGCCATGGAGAGTGAGCGAGAACCGAGCATTAAGATGTGGGAAAATGTTTCACGCTCAAATGTTGACTACCTGTTGCTATGGTGATGGGTTTGGATCCTGCAGGCTGCAGGACTCTTGCTATTTCTAAATAAAGCTTTTTTTCTCACTGATCAGTGGATGAAGATACTCACAGTTGAAACTAATCTTCTGAATTGTATCAGTCTGAGTAAACACTAGTGCTGTGCACTTTATTATTATTATTATTATTATTATTGTTGTTGCTTATTGTTAAACCTCCTAAACTATATTTACAGGGTTAGAGATAAGATGATGCAAAATAGTGGGCACATGGTTTAGCTACTATATTTTGGTTATACTATATTGATGTTGTTTTTTTATTCTACATTTTTTTTTTATAAATCCTTAAACTGTTATTAATAAATTCACAAGTGCATCTTAATTATTTTGGTATAGAATTGCATGCACACTTCTTTTTTATGACCATAGCTAGTAAAATCCTAACTGGCACTATTACATGGTCATCATGTAAACAGCAGCTCTTCGACAGTTGGATAACAGGTTTAGTTGTTTTGTTTTTTTAACTGTCAGATTGCAATTGGTCCAGCCTCATAGTCCCCTGCTATCATCTAAGTAGAGATCAACTGAAATCTTCCATGTCAAGAAACACTGGTATTAAAGTTATTTATTAGGTTGCTTAAATGCTGAAGTTTTCTCTCCAATGGTAATGTGCAGTCATATCTGCTGAGAGGAAAGTGTGTTTCCACCATTCCCCATATGAAGAAAAACAAGGTCTACATGCCATTATTGTTGTTTGTACATTTGAGACTGGCCCTGTCTTTTGACCTTGTATGCTGTCTAGTACCAAGACAGTACCTCTGTCACCCTGTGGGGGGAGCCTGTGTGTGGAGAAGAGGACAGAAAGAGGTGCTGAGGCCAGATATTTGATGTCTGTGATGGGGACTTCCATGCTTACCTCAAGTGTGTTTTGGACCATTACATGTACAAGATATTTAGTAATTTTCCTCCCACTCAAGGATGCAGCCGCCTTGCAGTAACCTAAGCAGCCAAGTCTACTAAAACAAACATTCCTGTGTGCACAATTTGCTGTGTGAAGTCCCTGACTGTGTGCTTCCTGGGGATGGGGGAGTTTAACCTGACAAATATAGAGTAGAGAATGCTTATGAAAGATATCTGCGCCTCACATAGTTTTACATGATGTCTGTTTCTAGGCGACAGGAAGTTAATATGTAATTAATAATACAGGAAAGTGCTACCTGGAGATTCACTCAGCGGACAGCTCATTTATCTTTAGGTAATAATGTAACAAATCTTTTATGTACTTAAAATATTATTATCAACATGTTTTGATCTTACACTGTTTATGAGCTAAATGTAAGCTTAATTTATTCTTTGATTTAAAGTGAAAAATTATTATCTGTCATCATCTAAACTTCAGTGTTTATGAGTGCTATATTAGCTCAAATCTCTTGCCTCAACTTTAGCTGCTTTAGTCAAAACTAAGCAGGTTAGACAACTACAAAATTAGGTCTTCATAAAATTGGCGTGGGAATGAAATGGCCTCTCCGTTCTCTCTCTACTTGGTACAGTGGGTGCTAATTCAAGGACTGACCACTGAGCTAAGCAAGCACAGAATATCTGGTTGTGGGAGCACATGGCTTAAGTGATGCGCATTGTGCTCTCTCTCTCTCTTGTCAAATGTTCAGTTTTTTTAAGTGAACTGACCCTGACTGTCCTGCTCTGACTGACTCCGTGTTTTAATCCACAGGGAGGATCACTCAAGAAAGGACAGATACAAGGAACCACCCTCACTGGTAAGTATGGTTTTCAGTTGACCATTCATCCTGTAGTCTAAGTACTCATTACATATTGCTTTAAATAATTAGATTTATTTATCCTGTTGTGTAAGATGTACAATGTACTGAGGCAAATTATATATTTTTTGGAAATAATTATTCTACTGTTATATTTTGGACCGTTGCAGGTTTGGTTTTCATCATCATTAACTCAACTGTTTTTATTATATGATCATTAACAAGAATTTAACTTTATCATTGTTATCGTGACTGCCTGGGTAATTTTACTTCCTACAGCAGACCTTTGTGAGTAAAACACGTGTTACAAGTGCAACAGTTTTGAGAGTCAGATGTGAACACTTAAACGGGGAAGTTGCGTTTGTTTATTGTCTTCCAGTGTTGGTGTTGATTAAAGGAGCTTTATCCAAAGAAAAACAGTTGGCTGGTTATTACCCACAACTGTGGGTGACTGAGGAATGCTGGGAAATCAGGATTACAATTTTATAGATTTACAGCCACCACTGGTTTATTGTAATCTAAAAAACATAATCCGGATGCATGAGTCATAAATCTTTACAAACCATACACAATAAAAACAATTGGGATATCAAAGATTTTGTTGGATTTCACTCGCTTTATTTTGATAATCATATGTAATTCTATGTAATATCATCCACCGGCAGCTCTCCTGATTCAGATTCTTTGTTTTGTTCATGCAGACTATCATCCGCCGACTCCGCCACAGAAGTCTGGATTTCATCGCTACCAGTTCATGTTGTTTGAGCAGCCTCCACATACACCAGTGTCACTCACCGGGCAGGAAAAGTCGTCCCGCGGTACTAATACTACACACCAGTACCTTGAGTTCAGACCACTTTTGGCTGCTGCACTATCATCTATCATATACCAACAGTGATCAGCACCACTGCCAACAGTTAGTTGTTGAATCAGCAATAGAAAGATTACACAGAGGCACTGAAACTTCAGGGCCAAACAGTTCCTCCTCAAAATAACCACACTGTACTGTAGGTTGTTGTGGTTGTAGGTTTGGTGTTTTTTAAGAACCTTTATAGGCAGCTGCAGGTATTTTTGAAAAACATTAACTAGAACATTATTCCACTTCCTGATGTACAGTAGGAAGTTTTGTTATTTTACAACTATTGCTTTATCAGTTTGAGTGGGCCTGTGTTCGGTGATTTTTTTTTTTTTTACCATATTAGGTTTCAACAAATATATCAGCGACTCTACTGAAGCTTCCATTATTAGGCTCTGCAGCCAAACAGCATCCAACAATCTCCAAGTCCTCTGTTTTTCTCTGTGGCTCTGTTTCACCCGGACAAATGTCATTACCCATTATTCACAAACAATTATGAGCATTTGGAGTTGCTTTAGGAAGATCATTTTCTCAAAGTGCTTGAACTTGAAAAGGGAAATGTTAATGAGGTTAGTGAATAAGTCTGCTGCAGTGCTAAAGCCTGCAGGGTCAAGTATTGTTGGCTCCCACGCACACCTGCACAAGTCTGTCTGACCACGTCTTGTTAACCTCTGCCAACCTGAAACTCTTATCAACCGTGTCAATAGGCACACACTGCCAGGTTATCTGCATTTTTAACCCTGAATAATGCTGCTATTACCACCAGATCATTTACTTAGTGGGGCTCTCAGAGGACGACCCTGTTTGTCTTGCAGAAAGAGAGTTATTGTTTTGTTTTCACTTGACTTTTCTTCCCCCTGAAGAGAAGTCTCTTGAAGGTGGGCACCTGCACTTGGATGTAGAGTACGATGCCTCACAGGGGGCGTGCCTGTCTGTCTGTTCTACTCGGGCCACGACCGGTGATTTGAGGGGAGATCAGGGCGTTCTGAGACTTCAAGCACTGCGGCCGTGAATGTGTGGAGCTGCCAGTCTCTACTGTTTGAAGTTTTGACAGCTGTGTCAGCAAACAATCCAGGCACATTAGGCTGAGGTGTGTTTGATGTTGAAACCTCTGGAAAAAGAAATGTCAAAAGAGATGTACTTTGGGGTATTTTTTTTGTATCTGAATTCACATTTGGAGAGGTTGAGACGAACTGTTATCACATTGTTAGAGTATTGACTGTGTCAGAAGTGGTTAAGCTGAAGAAATAATAGCATGAATAATAACCTGCTATTTAGAATAATTTAATTTACTTTTTTCTGCAAAATAAACTGGTGCATACTAATTTTGTGCTCCCAGCTCAAATACAATAGTTTCCCCCACATTATGAAGCGATTGAGGGTTAGTGGATCCACCCATCCTTAATCTACTGGATGGCTTTAACTCCCGCTGCAGCACTTCCTCTCTCCTGCAAACTGTTCTCTCCATTCAAGGGAAATGAAATTAAGAAATCCACTCTTGGATAATCAGATGTTTCATTTGATGGGTCAATTGTGGAAAGGATAACTGCCCTTGTAAAGAGGCTAATGGAAATAGACACTGTGTGACATATTAAGAATGAAAGCCTAGTCATGGTTTATGAATAGAAAAATATTAGATTTTACAGTCATTATTGGTTTGGCTGGATTCAGTGGTGTACCTGCTGTATTATTATTGGGCTCCACTTGGCCATGAACACGGTATTCCCGTACAGGCAAGAGGAACAGAGGGAATCCCATGTCTCCCCACCTCCTCCGTTAAGTATGTTCACTTATTAGCGTCTGTCCTCCCTCCATGTGGTATGACACAGAGAGCATTTTTCATAGCCCATGACATTAATTGATGTGATTTGCGAAGGGAGAGCATTTAGTCGTGGGTGGGAGACTCCTAATGATCGTTTTCCACTTCCAGTAGTGCAGTCATTGACTCAATTTTATCGCAAATTTGTCGTCTTTTTTCTTTTCATCTCTGACCATCACTTAAGTAATAAAGGGGGTGAACAATGAGAGGTGGAGCAGGTCTGTTGTGAAGACCCGTGGGAGTCTGGTGTGCCTCCTGTGTTAAGGTTATGAATGTGGGTCAGTGAACTGATGGAGACAGCTGGTTTGTTACACAAGAAACTACAGGGGGCTGCGCTCTTGGCACCGGGCACAGGGGCGTGATCATAGGGAATCCCCATTGCTCTGGCTCAGGAAGGCTGTCCCTGAATGGAGGCTGTCCCTGTGCCAGGGTAGGGGGCAAGCGTGGGCACACAGGCCCTCGTGATACTTGTCAGCCACTTGGCAAGTCCTCAATATGTCCTGCTACTGTTCTGTGCTGCCGAGTCAGTTTGTCAAGGGAAACAGTGTTACAGTGCTGGGGAGGGAAACGCCGAGGCCTTGAGAGAGGCCATCTAGTGTTGTTTCAGCCTTCCTGGTAGTTTGCACATACAATGTTCACATAGCCGGCCCCTCCAACACAAACTGTAGACTGATTAGATATAAAAATGTGAGGAAAACAAGAACTCAACCAGAATTACGTTTTGGCTAAAAAGTTGAGTGGAAGTTGAAATTTGAAAAGTGATCAAAGTCATCTTTCTTGCCCATTTTATTTATTTATACAGAGGACGACGTATGTGAAGATGGCGTTGTGTGAGTGAATGGATCACAGTGGAGTTAGCTGCTGGATGGTGCACGTTGCTCATCTTGCCTCCTGGAGCCCCTACTGCCAGCTCAGCACACTCCACAGTAATTGAAGCCATTTGCAATGTTGCAGTGTGGTAATGGGCAGATCCATGTCTCCCACCCACCCACAGCCTCTACCATTAATCAGAGCTGCGTGGAGTCAAGAGAGCCAGGATTTGGTTGCTACAGCAGGCCTGAGTTTCAGCCAGGAGTAGGTTGCCTTAAAGGAACACTTTGACGTTTTTTAATTTTAGCTGATTTTTTTTTTTTTTTTTTTCAACTGACAGTTGTTGGGTTTAAAAGAAGTTTTGGGGATTTTTCTTCAACTTCACTTACTTTGGTTCCTAGTATTGTTAGAAATGATTTCTCTGTTCAAATCAGCAATGTAGAGCTGAAACTGAAAATTAAGTTTCAACCCTTTAGAAAATTACTTTTTTAAAACAAAGGTCAAATCTTCAACTGCTTTTCTTTCTTTTGGCTGAAAACAATCATCAACATTTTCACTTTTTTTTTTATTTTATTTTTTTTACAGTATCTCATTGATCGTTCGATCATCAATCTTCAATCTAATCAGCTACAGTTCTGATAACTGAACAATTTCAGGTTATTTCCAGTCTGGTTTAAGCTTCTCCAGTGTGAAGAATTTAGGTTTTCACTGTTTCACATAATTGTAAACTTAATTTTGACACCTAAAGATGCCACCTTCAACTCTGGGAAACAGAGATTAACATTTGTTACTATTTAATTTGATATTTAATATACAGATAATATTAATTGAATTGAAATGAGAGATTGATTGAAATTCTACTACAGCCCTTTATCAGTGCAGACCTTTTAATTGACCAGAACAGGTATTACAGCAGAAGTGAAGAACATTTTTCATACAGTGTGACAGGTAGAAGAATTACTGACCAAATACTGTAAAAGCATCCCTTCAGATAGATGATTGATGAGTCTCCAGCATTTGGTAACGATGTAGACTGCTGTATTGATAACAGACTGTCATCTGGGATCAGTGTGACACTGTTTCTTGACCCAGGTCCGTCCACAGCAGGCAGTCACCTTCCTAAACTACCCCTAGGCACTGATCTGTGGCTAACCCCCTGACCTCCGACGGCTACAAAGCATCCCCTTCACCATGAAATTAGGATTGCATTAGTATAACTGTGAATCTTATGTAAAGGCACTCAGTGAAGCTCTTCCCCTGATATGGCTCCTGCAATGAACAGGATCACTTGCTTTTGAGCATTTCTGAGACACTATAAGAGGTTTAACAGGGACACCGCCCACACCACTAAATGTAGCAGTTCTGTGTCACCTCAGAGCAGTCCTGATCTTCCTGCCATACCCAGACAGAGAAGCAAGGTGGAAACAAAAGTGGAGGCAGGAAGACTTTAACATCGCCCTCAGGTCCCACACTATCTGTCCTTTCCATGAGCAGGCAGATGGGAGAGACGGAAACACATCTCTACACTACAAACAGACACCAGCCTATTTTAAGGTCACTTGTAAGTCTAAGCATTTGCAGAGTAGCAGCCAGCGTGATAGCACCAGATATTGTGAATTTGCTTCATTTTGGATTGCGCCCAATGATTGCACAGCTTTAGACAGGATTATGTGTGTAAAGCCTTACAAGCAGCGCCTGGTTTTGACTGTTCCTTTGATCGTTATTCTACAATAAAATGATCTTCACTGTGACATTTTCCATTAGAAGAAATGTTGCCTAACACTATTGTGAAGCAGGTTCTTCCCATTAAAAGGTTAAGAGACAGTGTGAGTGTTTACACATGGCTGTCTTGAGAGTCAAATTTGCCCTATAACAAAGTTTGTTGTCCCCCAACTGCCTCACCCTTCAGCTTCCTTCAAAGTGCTGCCTCTGAGGGGTGATGGACCTTGTTTTGGACAGGCAGGGGATTCTTCTATTCTTCTGCAGAGGCGGTACATTATCTTCCACTAAAGCACAGGCCAGAGGGGCCACCAGGCCGTGACCTATCATACAGACAGGTCACTTGACTCCATTGCCCTCACTTGATTATAGGACCCCTGTCTGCAGGCAGTCCTCATTCACAGAGAGGACCTGGCGAGATTCAGGTACTCATCTGCTCATCTTCCAGTTATTATTCACCATCTTCCCCAGCTGAGCTCAAACCCCGACCTGACCTCATGGCAAACCCAGACACTCTGAGGTGCCACTCTCATAAGGTAAACATGCAGGCAGGATCAGGAGGAGTGTATGGGCCCCATAATACAAAATAATTTGATAGTACTGTCCATTTAATTTTTTTAAACTGTATGATTTGCACACTCACAAATAAATACTTTACTTGAAAATATGATTGGAGTTGCATACAATAATGTTTACTTTAGAAAGCCTGAAATATCGCAGCCTTGAATAAGACATTGTGTCTGAAATGTAAATGAACCCTTCTGATTTGTTTCTGCACTGATGGTAGGTGAGTGCACTTGATGTGCGTGGCACCGGTAAAGTGCATTTTCTTCTCCCAGATCTCATCCAAGATGCCGGAGGATACAAAATGTGGCTCCCTGATGGTGAAAACAGAGACAGCAAAGGCCTGTAAAGCAGCTGCACCGAGAGGTCTAAAGCAGTAATGTTTCTATCCAGGCACAGTCAGATTCGACCCCTGACTGCGAGACCGTTCTCTCTACAGATCTGGACCATTTCAGTAGTTGGCTTTCTTTTCAAAAGATTAGCTTTCCTACGCAAAAATATTCTTGAGCAGATGTTAATGTAATTACTCCACATACGGAAATACCAGAATATCAGTGATTCCCTGGATTACGGAGCAAGCCATTGTCTACACCCAAACATGTGAGGACACAAGTTTAAAGCCTGGAAGATTTTGTTGCCTTGGAATGATAATTGTAAATTTCTCTTTTTTTCTTTCTTTCTTTCTTTCTTTTTTTTGTAAAGGGAGGGGAAGCTGCAGGGAATCAGTGGTTGTCAAAATCTAAGAAGTGATATTGTCATACCAGCCGGATGGCCGTCTGGTGTTTGTTTAAAAGGGGAGGGAAGAAAAAAAAACGTCCAGGCGATTGAATCATATCTTCTTGCCAATACGTCCTTGTGTTCCCACCTCCATCATTACAGCAACATGTTTTATTTTCAGCAGTGCTGTTCTCAGTGACTCACATCCCAGAGCCATGTGCTGCTCAGTTAGGCCTCAGATCCCTTAAACATGGACCCGAGCGGTCATGAGAAATGCTCTTGAAATGCAAGAGAGCCTGAACTGTGACTGTACTAAATTTATGCAGGATATTGTTAGGATAAAAACAAGTTGTCTAATGAACTCGAGAGGTTGAAGTGGTCTAGGTTACACAATGTTGTATAAGACTGCAAACAGACCTGAATTTTAAATAAATATGTGTAAATACTAATAAATATCTTCCTGTGTGTCATTCTGCTCCCACAGGTAAATGGGACCTTCAGGACTTCATCGCAAGATTTGATCTGGGAGAGCCCATGGCCACGTTGCAGTTTCTCACCCAAAACCACAAAGACTGAAGGATGCTCAGACACGTGGAGGATGGAGGGAGAATCAGTACAATCAGCACAATTATATACAATAATGTTTCCCTCCTTTGTCTGAATTAAACAGCATCATTTCTTCAAAGCATGCAGCAGGTCAGCCCTCTCTGCATTTATCTTATCACTGTGTTAGAAAGAGACTTCCTCTGTTCCTCTGTCGCACCAGCTGCTGGGTTTTGATGTCGCCCCGTATCTGTGTCTTGTGGTCTGGAGCGAAGGATTTTGGAGATTTTGACCTCACTGGGGATTTCTTATTAGTTTCCGAACTCTGTTGACAAGAGAAGGAAGACGGCCTGATATCACAATTCAGTGTGGAAAGAGTTGATTCTAATTCAGGGGCGGAAACACGTCAGGGCCAAAAAAAGGAAGTGGGAGGTGAAACCGAGACCACAACGCAGCCGGATGCTGCAGTGGAACTTGAACCAAAATACTCTACAGAGTGACAGGACAGGGGGAGGGGCTGCAGGGTTTGTGGTGTATCGGGTGAAGGGAACTTACTGTTTGTGTAATTGTTTATCATATTTCCATTGACCACTGTCACCTCAACTGGAAACAATGAGCTACTTTTATGACCTTGATTGATTTTTCTGAAGTAAAAAAAAAATGCTCTGTGTGAATGCTAAAGTGTCCTTGAATGTAACTTTGGGACATTGAACCCATTTTGAACTTTGGACAGTTGCATAACAGGTCCACCTGGTAGGTCTGTAGAGGATGGTGTGAAAACTTAAACTTTTCAACCCTTTCACGAGGAGATACTTTTCAGACTTCACGGGTCTTTGTAGAGGGTGGGTCAGAGTACCCCCCATGAGGAATATCGGTTTCTAACCAGCAACTCTCCTCTGGGAGGGGTTTGTATCAATACCCCAGATGTCTGAAAAAGGCTGGATTTACATCAGGGACTTTGATGTTCTGATGATCAATCTTTAGTTGGTGGTTTCATTGACCCTAATTTGGTGTCTCATCAGTGGGCTAGGCAGGAGTAGGTAATGGAGGTTTTTGTTCCTTTGGTGGTTAAGCCAGCCTTGGTAAACCTCTATGTGCCCTCTCCGTGAACTCTGGGAGATCATTGATCAAATTGTCCTGCATCTGCTTTGTTTGCCTCTCCGACTTAGCAGTCAGAGCAGCCAGGTCCACAAACAAACAACCAAAACAATGCACATATGCTCAGAGTAAGTGAGGGAGTTCAGTTGCTTTTGAACAAATGTTAAATATCCCTCACTTCGAATATCGCTCTTGACCTTGATTTACCCGTCTTATTTGACTTATGAAATCACAGTTTTTTAACAATTGGCAAGTGGAGTATAATTCCACACTCATTGTGAAGCATGCCAAGTGGGAGAGCATTCTTCCAAAAACCACCTACTTGAATCCATCAGTACACCATTAAAAGCCAAGATTTGTACTTCCAAATACACTGTGCAGTTTTTTTTTCTTCTCCGTTATATCTCGGAGATATCCTGCCAAAACAGCTGGGTTTTGCCACTCAGCTTCCTTGAATGTGTTTATTTTTACTCCAAATGTCAGGAGAGTTGAAATATTATGATTAAGAAAAACTGACAGCTGTAGTTCAACGGCAAACAGTATATTGCCTTCTGTGAAAAAATAACTTCTCACATCCCCTGATGATATGGGAAAGGCATTTAATATTTTCTTAATTTATTCAAACTTACATTAATTAAAAGGAATTTGTATAATCAATTCAGTTGCCTAACCGGCACTTAGTGATCTAATATGCATGATGACTTGAGTCTCCATTCTTCTTTTCTCTCTTCAGCTTAAGAAGTGCAGGAGATTCATTTCACTGGAGAATTTCTGCAGTGCATCACTTGCTGTGAGCAGTGGCGAAGTGGATTTGAGTGTGACATCTGTTCAATGCATGTCAACAGTATGGTGCGCTGACCACTTTGCACATTTTTATTTACTGGGCGTTTGACCTCAACAGACTGGTATTGTTCTGCGAGACTGACTGCAAGGATTCAGTGTAGTTCAGTCCAACTGGAGAGTTGAGCCCTGCCTGTGAAGAAAAATGAATATCACATGAATACCCACAGTTTCAGCTGCACTGAGCCGTCATCAACAAGGAATGCAGAATTTAAAAATGCACCTTTTGACCTCTAAAGATTTTTGCTGAGGTGTCTCCACTAGCCATGTGTCTTGAATGTTTTTAACCTTCCTATTAACTTGTGAAAAAAAAAACCTCCATATATACAGACTCAGTTATGTGCAGCTGAATTGACTGCAAACTGCTGGCTTTAGAAAATGGTACTGTATAAACAAAATGCACAATGTAACAGACTGTTTTACAGCCAGGCATGTTGTCAGGGTCTTCTTACTTTAATTCCCCCTCATTCACACATTATCCACTTGACAAAGTTGATATGGCTGATGCACTTCGACTAAGGTTGTTGGTGTCTAAAAACGATATACATTGGAAATATGAGGTGTTTGTCTATCAGTATAGACCTTTTCAGAGAGTATAAACAAATACAGGTGTTACCAAGGATACTAATTAAGGCTCCATTCCATTTAGCCACACCTGTCTTTGTTTATACTCTCTGAAAAGGTCTATTAATTGGGCAGAGGTAATGGCAGATTCAATTTTCAATATTAGAATATTTCTCATGTCGTGGTTACATAATACACAAGAACAATAGAGAGCATTATGTAAAACAAAGGATGTAAAGTTACTGTTGGTATAATTGGGAACATGTTATCTTTCCAGCTCTTTAACTAACAGCAAGGAACCACAATTTTAGCCTTCCCCCGTGAAGCTTGGAAAAAACAAAACTAATTTGACTATATATCCACAGTGCCTGGGCAGTTTTCCACGATGCTTTAAAATGAGCCGGTGCTTCCATGGAATCCCCATATGCAAAGGAGCCAGGACACTGCAGTCAAAGAGCACTATCACCGCAAACCATCGACAAACACTGCAGACCTGCCCCATGTGACCCGGCTCTCAGTCGAGGAAATAAACCTGCAACAGGTAGGTGTTCCAGATGGGCTGGCCAACTTTCCAACCACAGAGCCACACAAACGCTTCCCCCGAGCAGAGACACTATAGTACAGTCAGTCCTCAGTCTGACCTGAGGGGATCCTCTCATTGGTTTGGAGCCATAATCACGACAGTTGATGGAGCATTTTCCACAGATCTCCCACTGCATTGATCAACCTGTGCAATTTCATGAGGGGGACAAAATAACAGGGACAAGGGTCAATATAACACAATTTGATGCAAAAAATAAATAAAAGCTTCTTTTTTAAGCCTCTAATATTGTTTACGTCTAAACTAATTTACCAAGCCATGGCATAATTTTGCATTATATTGTACTGGCTGGCTTTCCAATTATCTAGTCCAGTTTTAGTACATTTTCAAAGCAAAAAAAAGTTCAACATTTAAGAGTCAACATTTAACATTGAAATATGTATCTTTATTTATTTCTGAAGCAGTACAACACATACATAAGACATACTGTATGTATGGGGTTTTGTATGTATGGTACAAAATTAGCAGCGTCTTGACACACATATGTATGTATATGTATATATAATAAACATACAAATTATATCACTAAATGTGATTAAACAGGACTTAGTAGTAATTTTACCGCAACTTTCAGCCTTACTCTCACGACACAAACGTAACACATGACAAATTCAACTTTTGCCTTTTGACCTGCACTAATGTGCAAAACATAATAAAGAGAACAAGCTCAGGGAATGAGTCAGTATGAGGCACAGGATGAAGTCAACATAGAAAATCTATCTTTGGTCAAACAAGAGAGATGTTGTTCAACTCTGAATCAAGTCCATCAGGAACATTGTTGTCTTTTCTTTTCGATTCAGGAGACAAGACTGGGAGGAAGACACCCTGAGAGGACTGTGCTCTGCCCGCTGGTATGACTGCTACTCTTAAAACACACACAGACATACACAGAGGACTTGCCTGTGGTAATGAGACATACAAGATCACTGGCTGCTCTGTTTGTCTAAGCCCCCTAAACACCGAGCATGATTCAGACTAATTCTCCCACACACTCTGTTTACACTTCTGGTTCATTGAGGTACTATTAATTTCTCAGGTCTGAATATTCAGGCAGTGACATTTCATTCAGTATTTTCTGTGGATTTTGCAAATGCCTGTTTTCCTACTGTAACAGCTTCAGCAGAAAACAGAAAATTTAACTCCAAAACTAAGCAAACCTTCTCAAAGGAGTTCAGTGGGGGTGTAAAAGCTAAGACATATGATGTGATTTTTGACATGTGAAATCAGTCAGTCACCCCGGTGGCTTTCAGTAATTCTTGGACTTCTGTGAAGCTTCTTAAACAAAAAGCAAAGTGTTACTTTTCAAAACGTTGTGAGGCAACCAGGGGTATTTTTTTTTTCACAAGTTTGCAAATTGGTGAAAAAGCGAGCCATGACGCTTTGTCCACTGACATCTCTTTAAACGTCTGTGGCTTCCGATCACTTTTCCACTACCACTTCACCCGGAACTCTCATGTCCAAATAGAGACATGGAGGGGGCGGGGCCGGACACTGCCTTATTTGGAGTTCCACTTGTGCGACCAAGTTGGGCTCCAAGTCAAAGCAAGCCTGTGGATTTACAAAGCGCTTGCAATGTTTACAAGCGATTAACTTCGTCAATTACTGTCTTTGTTAGACAGTATTGCTGCATGAAAAAGGGGTTTGAACTGGTGTTCTGCAATACAGGACAGAAACACAACGTGTGTGTGTGTGTGTGTGTGTGTGTGTGTGTGTGTGTGTGTGTGTGTGTGTGTGTGTGTGTGTGTGTGTGTGTGTGTGTGTTCACTAAGAGCCAAGAACAAATTCGAAGCACTTTGGCTGAAAACTCCTGTTCTATCAGAGCTTCTTGGGACAAAAAGAAGATTGAGCGTGAAGCCAACAAAGAATTACAGTATTGGTAATGGTGGACTTTTAACAAACAGAAGCGTAGTGGGCCTAACTGCTGACATTAAAAAAAAAAAAAAAAAAAAGTATAGTCTGATTCATGACTAATAGCCCCATGAAGCCACAACACACTTCACACTTCACTCTCACTTACTCACACACAGCTGCATAAAAAAAACTTGCAATGTGCCTGATATTCTACGGAGGACACCGTAATGTCTGACAATAACAAAGATAAGGCGATCCTCAATCACGATGTTTTCCACAAGGACAGGAAGAGAGGAGAACCCCCGGCTCATCCCGAAGAGGGACGCCGCTGGAGGTGACATGTGGATTTTGTAAACTTTGTAGCTACCTATCTGTCGGAGCCTTTTGCCTCCACAGTAGTTTCCACCGACTGACGCGCGGAGAGCCTGGTGCTGGGCGCTCTGTCCATATATGGTCATCTACGTCACGCAAATGTTCCATCCCCCTATTTAATACAGGCAGACTGGAGTCCCCTATCCAGCTCCAATAGAGCAAGTAGAGCCGCTCTTGTGCAACCAACACCACCACCTCCTTCATTGATTCACAGACTTCAAATTCCCCCACAAGCAGCCCATCAGCTTCCACAGTGATCAGATTAATAACAACAATAGCCTGTGATCACACAGGAGGGGATAACCGGCGCTGCTCGTCCTCCGCGGGATACTTGGATAGCTACAGCAACAGGATCCATCCCTGCTCCTCTTCTGCTGCCTTTCTTCACGCCTGATCCACACCTGTGTTTTCCACTTTGAGAGCACCCGCTGTTTTTTGTCTAACTTCTTGGATACCTGCGCGTTGTCCTTTATAAATGTCGGACTGAATATAACTGCTATGACAGGGAAACTAGCGGAGAAGCTCCCTCTTACCATGAGCAGTTTAATAAACACGATCCCTGACAGTCTCTACCCAGAAGAGGACATCCCGACGTCTATGAATATTTTCACCAGTACGGAATCTATTAACCACTATTCACAGATGAACACAGGTAAGATTTCACTATACTTTCTGTGTTTTTGTGAATGTGCGTCTGTTTTGACTAAAGTGGCTCAAACTGCGATGTGCGCGGAAGGCAACAGTTGTCTTCGGGCTTGGAGCACCTGTTTGCGCTCCGGCTGTTGCGCACAAAGGCAGATCCCCGTACTGGATACTTTTTCGGGGTCAGGTGTGACACACTCCACGATGACTTGGTTACACCTTTTGAAATGAGCAACTTTCAGGTCGGCCGTGTGATTTTTTTTTTCTCTTTAAATTTTATTTAGTCCGTGGCCGAAATGTCAGGATTTCAAACACAGCGCGATGAGGGCATCTGTTGTCATTTCAAAACTTAAAAAACAAAAAACACAGGCATATGATATTATATTTAAGCAAACCTGTTGTGTTTACACTGATTCTAATTCTCCAAAGCTGAGGCGTATTTGAGGAAATGTATTGATGTCACGGGTTGTGGAAAAATGCTGTTTTACGCACTGATCACTTAAACGCAATCGTCCGGTGATTTAAGCCGTGATATGAGAAGATGCAGCCTGTTTCATTAAAGGGGGTAAACTGCAAATGTAATTTATTAATCTGACATCCATCCGCAAAGACGGCTCAACTACTTTGGACAAAGACTTTCATTCACAACTCTATTAACATGTCATAGATTGGATTTTAGTAGGCGTGTGTGACTGTGTTTTTTCCCCCTATGTGAAACATGTTTAGGATGCCAGGCCAGTGAAATATCCTATTTACTGAAATGCGAGGCCGGATGTATTGATTTGTTTATTGCTTAGTCCAGATTATCATATATTTCTGATGAATTCAGACGCCGTCTTGGTGCTGGCTGTTGGTTCGGCTCAGTGTTGTAGATTGGCATTAAATCAATCACTAATTGTCCAGACTCACCTTCAGAGGTGATGGGTCAATGCAGCTCCAAACACTCTTCAGAAAACCCGCAAGTGATGCAGTGAATAAAGATTTACGTTCATCCCCTTGAACTTTGTTCAGTTTTTATTTTTAGGTTATCATTATTATTTTTGTTTGTAAATTAAAACAACACAAAGATTTGAATTTAACCTGAAATATCTCCTGTGATTTGCTGAATAAGTGTGCGTTTAATTAACTCAGCGCCAGCTCTTAATAAAATAAATAGCAGCCCACTTCTTTTTTATATATAGACTATAGAGAGGGTTACGGTTTAATAAATACAAGAGGCTTTAAAACTTATTACAAACGTGTGTCGTATTTCATTTCTATAATAACAGGGCAGTTAAATGTATATTATATGACCTCTGACAGGAGATATTTAAGTAAACGGGATGAACATAGGGAAAAAGACGTTGCAGAGTATGTGTGTGTGTTTTAATTACAGGCTGCATGCTGTTGTTGAATTTCACATGAAAACAGAAAAATATATTTGTCTACCAAACATTTTGCACATATGCCTTTTTAGAAAAAAAAAATCAAGAAATACCACTGATATAGTGAGGTAAAAAGTACCATGCTTTGATTTTACAGCAGGTGTGTGCTGGTCTCTTCAGTACTGACCTATGAGAAAAGAGAGATGACTTTATTTCATGCCCCTCATTCTGTTAAAAAGCCGCTCTACTCAGTAGACTTCCAAAAGACTAAAGATTTAGAGTAAAATGCATTTGTTTCAACTCTCTTCTTTATGTCTCACACATAGAGCAAATTATGGCACAGTGAGTCATTGATTGTGTGTTGAACAGTATTGTGCCATATATATAATTTTGGTTTTGTTTGTTTCATTATAATTTGTCTTTAACCAAATTCCAGCAGGCTGTAATCAGTGGGAGTAAATATATAAGCACCAGTTTGTATGAATTCCTGCACATGAAAAGTGTTGTCTGTTTAACTTATGTGTGAATTATTTCCAAATGTCTCACATTTAACCTTCAGAGACTGAATCACACATAAAACACATCTGTATTTCATGATTCTTGTGGCATCTTTGGAATAAGTTATAAATGTGCGCATGTATGTGAGAGTGTGTGTGTGCATGTGTGTGTGTGTGTCTGTGTGTTTTGTGTCAAGTGTGAGATGCTGCACAAGTAAAATATCAGGTGAAATTGTTAATCTAACTAAAGTAGAGATTGGACTGACACTTAAATCCCCCCCTCTCTTATGTGCAGATGTCATTTGCTGCAAATGTGTTTTGAATCCTTGAGCATGAGAGATGTGGCGTCTGCCTTATAATCCTCCCTGCTGTAAAGAAATCAGATCTTGCCATTCAGTTTGGCTGTACTCCTGAGGGACACAATGACTGGATCAAAGGGGGTGTTTAGGTCTTGATTTATGAGAGCTTGTGGGATCTGAGAGAGAGAGAGAGAGACACCACTGTCTCAGATGCAGCAGTCACTCACTTAACTTACAGGTCTGACAGCGCTCACATTTCTTTATGAACTGTGTTGGACTTCTTGTATTTTTGATCTCTTGTTGGCACACTTATTGACAGAAATATGCAAAAAAGCTGAATTTTGGACAATCCCAGGACTGTCACTGCAACTCCACATAGGTTGGCAAAGTGAATTTTCCAGACTTTTTCTTTTCACACCTTGTGCCACATGATCACTTTTACAGGCTTTTCCTCTCAACTGATTGCATTTGATATTCATGTTTGAGCAACCACGTGGATGATTTGTTCATGATATCTGTTTTTTTGATTTGCTTTATGTAGATAATATCATGGATCTGGGCATGGGAAACGAGAAAGCATCTGCAGAGATTCAGTATGGATCCAGCTTCCAGTCCAACCGCAGCGGGCAGACTGTGACCTATCTGGGGAAGTTTGCCTTTGACACCCCTCCGTCAGGTGGCATTGGTGGCTCTGGCTGGTGCTCTGATAATAACATCATAAGTCTCGTCAGCGCAGGGATCCTGGGTGTTTCTCCATCGCCCGGCACGGTAACGACACAGACATCGTCCTCCGCAGCCGGCATGGGCGGGCAGACGTCAGATATGGAGCAGGTATATGGTCCACCGTTGCCTGCCTATTCCACATGCAGTGACCTGTACCAGGATCAGGTCTCCTTTCACCACAGTCCCGCCACCAGCACGGCACTAGCCTACCCTGGCAATGACTATCACTCCACGTCCAAAGCCTCCATGGATGGCAGCCTTTTCTCCATGATCCCCGACTACAACCTTTTCCACCATCAGGGGGAAGTTGGTGTGATGGAGCACAAGCCCTTCCAGACCATGGACCCTATCCGAGTCAATCCTCCACCCATCACGCCCCTGGAGACCATCAGAGCATTCAAAGACAAGCAGCAAATTCACCCAGGTTTCATCGGCGGGCAGCAGCACCCTCCTCAGCACCACCCACCACCACAGACTCTCACCCTGAAACCCATCAGACCACGGAAGTACCCTAACCGTCCCAGCAAAACCCCAGTCCACGAACGGCCGCACGCCTGTCCGGCAGAGAACTGTGACAGACGCTTCTCACGCTCGGACGAGCTCACACGCCACCTTCGCATCCACACAGGTCACAAACCCTTCCAGTGCCGAATATGCATGCGCTCCTTCAGCCGGAGTGACCACCTGACCACGCACATCCGCACACACACGGGCGAGAAACCCTTCTCCTGTGAGTTCTGTGGACGCAAGTTTGCCAGAAGTGATGAGCGAAAGAGACACGCAAAGGTTCACCTGAAACAGAAAGACAAGAAGCCAGCTGACAAGAGCAGTGGGGCAGCTGGGAGCCACAGCTCGCCACCCAGCTCCTGTGGGGGGCCAACAGTGGGAACATCATGACCGTCACTACGTGCACTTGGACTGAACCCTCACCATGCCCCATAAAGAGACTAAGGAAGAAGGGATCACGTCCACTATGAGATAAATAGGTGACTTTTTCCCTCTCTTTTACACCCCCTGCTCCTTTCAGTTGTATTCCTTCTTTTTTGAGATGGATGCCTTTAGTTTAATTAAGAGGGGAAAGGCTGCTACGCCCTTCTCTTTCAAGCAACTCAGAGCCTCAGCTACTGTAACACAGTGCCAACACAAAGAGGGGCACCTTGACACGTTCTGTCCTAAAGGCCACTGTGTATCTATAGGTTTTGGGGTGGATACACTTTTGTAAATTTTACTGAGAATTTCTAAATTGGACAGAAGCCAGAAATCCATCATAAGGGTCGAAACAGACACATTTATAATGGAGCTTAGCTAAAAGATGAGCTGTCTGGGATGTATGCATTAATTTTATTAGGCTGTTTAAAAGTGCAATTGGTTATATTTGTGTACTGTCATGGATACCTTATTAGTGGCACTTGACTGTCTTTCTGTTGTTTTTGTTGAGGTGTAGTGTTTTTTTATTATTATTATTTTCTATTTGAATGTTGTTTTCTGAATAAGAATGTGCCAAATGTAATGTGGTAATACAGCCAACCTGGTTCATATTATTGTGCCTGACATTTGCCAAACATAAAAGTGATATCAGCTTAGCACATTATGATGAGTTCAAGGACAGATCAGATTTATACACCGGATCTCAGATTTAGATTTACCTGAACAATATGGCTAAATCTAAATAATGACTGAATGGGTCACACAAAGCAAACCAATGTCTTTTCCTGTTACCTGTACCTATAAAAACAAACATGCCTGCAGCAATCAATGCCTTTGCCAATACTTATTTATTCGTAGTCACTGAGAGACACTGTGTATTTTTGTTGCCTTTTTATATAGTGGTTTTATGTGGTCTTACCAGAAATAATTTTTGTTGCTTTTTTTGAAAGCTCACCAATACTGTCCATTCTTTCAGTTTTCTTGAGTTTTGCAATTATATGCAATATATTCATGACATGTGTCACCAAACCCATAAATCAAATTAACTAAGAGCACAATTAGACAGACTGTACTACTTAAATAAATGACACTGGGTTGAGAGCCAGCATCATATGAAAGCAAAGATGAATAGGTAAAAAGATGAATGAGGCCCTATGTCTGTGCTTCAGTGTAAAAAGACTTAACTACTACTACTATTACTACTACTACACCAAAAGATGAGCGACATATGGTAAGAGAATATTGAAATTTCCAAATCCATGTTTACATCTTTTCCAATACAGAGAGACTGAGACTGAGTTGTAAACTAAGGACTTGTTTTTGTACAGTACAAATATGTATGCAGGTAGCTATAGTAGAAGTTTCACTTTTGTACTCAAATGTCAAATGCACCATAACTCAGTATTAAATTGTGCATATATGTGCATGCCTTCATGCACACTATGTAAATACAAATGTCTGCATAAACAAGAACTTTCAATTGACTGAATGCTTGTGCGGAATGTGTCTTAAAGCTTTTAGTAATGTAGTTATAATACAGAATATTTTGTTGTCATAGGTCATTGCAAATTTTTTTGGAGCACTACAACAGTGCCAGATATGGTGTGTTATCTTCCATTTAAAAAGAGAGAATAATAGCATTTGCACCATCTGTACGCTTTAAAGTGGTAACTGGTTTAAGGAAGCACTAATGTGTTCTCTGAATAAATGACAAGATTTTTTACATTTTGTGTATCTCCATTATAGTTGCAATCAGTTATTTCAATTAACACATATTCCCCATTTTATAGAAAACACTGGTTGTTCTCCAATAGATGTTCTCACAGACTAAGTGATTGAATTCTTTCTTAAGCAAAATACACTACAGGGAAACGCCAATAATTTTCACATGTGGATCCTTCCTTGTATTTGTTCTGACAGAGGAGAACACCTCATTTATCATGCAGTGAGGTACTCTGTATAGGCTCATTTCTGCCATTTGGACCTCTTGGGTCTTATCTGCATTATAATAACATTACACAAGAATAACCACAATGGTAAAAACTTTGCTTTTTCTCCAAAATGCTGTTTTTCTTCTATGAAGCCAGAAAGCTTTGTTTTTCAATACTGTATTATGGCTTTGTGGAGCAAATGCAAAAAGTCACAAATAAGATATCGCTTCTTCATCTGATACTAAAACCAATGAAAAATATGTTAAGGCAATGCATCTGACTAATAGCATATTGAGGTGTGTGCGTCTGTCAAGGATAGCACAACACACAGATGGCAAAAATATTGGTAGAGACCACACCAAACTCATTTGTATTTATTCAATTACTGTTTAAGGAGCAATAGCCTTGTCATTGTGGTGAGATTTTACATTACAATCCTTTAACCCCATCTTCTTTTTTTTTTTTTAATGACATCATTTTCTCCGTCTATTCTGACAGAAAGTATTTATGGTTATTTGGCTGTGCTCCCTCTCTGACTATTAATAAGTGTATGGTGTACACGAGGCAAAGAATTTATACAAACATTATTATCTGCTGGGGAAAAAAAATATTGTACCGGTCAGCAGATACGGCAATAAAGAGAATATCGACTGACTAATGCAAAGGCCAAAAGAGAGGTTCAGAAAAGCAGTGCCACAGAGAACACAGTGTATACAGAAATGAGCTTCCAAGGCCATGCCTTCCCTTTCCTGTAACAACCAGTTTTCACTGCTGTGCTTCCTGGCAAGTGTCCACTTATTTTCCAATTAATTTGGCCTCAGAGAGCCTTTTCTCAACTCATCTACATGGTTAAATGAACAGACCTCCTAGCACTTTTACAGATAGTTTAAAAGTTCACACACCCTGCAACATCTAACTGTAAATCAATAGTTTTGTATATGAGAAAATAGACAATGTTATTGCATACATGGTCATTGACTAATGAAACTTTTTTGCGCTTGTCCCAATGAGATGCAACTGAACTTAGAAACTCTTAAATTTGGAACATTTTAAACAGCATTCCTTATTTCTCTGAAATATTGGATTGAGATTAAATCTTGCAACGAGCAGGCTCTAATGTAAACATCCCTTCGCTCTCGGAATCATGCAGTCAGGAAAAAAGGAGTAGACAAGAAAAACAAAATGTTTATCTTTAATGTTTATCTAGAAAATTTGCTGTCAGACACCTATGGTTAGACTGAATCATTTTGACTTTTATTTGACCAAAAATTATGCTCTTGTGTGCTCTAGATTTGACACTTTGCTGGTGAGAATGTTTTTGTTGTTGTTATTGTTGAATTATAGCAGGCTATGTAGAATGTGGCCTCCTCTATGAGAAAACTGTGTTTATGTTGCTTTGTGTTAAGGATTGATGCAGAGTAAGGCGGAGACTACACCAAACTATTTCCACATCTAAATGAAGCCATGTAATTACAACTTTGCAAACTCAATATTTCATCAGTCATATCATCTGACTCTGTCACTTTTCTTCTGTGACATTTTTGTAATGGACGGATAGATTTTGTAAAAATTTGTATGATCCCATTCCTTCAGTATAGTTTGGTGGTTGAACAACAATACATGCTGTTCCTCTGAACAATAACCCCTCTGTGTAATGTGTGAATGCTATAGATATATGTTAGTGATTTGTTAACAGACTCAAAAAAAAACACCCCATCCTAACAATGCTTCTCAAAGAATAATTTATTTTTTATGTTTTTTAATGTTTTACTGCTCAAAAGTGGGCAGCTGAACGCTCTGAAATTGGAATTTGCCTCATCCTCGTTCTCTGCTCCATGTTGGACCTGTGCCAACATCAGCAGCCATCTTTGTGCCAAACTGGGTTGCAGGGTTGGCTGATCAAAAACAATACGTGATGAGAACTCCACAAGAGTAACAAATCATAAATGTGACCTCAGTCTGCTTGCAGTTGAAGGCAGCCTTGTGCTAATGTTTGTGTTTAACTGTTTAATTCAGTCTCTGTGAAGTTGGCCTTGGGCAAGGCAATAGGCTTGGGCTCATTCACGACAATTAATAATTACAGGATTTAAAAAAAAAAAAAGAAAAGAAAAAAAAAGAACAACTCACATTTGAAGAGATTTCAATAATGTGTAGATATTATAGGCTACTCGTGTCATCTTATGGACTACAGTGTGGCTTCAGGGATTTTGTGGTCTTCAACAGTGACACTATGGTGTTCAGATGGAGTCGATACTCACTGTTTTCTGTTGTGTTGTGTTTCCTTTTCATTACAGTATATCCTCATGTTTGCATGTGCACGGAAATGTTCCGAAGTGCTACCCCCAGATGCTGTGGGTGTTGCTCATTTCTTTATTATGCATGAAAATAAAAGTCACATTGGGTGAGATGGGATAAATCTAACAACAATTCAAGACAGACAATTGGAAACACACACTGGGATAACTGTTCTGTTGGCTTTTTTCTTTACTTTCTTTCTTTTCTTTTTTAAGAAAACAAGGGGTCTTGTTTAAAATGTTGTGGATGTCTTTAGCCTATTTCATGTTTTTATTACCTTATAATAAGGTCCTTTTATGATGAGCTGAATATTGAAATGAATTTTACTATATCCTTGTGATGGGGAGATGTACTCCCCTGTTTACCTGGCACTTCAGTTTGTTGTAATGCAATTGTTTTGTTATTTCTATGTAAGTACTTGAATAAAGAAAAATATCACTTGCCTTCAGCTTGCTTGGGTCCCGCGTGCACGCGCTCGAACGCAGGCAGTGCGCGTGCCAACACAAACACACACATACGGTAATAAACATTATTTTTCAAACATTTGACAAACACACACACGAACAAATACCGTCTGTTATAACTGCATTATAACATTACAGTAGCTACTACTTTGCTCTTTTCTGATAAAGAAAAAAAAAATACCCTGAGAGGAAGCACAAGTGGCTAAGCTCCGGACTTCCTGTTCACGGCTCCACTGTTGACTGGTGGAGAGGGATGAGGTCCACGGAAGATAATAAAACAACCTCATGAAACCGGAATAAAAGTCCCTCAAAATGAGTTGGTATGTACTCGGGTTACATTGTTAATTTAAGCTACTAGCAAGATAGAAAAATATTATTTGAAAGTAGACACTCAAAGTGAGCGAGGGGTGACGGCTCGTCGACCGGGCTCCGTCTATTTCCCGGAAGCGCTGCACAAACAGTAGTAGAAGAGGAGTTAGCGCTAGCTTGTTAAACTTACGGCTAACGTAAAACAAGTGGGTTTTTTTGTTTTTTGTTTCGAACAGCTGTTTTATAACAGTTCACACGTCGATAATTGGTATAAAAGCAGCGTAAGGTTTGTTTACCTGTTGGTAACAAAGCGACAGTCAAACTTCGACCTGTTTGGTAAAGTCAACTCAAACATCAGTGGCTAAAGCTAGTTAACGATGGTTAGGCTGAAATGCTGAAAACATTACCAAGCAAGTCATCAGCTACCAGCTGTTTGTTTATACCGTTTAGATATACTGAGGTTTAATATAGAAAGCCAATGTGAAAGCAAACGAGAGGTAAGCTGGTAGCTGGATCAACTCGATTTAAAGGGAAGTGAAGTAAACAGCAGTCAGCTGTCCGCGGCTGACGTTGGCACTGAGGAGCACTGCTGAACCACTGAGGGGGGTCAGTGCAGCGTTTCTAATCCTTTTGAGACATATTAACGTCATGGCGTCATATCATGTAGCTATAACTTCCGTATGCAGTGTACAGTAAAGACCAATTGGGAGCAGTTTCTTTATTAGGGGTACAAAGGTCAGTCTGTTGATGCCCTGACTGCTACACATAAGTCACATACATAGGACTTATGTCCTGGACATCCATGTTGTCAGGAGTACAAGTCTGTTAAATGTTTGTGGGCTTTCTGTCTTACATTTGCCTTAAGTTTGAGCTTATAAGCCACTTGTTTTGACTGTGCCTACTAATGGTAAGCATAGTCTAACATCAGGTTTTATGGGCACAGTTGAGACAGTCAAGTCTGCAGACTGTCTCTTGCTTGTGTTTGGTTTGAAGCTGTGTCATTTTCAGTGTAGCTCCATAACGAAAGTCACTGGGATCAGTGTTGTAGTGGAGACGATTACTCAAAAAAATCAATCTGAAAATCTATGTTGATGACCCAGCCATACTTAATTTTTCTAACTAAACCACTATTTCTCTCTTGATTCCAGAGAAGCTCGTCAGAGAGCCGTTGGTCTTATGACAAAGTCTGTATGGATGATCTACACATCTGTTAGCTAAATCTCTGAGTCCTGCAGTGAGAGATCTTCCTCCTAGCTGAAGAGTGAACAGCAGCAAATGAAACTGTGGCATCATTTAAAGCCAAATGGCAACAGGCAAAAAAAACAACCTATTTGTCCACAGCACAATTATGTTTTGTGCATTTCTGATTGAGACAACATTAGGTGACTTTACCAGGCCTACACCAGTAGGATTGACTCAAGCTTCAAGTTTTCCCTGGAGACAAAGAATAACTCACAGTTGAAAAACTTTGCTCAATGATGTATAATGCTATCTTTCTCAATAGCTAACCTATAGTTTAACCTGTAGCGAAATATAATTATATGTAGCTATACTGTGCATTATTGGTAGGCCTGTATTGGCTTGTCTCTTTGGCTACAGGTTGTTTCATGTTTCCTGTGAAAGTTTTTTTTTTTTTTTTCTGATACTGGGTAACAGGTTTTCCACAAGGTCCAACAAGGTGTGCAAGTGCTGGCTTATTATATTGTTTTTGATGGAGTTAAGTGTTAATAAGTTGGAACCTGTTGCTTATTTGACCAAAACTTTCTGCTCTCTACGCCGGGAAGTTTGCAACCCAGAAACATCCAGGATAGTTGTATTCTGTGTTGTTTTTGTTCCATCATGTTTTACATTTCACTGCATTACTAAGGATTCAGCTGTAGTTTTTACCCGTATGGGGAAGTTTGTCATACCAGTCACAATTGTGTGTGTCTGATGTAGAATTTAAAAGAGGTTTGATTAAAGTTGGTGCTCTTTTCTCACAGTTCATGAATGCAGTTCTGATGGAAATTACAAACTCCTTCAGCATGCCTGTGACGTGTACGTGCATTAACCCAATATATAATAGGTTACACATTCGTAGTGTCATTTTGGAGGAAGACTGTAATCAAGTAAGCAAGATGGCGTCACTCGGTTCTGTCAGACAGTCAATAGCTGGCAAGCGACGCTTCCACCAGCACGCACTGCCAAACACAAGGTCAAGAGTGGGGTGCTCGACCAATGAAAAGAGTCTTTTATAGGCTCTGCTGACTGATGCATTCCAGCGTGGCCTGCACACTTGCTTCTATGACGTGAGAGCTTTGACTTTGGGGTCATCATCAGAACAATTCCACTTCCCAACATCTTCAACCAGCCTTCTGTGCTCCGTGGAATATCCAAGGTCGAATGATGCACTATCCCGCTAATGGCATACACATTGGCAGTTTTAGTCAAAAGCCATTGGTTCTTCCAGTCAGTGCATAATGTGTCCAGGATAGAAAAGACTGTTGTGTCTTTGTTTCTGCCTACGTGCTTGCTTGATGGCAGTGACGCGCAGCTATTTAAGCAAAGATCAGATAGCTCTGTAAATTCAAGTTGACCAACTTGCTGATGATGACAGCGAATGTGTAAGAGAGCAATTTGGCCTGAAATGGGTAACCTCTCAAGTTGTTGTGATTATCTGAAAGTCTTATTCCCCAAGAATTGACTGTCGGTTGGTGTTGACATTGGTAAAATATTTAGAAGAAGATAACAGGCCAGCATTTAGTCGAACTACCCTACACCTGCCATCAACGGGCTTCGATTTGTTCTTCTCTATTCATTTTGTGTAAAACACATGTTTTCTGTCTTCAGCTGTTCTGTGGCTGGGTCTCGGGCACGTCAGACACTAGTTCTGGGTTCACAGGACCCAATTTACCAATGTTTCTAAATGTGACAGCCTGTACAGAAATATTGCTGTGTGAAGAAACATTATAAATGATTCTCACAGTGACTACCATCCTCCCTCTTTCTGGTTCTCTCCCTCTGGTTGCCTGCTACATTTTCCCTCTCCCTCCCTGAAGCACACTTCTCTCGGTGTGGATGCCAGTTCTCATGAGCAGCTGAAGAGAGTGACCGCTTTCCTTTGGCTCTTTGTAGAAGTGGATATAACTCTGAATCTATAACATTTAGGACTCTTCAGCATTGTTTCCAAGCAAATATAACCTTTAGTACATTAAAGAGAAAATCCACCCTTATTGCACTTTGAGAGACTCTCTTGATGTCATCGTGAAACAAATCCTGCCATGGGCAGCTCTGCCAAGATGTAGAGAACATTGAAACCAAACATTTAAATATATATCTCATAATGCATTGAAGGCTGTTTGGAACACTGTGGTGTTTATCCATAATACTTCAATTGGGTATTAGCTGTGGATGTCATGATTTTCTCCCAGACACACCCACCAAATGAGAGGAAACAACAAAAGCGGCTGCTGTGCAATGCTGATAGAAAACAATTGTCCAACCAGAGGCAAAATGGCAAAATCAGTTTAAATGTAGTACTGTTGCTCTTCAAAGACCAAATAAACCAAGTGATAATATACTCGTTGGTTGCCTTTAAATGCAAACAAATTGGTTGTATTTAGCACTGCACAGTTGCTATGTGTCCTCTTTTTTCGCATGAGTTCTGTTATATTCTCTTACATATCAGTTATACATTTCTTTGGACACACACGGCTGTTATTGCACATATTTGCTAGTCAGGCTTCATTTATTCAGTAATTTTCATTAAGATCAAGCTCTGTTTTACAAGATGAGACATATTACACAGTGTATACATCATAGTAAAAACAATTCAGTCACACAAAGCCATTATTACACGCAGACACACTAATTAAAACAGCCGCAAATACTACTAGCAAGAAAACATTTAATCCCTCTCAAAGGAGTTAGTGTAGTATGAGTGCTTTTGGTACATGTCTGACCAGACTGAATTGATTGTGAAGTGGTTGCTTTTTCAGACGTGCATCTTAACTGCTCCAACAAGATTTAGTCTGACTGTGTGAAGCGACTTGTTCTTTGTATTTTGGCTTTGGGAGAACATAACCTAGATTTACATCCAAGGAATTCTCCGTTCAGTTATGTTGCCGTCGTGTTTTGGAAAAAGAATCTCCTGCAATTATGACGAGTGACAAGATGTACGTACGTGTTGTATTTATTGTGACGTCGTAGTGAGCTAATCAGGTAATCATAGCAAGGTGAGTCACATTCAGAGGAGCTGAGTAAGTTCTGTGGTTATTTTCCATGGCTCCCACAGAAGATGACACAATGGGTGAAACTACTTCCCTGAGCCAAAAGCAACAAAATGTTCTGAGGCGTTTGTAATCGACTCAGACCGGGGTAACTTGAGTTTGTCTTTAAATCTTCATTGAAAGCAAGGTCAGGACTATTGATGCACTATAAACAGAACCCTAAAAACAGAAACAACTCCAAGCCACCAAATCAAAACCTGAACCCAAAACCTGTGTTTTTTCTTTGTATTTAGTTTTTGTTCTTTCTCTCTTTTGCTCTTTTTCCAACTAGATTAATCCTGCTGTTATTTGGCCATGTTGAGTTTTGTGATTGAGCTGTCATCAAAAGGATCTTCCCCTCATATCAGTAGCATTCCCTGGTTGCACAACGAGGCCCTACATCACACCCTCTCTTTTCCATCTCATTATTCTACACACCTTTCGTTTGACGCAGCTGCTGCCTCACCCTGCCTGTCAGCAGCAACTGTCCATCATATAGCTTAGATTTCAGGCCATTAGTGCCACATCAATGACAACCTACAGCCAAACACATTGGCAAAGCAGTGTTTTCTGTCTCATGGATTCTCAAGGCACTCTGATGCTCTGTAGCAACTTATTAAGGCACAGGCAGCGGTTTGAAATGGGAATAAAAGATTGTTTTAACTAAGAGGGAACAGGTCTCGTTTTCTTTTACCAAAACTATAGCTGCAGTCTCTGTGTGTTTTCTTTCAAAAGTGAGGAAAAGTTTTTATTTCATTCTGAAAATTAGGTGCAACTACTGTGGTTACACTAAACCTCATGACATGTTTTGATGTTGATCTTTTACAAGACAGTCAGTGTCCTGGTTGTACCTTTTTGAGTCCTGATACGTTACTTTGTCTACCTGACGTTCTGAAATAGGCCTATACTGTTTTCCTTATATGCAGCATAGCAAGTTTATGTATATGCTTGATTGCCAGCCAGGGTCATACAGGAAAGCCGCACTGGGAAGAAATTACAACCACTTCTGTTTATGAATAATCGCTTCCAGTGGGAGCCAGATGTTTTCAATGATGATGAGAAGTTAATATACATAGTTTCGCCTGCAGTGCATACTTGCAAGGAGCGGGGAGTAACGGCTTCAGCTTGTCTTTGTCAATGATCTTGGATGTGCCTTTTACTCTTAAGACCCTTAATGGCCTCTAAGCATTCAGTGATTTCACCGTTCAGTAGTCATTTGCCAGTTGCTTATCTCACCTGTCTTTCCTTTTTGTGTCATTTAGGATTCCCTTCAAGATTGGACAACCCAAGAAGCAGATTGTCTCTAAAACTGTAAGTCACTAAAAACAGACACTCAATTCACTGATTTTTCTGAAATATTTAAAAAGTAGTGTAGTGTAGTGTAGTGTGTGTTTAGTGCACACAGTTCAAACAACAAAAGCCTGCTGTAATGGAGCATTTGTAAAAAGGTGCATTTATGAAGGTCTATAGTTGTTAAACTTCTCAAATGATATGTACATGTACAGTAGGCTGAATAATGTCATCAGTGTGCCTCAGTCAAAAGGGGGCAGAGGTGGTTACCTTGAAGTGACAGTGAGTGGGTGCTCACCCTGCTGGAGAAAACCACTTCCACTGTAATGGGTCTGTGGCCCGGCAGTCGCTGACTTGATTTCCAGCTTCCTGTGCCATCCTAAGCAAAAAACCCAGGGAGTGGGTTAGAGGAAGCCCAGTTAGATGACCCGCTAGTGACAAAGTGTCAACTGCCTCCCTCAGAGTTTTGGCCTCTGTGTTTAAATCCAGGAGCCCACAGAACCACAAGACAGGAACTCCTGTGGCCTCTGTAACCCGCTTGACATGTTTTGGAGACATGGTTGGACAAGTTGTCATAGCCCTTGTTCACCCTGGGAACTTGATATGTTTCACCTGTATTTCAGCCACTGGAGCCCATCTCCAGCTATAGTTTGTTTATGCCCCTCCAAAAGTCCCCAAGAATGAACATGACTCAGTAACATTTCAAATAAAGATAGTATTAGTGGTTGACCTCCTGGCTTTGACAACTTCTATGCAGAATTCATTCAGACTACAAACCCACAGTGGTTGTTTTAGGGTTTTATTACATTTTAAGCCATGTGATTTTTTTTCTATCCATATTTATTTGCCTCATTGTTCTTCAGATAATGTGTAAATATAAACTGAAAATTTCTGATCAGAAGTCTTTGATTATTGCTACATGCTCATTGTATGCCCATACCTTCTGTTTCATTTTCTGTAATAAGATGAATAAAACAGACACACTCATTACATGATGAATATCTTACATGAAATGTATTTTCTGTTTTTTAGGTTGAAAGAGACTTTGAACGTGAATATGACAAACTGCAAAAGTAAGTTTTTAATTTTGAATCAAGGTTTATAAAGTAAATTATAACTAATATGCTTCTTCTGCTATTAGTATTATAAATATATATATACTATAAACTTAAAATCAACTTTCTCTGCAATGTGTGTTGAAGGTCCGTGTAAGCTTTTGTGTAAAGCTGTGTTTTGGTGCTTTCAGTGTGGTGAAGCATTTTCCTCCTAAACTGTATCTGTGCCCTCAAAATGCATTTTCTAATTCTTCTCAGAGGACTCCTATTGCCAACATCACAGATGTTTAATTTTTTAGCTAATTTAGTGGTAAAATGGAACAAGAGAAATGGCTGAATCAAAAGCATAGTGGATTTCTCTTACTTCTTCCATGATGGGCATCTACTTGCCTATTGGTGTGTTGAGAATAGGTGATTCAGGCAAAAGGTGTACCTTCCATAATTATTACAATAATCTTTTTATCATAAAATATATATCAATCATTATTCTCTAGTGAGCGGAATATAAGAAGCACTAAATGTGTACCCAGCACACTGTAATAAACACGTTGTAATATTGGAAGTTTTTTTTTCTCACAAATGTATGTGTGTTGATCCAAAATTAGGTTGTTGTAGTTGTTGTTGTCAGGTATTGTGCAATTGCTGTATAATTTTATTTGCCGTGTTGGCACTTTGGCTTTACATGTTTACAAAGTGCTCAGTGAAAGTCACACCTACAGTAACTTGCTCCGCATAGTACAGGAACAGTGTCTTTGTCCCACACAATGTGTCAGTCCCTGCTGCGTTTGGTCACTTTTTTTTTCTCAACATTGAACTGTGAAAGGACCCGCATTTGAGTTATGGTGAAAATTAGAAACTGGGAAAGAAAGTTTGCTTTCCATCAGATATTCCTCTCAGCTTCCAATAAACCTAGCTTTAAGGCAAATTCGTATGAAATGTCCTGAGACTATGTCATTAGTTTTCACAAATTCAGAAAAAAAAAGTCCAAGTGAGTGTTTCAGCCGGGCCCTCTCCAACTGTGAGATCGGGGTTATAGAAACTCCCTGAGGGCCCCGCAGAATGAGTGGGAGCACTATTTTCCTCTCAGGTTTTGTTGAGTAGGAGGGCCCTTTATCAGGAAGGTGTGGCGTCAATAGACCTTATAGATGAGTCACAGCGGCAGGCATGTACAGACATTTAGGTTCTCCACCCCAGAGATCCATATCAACACATCATGATCCATCTGTGACCTTAATGGACTTGGCAGGCCTGCACGATACCTGCTTTTGCATTCTGTGTGTGTATTGATAATGTTGAATGAAAACAGACATATCTTCCATGGATACAGCTCTTGATTCATATTGCATCAGGAACCCTTGCATTTGTTGATATTCATTCATTTTGACCAAATTGCATCATGAGTTGGTGACAAACTATGTCACACAAAAACTCAAAAACAGATCATCTTGAAACTCTATATACAGTTTTGCAAAACAAAAACATGCAATTAGGTGTCACGGGTCACTTGTCATTTAGTAGGCTGAATGCTAACTGGCTCTTTGACTATCAGTTTATTTATCTTTTACAAGAACCCAAGCAACTACTCTGATCGATACGTACCAGCCACATTCGGTAAATATTTCAGTGGACAGATGAATTGTCTCGATTAACTATACAAGTGAAATCCAGATAGTAAATAAGGTCATGCAAGGTCTGGTAGGGTATTAACTGTGATTTACATGGAAATTTAGTGTAAGTGACTCAGTTCTTGTGTAAATGGCATTAAGCAAGTATTTTCCCAAAAGGAAGAGTTTGGTGTGAGTAGTCATGCATGGTTGAAGCCAGGCCTGTTCATTATCTAGTGTCATACAAAAGCCTTGTGTGTGAAAGTCATGTAAAATGCAGTAGGGTCTATCCGGCTTTCAATAGGCGGTGTGGATAGATGATTGTGGCTGCACGGGCCCAACATTAGGGCACTGGAGCAAGGAGCAGCAGCTGTTCCACTATGTCGCTCTATTAGCACCTTTTGGAAAGAGACTCCGGGCTCACCTGGCACTTATCCAGATTGGCTCTCTCATTGTCAGCGCTGACAGAAGATGCAACAGCATTGTGCAATATATTTTGACGTAGGAGGTATTCTCTGTAACGTGACTTTCACATGTACAAACAGGCTCTGCAAGACCACATCTCTAGTGTACAGGCATTGGGTCTCAGAGCACGTTAGCTTGTTTACAAAGGGAGACACTTTCACCCACTATCCCGGAGAAACTAATGTCCATTAAACTGGCAAGGTTTTACTGTTATATTGTTATTTTTTTGTCTCATGATTGACTTTCATTACTCTCAAGTGTTAATTGTGTCAGCCAATTTACAAAACATTATCTTTCTTTCAGTTTTTTCAAAATTATAGTTTTCATTAATTCCAGTCGCACTCAGAATTGCATTTAAAACAAAGTCTGGTTATGTAGTGTGATTTCGAAACCTCTTCTGCCTGCCTGCTTTGCTATCACAAAACCAGAGATGACAAAAGTGACTACATATCAGCATTTCCAGATGTTTGTAACAATGTCAGAAGCAATTTTCTAGCTGCAGGTATGATTCAGAACAGAACTGTGATATGATAGCTGCATGGAAAAATTGTCGCGCAGGTCAGTTTTTATATGTTCCCTCTAAACAATACAGAAATACAGCCCTGAACTCTTCACAGTCAGCAGCACATTGTCCTGTTCTACATGCACACTGGAGATGTATTCACTGAGTAACCTATATTATAAAGACAGGAAGGAGCCCTCCAATTATTAGACACTGACTAAATCCTGCCTGAACTATTGCTGATAATATTGACTATTATGTGAGCAGCATCTGTTGCAATTAGAAATGCTTATTTCTGAATATCTGAAATGTAAGTGTGCAGTTTGAATACTTTAGAGAAAGGCTAATGTGGCATCTGAGAACCAGTTACATCTAATTGGTGAGAGCGATACAAGAAGTTACTGTGGAGATTGTTCTGACAGAATGTTTTTTTCTCCTGTGGCGTTAACAATAAAAGATAAAGTTACATCATTTACCGCAAATGACACATTTGGAACAACCTCCATCTGGTCTGTGGCGATTCAGTACAAAATCCTAAAAACCGTCAAGACGAACAAAAGCATGTGGGGACGAGTTATGATAGAAAATAATTAATGATTTGTATTTACTCCTGGACTGTGCATCTTCAGCGTTTGCTCGCCTTTTGTTATGGAAACAAACACAAATAAGTGAGGAAATCAAAGTCTCAACCCAAAACTGCTTTAAGTCCACCCTGACACATGGTTAATACCACTAAATGTGAGTTGTTGTTTTTTTTTTACTGCTGTTGGTATGAGCTTTCCAGGACTCACTACATTATTTTACGAGATGTAAAATTCCTCTGGTCAGGATTGTTCTGTATATGAGATTTAGACATGGTTAGGATTTGGTTATTTTGCTTCTCAGCTATTGTGAGGATGCTGCACAAGCTATTTGGGGTAATTTTACGAGTACTTGAGTAATAATGATAATTGTTATAATAATTGTTATTATTTGAGGTGCATTATGGTTTTGATGCCCTGTACTACTTTAACAGTCAGTGTAAGGGCAGAAGAGAAGCAGTCTCATTTATGTTTGGTTCACACACCTATGGAGTAACTATTTGTTTTACAGCAGCAACAATAAAAATTTAACAAAAAAAGAAAAGAAAGAAACTGTATTTGGAGGCAGCTCACTTCCATTTCCTTGGTGATCAGTTCTCAGTTAGCCACATGTGTGGTGCCACTGTCACGTCATCTTGTGGCCTGTGGCCATAGTGCCCCCACCAGAAGTCCTATGAGATTACACATCTATTGTCTTCCCAGTTAATAAAATCCCTCAAAGCAATGATGGAAATGAAACCCCACCACATTCCCCTTTTCAACAAACCAGGAGAAGTGATATGGAAGCAGTCTCAGGGGACGCTCTAAACCCCTCATTTGCCTTAATTGATATAATGAATGGCATGTGTTTTCAGCCTCCATAGTCTGGTAATTGCCATTTTTAACACCCATCAATGGAATATGTGCGGTGGAATGATTGAAGATATTAATGCTTTTGAGCGCAAATGTAGTTGACAGCAACAAGAAGTATTCCCTGTATTGTTAATTAGCTAACAGATGTTATAATAACATTTTATGTGGAATCAATGAAATGTGTAATTCCTTCTAGAACCGTGTTTTTATACGCTAATTTCCTTTCCAGGTTTTTGGTTTGGTGCTTTCTTTGTCCATGTCAACATGTCTTGAGTGAATGAAATATATTATGAATTATATATAGATCATCGTTAAATAATGGTAGGATGCGTACTTTTTTCACCATGTTTTCCTGTTCCGTTCCTGACTGAATATTTCACATTGCTGCCTGTAGTTCTGATGCCGTACTGAATTACAAGACAGAAGCTGGCTGATAATCATTCTTCTTTTGTCCTATAGGCTGGAGGATCAGACGAAAAAGCTTCACAAGGACATGAAGAAGAGCACTGAGGCTGATTTAGGTGTGTTCTGCCATCAACCTGTGTGTTCACGCCTGGTGGGCCATTGATCTCCACTTGTTCACCAACATACTTGATGTTGCATGGCAGGTTTTTTCCAGGGCCACAAAGACGTGTAGTTGTAATGGTTTGTTTGGTGGTGCATGCGTCAGCTCTCCGAAAAACTGACAAATGAGACGAAAGACTGCAAACCCCTGCCTTAATCTTCTTTTACAGGTTTTTCTAGGCTACAATAGTGTGTGTGTGTGTTTATGAGTGTATCTTTTTGCGCACTACTCAAGTTAGGGCCCGATTTGTACATCATCTTTGCCTATGTTTATTTATGTATTTGTCGGCCACAGAAACCATGTTTACTTACTTTTTATTTGCTTATTTGTTGGTTTTGGAGTTGTGTATTTAGGAAGTAGCACTAGACATGGCCTGTGGTAAGTAGTCAGTTGTGGGGGTGGAGGAGCGGGGACGGATGGAGGAGCGAGAGGCTTCTTCATTTCCTCTCCTTTGTGCTCGGGAATATGGATGTCTGCATCATCAAAGTGTCATAGCTGTCAGGCCCTCATTATCGTTAATGGATTCCATCTGTCGCACAGGTCCCGTCTCCACAAACTGCTGCCAAACAAAGAACTGGACCTACTCTGCATAGGGTTGGGCGGTATGCCGGTATTATACCGTGTGACGGTATAAAATGTCTACCGGTAGAGATTTTGCAATACCGTTTATACCGGAGAAAGAGCAGATGTCTGCGGCATCTCTCTGAGTCACTGTAGTTAGACCGCCTAGACACACGGGGGAGCCGGCACTGCAGCAGACTGCTTGGCATGGTTGCATCGGCACGACGAAGAAGAAACAGCTTTAACGTTACCGGAGGCTTACCAGAGTGATAACAACCATGGCGGAGGTAGAGAGTGAAAGCAGAAGTGGGAGTATAATATAATACATCCATGAGTGGGAGTCACGAGGAAACGGAGGCAGCCCGACCCGCCCAACAAGACGAAAAAGTGAAAAGTGAAAGTAATTCACTCCAGCCGTAATTTTTTTCGATCGATCAGCTGTGTTTACCGTTTCATGTGTCATAGTTCTGATGTTTAGACAGATGAATTAGACCTCTAACACATCCTAAAGTTTGACTTGTCAGAGTTTTTCAGAAGAGGAGTAAGTCAGGTTATAAGCAATGCTAATTTCTGTTAGCCCGTCTATGGTGTTTTACATTATACGTTAGCATTAAGCTAGCGGGCTTTTTATGCTTAGTTGTGACACTGGCTGTGTGTGTTTTAAACGTTATTTCAAACTATGTAGGTTTGATTGAACATCTTTGATGCTTAAATATATATTGCCGCTTAACATATTGCTTTACTCCTCTTTCTATGTGCCATTTTTACTGTAGGACAGGCTAGGACACTGTTTATTATGGTCACTTCCGTTCCTCCCCCACCGTTTTTCCGTCAGTTGTTGACATTTGAGCCCGTACTACCATAGACTGTAAAGGTTACTTACTACCTTAGGAACTCTAAAGTAACTTTTTTGATTTTCCCGGTTTGACCTGTTTGAACAGCCATAGACAGCACAGACCGTAGGCATTTTTGTAAAATGCAAATTTGTGATGTTGTGATTTCTTTTTATATAATTGCACTAACTGGAGCAAGACTGCTCTGACATTTTTCCTGTTTGTTTTTTTATTTTTTTAATAGAAATCTAAGTTAAAAAATAAAAGAGGAAAATGATCAAATGCGACAGTATGGTTATTTTAAGCACTTGAATTTACAGGGGGGAAAAAACATACCGTGATATATACCGTTACCGTGATATGAAATTACTCATACCGTGATATAAGATTTTGCTCATACCGCCCAACCCTAACTCTGCATGTCAGCACTACGTTTAATACACTGCTTTCTATATTGGCCACCATTTATCAAGTCAATAGTGGCGATATTCAAAATTCTATTGAACTCACTGACAATTAGCCGACAAGGTATGAAAATATCTATTAAGGGCTGCTCTTGTTGGCGATTTCAATTAGGCTAAGTAAAAAAGTGGCAGGTAGGCAGGCAGATAACTGTGCTTTTCATGCTAACAACTTACTCATCTTTTCTCAGGTCCAGGTGATGACATGAATTTCACTTATTTGCACACTACTATTACAAATAATAAAATCACTACCCTCAGGTCACCTTTGGATTTTCATTTCTTTATAATCAACATGTCTCTCAGTAATATCAGACAAGGTCAAATCAAGCAATTTGTTACTTGTCAAAAACGAGAGATGCAAAAACGCCATACCACAATAATTGATTGGTTGAAAATTGGTCTTGAGAGTTTCCCCAGAGAGTGTGAGAGGAGACCAATGACTGCTCCAGATCTCCTTGAAGCCCATTTTCACCACAGCCTCCCCTCTCAGCTCGTGTCTCCCCAGTGCAGCTCATTTATTTTGACAGTGAAGCCATAATCTGATATGTGCTCTGTGTCTAAACAAAGTGGCATGAGTGCAGATTAACAGTAATTGGTGCTGTCAGTGTAGAAACATTGCAAAGATTCTTGGTGCACTGGTGAATATTCAACACGGCAGGCAGCCCCACCACCCCCTCAGATTTTTACAATGGGGGCAGCACTGTGCCATTCTGCTTTTGCTCTGTATTTCTTTCCCAAAAAGCTCACTTTTGAAGACCCTACCAAATACAAAAACATATACTGATGAAACGCTTCAAGCCCTAGTGTAATCCACAGAAATTGCCCCCATGGTTAAAGAAAATGTAGAAATCTAGCTTTTAATTGGATTAGACTGTGTAGATGAGGACATTTTCAGGAACATTTGAGTGGACTATAATCTACGGGACAGATTTCTCTCAAAGTTTTAACAGACTGCTCCTCTTTGTGTGTGTTTGTCAGCCATGTCCAAAGCGGCAGTGAAGATCTCTGCAGACCTGCTGAGTAACCCACTGTGTGAGCAGGACCAGGCCTTTCTGGACTCCATGAATGCTTTAGATACGTCCATGAGACGGATGGACGCCTTCAACCAGGAGAAGGTCAGACTCATTCTCATAGTAGTCTCCCATATTTTCTTACTTTCCATGAGTATTAGATCAGAGGAAATGTTATTCCTCAGATGTACGAACTGAAGTAGGGAACTACATGAGTTTTTGTTGAAAAAAAAAATCATATTTTGTGTTTGTCAATACTGTGCAGCCTGTGCACTAAAACTGTCCGTATGTCTTTCCTTCTGCTGCTTTTCAAAAGCATCTGTGGCATCATCCCCTATAAGCTCAAGCTACTGGTTATCAGCTGTGAAAACTGATGCATTTGTGAGTCACTGGCGTCTAAAATAACTCATACAATTGAAAAGCCTTTTCTGTGGTAGGGGATCTTTTGGAAAAGAACCCCTACCACAAAATCAAAACTAGTTACTCTGTTCACAGTCTGTAGATTGGACAAGTCAGTTGTATTTTTTTTTCAAAACATTTAGCTTCAGTTTGGCATTTTAGGTTTGCATTGACAGTTCACACAAAATAATCTTGAAAGATTGCAGGAAGAACTCAAAAAAGGGCAACTGCTATCATCTCGTCAACGCTTCACAAAGTCGAATTTCAGTGTCACATTTCGGTTTGTAAAAGTTTCAGACAATGTCAACACAGGCAGACCCAAACTGACATGGACTGGAGTATAAAACATGATCCATTACATCCTTCATATTCGTGTTTTGATATTTAGATAATTTGTTGATGTGTTTTTTGTAATGTTTGTGCTTTTCGCTCTTGTGCGTTGTCCCTAAGTGGCGATCATAGCATATGCAGGCGTTTCCTTACAGAACTGTAAGCAGTACAGCAAACTCTCGCCTGATCTCTCGTAGCTGTACTTTGTTAAGATCTTTTCTTTGGCTGTCAGGCTTCCTCAGATTATTTGCCGGTTGCACTTCAGTTTTTGATTAGAATCATTGCCACAGGTAGTTATAATGTGAATCATAGTGGCACCACATGTGTGCATCCTTAAGGCACTACGCTGTGAAGGATAGACTTTTAAAGAGGGAAAAAAATACAGGAGAGAACACAAGAGATCACACTAAGGCATATACCGATTGACTTTTTTCCATCTGTGTTTTCTTGACTCATTGCCCTGCTGTTAGGTGTTCTGGGCTCTTCATATTTGTTGCCTTAAAATATTCCTCTTTCTTTTCAGATTTTGTTGTGAACCAGAATGATTTCATAACCTTTTTCTCAACAGCAGCCTAACAAGGTGGAGAAAATGAATATCTTTGTAAAGCAAAAAAAAAAAGTGGATCGTTTTTTCATTCCATAGTAAAATTGTAATGTAGTATCTCAGGAATGGCACGCCATCTGGAAATGTACATATTAGGTTGAGAAGAGTCGATTTTATATTTTCTGTGAAACCTCATGCACTGGACTCAATTTCCATAGAAAATCAAACCATGACCTTTTTGCCAGTATATGAGTGAAGCATTGTCCACAGGGTATAGCCCATGCACTAATAGAAGCCCTCTTTTGAAGTGAACATACTGTCAAACTAAGTTGTGTGAGATGGTAAATAAGTCTCATCACAAAGGACGTTGAACGTTTGCATTTCTGGCGCGACGCACTGTCAAGAGCTTTCTCTCTACTTTGATAGAAAGTGACTGAAATGTCACACAGAGTAGGAAGATTATTGTATGGATTAAAACGTACTAAAAGTCTGAGAAGTTTTAAGCGACTATACTGAAAGAAGTCACTTTTGTTTCTCTCCTTTCTTCTTCAGCTTTAACATACCAGTGTTTCAGACTGGCTTTGCTCACAGCTCATCAAATTTTACAGGAGCCATTTTGAGTGACCAGACAAAGTAGAATGTGGGTTGGACTGAGCGTGTGGGTTTGTGACCCCGGGTGCGTATGTTCCAGGACTTGGCTTGGTCGAGTGCCCAGGAGAGCACTCCTGCCAGTTTGACTGTTTTCAGGATAGAGCAAGTTTTACATTCTTCAGATTTTATACAATGTGAAATTTCCCTTTTTTTTCCTAATTTTCCCTGTCACTGAATTCAGAACTGGAGAGAAATTTTCACCAATGCTTCCGTGCACATTTGAGTATCAGAGGAATTGTTGGGTACTCTAAATCCAGTTCCTTCTTTCCACATCATTTGAAGACCATAGTTTGAAGGTTGACTCCCCCTCGGCATCAAAGACTTTTCCTTTTTCCCTCTGGCTGAAGCTATAATCTTTATCTCAGGTCAGGCTCTCCTCAGTGCCCTCATCTCATCCCCATCATCCCTCATTTTAATGTGATTTTTTTATTTTCACATCTCCAGTAACAAAAGACACAGCTTGTTTATGTAGTGTATCGTAGTGGAATCATTTTCTGGATCCATTCTGTGCAGCTTTCCTGTTTGGCTCAGTGACTGGGATGTGTTTGACAGTGATTCAGCCAGGCACTTTGATCCCAGCACAGATTCTCACTCATGGAGGACAACAGTCACCAACCGTATTGACGTGGTTGTATTTTTATTTTTGCTTTAACACACTTTGATCCAGAGTGGATTTTGACAGCTAGGTCACACCTGATTTTCTGAGCACTTCTTTCAGTCTTACTAAATAAAAATCCCTGCTTGAACACAATGCTCCAGTTCCAGAGTTGGGCTGGGCTGTGTGGCTCCTTTTTTTGCAGAGTGGCTAAAAGTGAGCTCAAGGCGAAATAGTGAGTGTGAGCACTTTTTTTTTGGTCAGTCGACTATGTGGAATATCACCCCAGGTTTGCTAGGTGTTTAAAATCCAGCACAGCTCACTCGAAACACCACTCGAGCTTCTCCCTTCAAGCCGACTGTTGATTCTGACGGCACCGACAGCAAACCCTGTTGCTCCAGCAAAACAGACACAAAAGCATCCACCCTTTGCTCTTCTCCGCGTTGAGACGAGATGCTCTGCCGCGGGGCTCGCAAGTGAGAGAGCCAGCAGATAAAACGTGCAGCGATAATGAAGGCAGCAGTGGCCCAGGTCTGTGTGTTTATTTCTGGGGCTGAGGAGGGCGCGCAGACCCGCCGGCACACTGCTGCCGAAGCTGAGCCCCAGTGTAGATGGCGGCAGCACAGTAGAGGATGCTCCGTTTGGAGGGATATTGATTTCCTCTGCGATCTGTGTGTATTTTTGGGAGGCCTGTGTGCCGGGATGGCCTCTGCCCCGTGACTCACTGATGGAGACTGCTGCTTGAGCGCCAGCCTCGGGCTCTGCAGGGCCTCCAAGGAATAGCAGCAGCCCCCCCCCCCTCTCCTTTCTCTGTGGGAAGGGGCAGAGGGTAGAGGGCACCAGCATGCTTAAGCAAATCTGCCGCTGTTGTTCTCCCTCCTCGCTGCATGCTCTCACCTTAGAAGCAGCGGCGCAGCTCAAGTCGTGGAGGGTGGGGAGGGAGGGAGGGAGGGTTGGGGGGGGATGGTGTGAATATGTAAAACAAAGAAAATGTGAATTCCCATGTACTTATTTGTTATTGGTTCTCTGTTTTCCCTCAAACCACAATCAACCATTTTGTACTTGGAAATCTGCCCGTGTGAAGCGGCGAGTGTTGTTGTATGTTCTCATAGATGGTCTCATAGATGGTCGGGGCATTTTTACAAAGCACAGCTGCGATCCTGCTTCCTTGTTGTTGTGTGATTGACTGTCCTTCCAATAGCAAGTGAACATATGATTAGTGGAGCTGCTCACTGTTCTCATGCAGCTGTCACTTCACATCTCGCTGCTTTAAATTTCTCCTTTGCTTCTCTTAGCATTTTACTCTTCACTTGACGCAATTGCCTGGTTAACTTAGCGTTCTTCTGTTACGCTAGGAGATCTAGTAGTAAAAGTCATTTTGAATCTGCAATGTAAATGATGCTGCAAACTTTATTAATTGTGTGCCAACTTCTGTCAATGAGACTTGGTGCCGGGGCTGGAGGCCTCAAGATGAGATGTTCATTTACTTCCATTTAACACCCCCCTTCCCCTCCTTGCCTCCCCTGTCAGTTCTGGCAACCAGAAGGAGAATGCAGGAAAATATAAACTGTTATTGTTAAAATGTTTGTTTGCAAAGAACTTTCATCTTGTAAGGCAGCCCACCCTCCACAGGATTTGAAATCAGTTGGGCTTTGCTTTCATGTCCGTCCCCTGACAGTTGCATCCTTTTGTATTGCAAGCTCGATGAATATTCAGGGGTTTCTCCTCGGGGCTTGTGTACAATAAAAGAGTCAACGTCATGAAAGTTTCTTTGCAAGCCCCCCCTCCCCTTTTTTCTTGAGTACTCTTGTTTGAAATAAACACGATTGTTGATGTTTGTGCAGTGGCATTCCTTTGCAGCTAATGAGCGAGAGATGTAGAAGCTATTTTGTTCAGAGTTTAATTTTGATGTAACTCAATTTGACAGTGAATAACAATTCATAATGTCTCTTCCTTAATATAGAGGAGTTGACTGGATACATTAACAATTGTTTTCTTATTACAGGTCAACCAGATCCAGAAGACTGTTATCGACCCACTGAAAAAGTAAGCATCCATCCTCACGCCTCATGACTCTTGAATTTCTTTTTGGTTAATGCTTCAAATGTCTCCCTATTACCAGACCAAAATCAAATAGCTGTCAATAAGTTTAATATTTGTTTTCGCCAGCAGAAAGGTAGATGTCTTCACATGGGACTTAAAATACATTTCAAAGTCACAGGAAAGACTTGTAAAAAAAAAAAACAATTTAGTTTGGTTTCATGGCCTAATATTCCTGATGTGGTTAATACCGGTACATGACACTCTGGGCGGACTAAGTCCAGTGCCCCGTAATATTTTTATTATTTGACCTTGCTCTACTCTTCGCACTGGTAGGGTGGAAAGTACAGCTGCAGTGCATGACCACAGGAAGGCCTGCAGTGTAGTAATACAGATTGTAAAACTGAACTGAGGAGTGAGCTGTGCTGCTGCGGTTGTAGTGTGTCTGGAAGACAGTTTATTTGGTTCTCATTCCTAATACTCGCCCCCATTTGAGCAGGCAGTGAGTGCTATTCCATTCCTTAAGCCTCACTTTGTCTAACACACACACACGCGCACACACACACACACACATAAACAATGAGCACACGCACATGCAAAGCAGAGGTACAGAAGGGAGTGGTTGGACTATCCCACCCGCCTTCCGGAGCGCTTGTTAAGGTTTTGCTTCCTCCACTCGGCTCCTCCCAGGAGATTCAACATATGCTTTGCAAGAGAGCACTCTACATGTGTTTTTATTCAAAGTTTACGTTGGACTTTTTCACCCTTAACCTTGTCATTTTTTAAAGCAATCAGTGTGAAGAGATTCCTGTGTAAAACATAAAAAGGTTGGGTCAGTGTCTGTGTCTGTGAGTGTGCGTTAAGCCCTCTCTCTTCCTCATGTGCTCCGGTGGCGGAGCAATGACAGGATGGAATGGTTCTAATTTCCTCTTCCTGGTGGGCGGCGGGCGGACGTGTGGGCAGGCTCAGAATATGGCAAAGGGCCCAGCTTCCTGGGCCCAGAGCCGTGGATTGGTTGAGGAGGAGAGCTGTCTCAGGACAGTCCACACTCTCACACAAACATACACACAAACACCAACCCAGATTTTGGAGGGGGCATGGTTTCACAAAGATGGTATTTTAGACCATAAAGTTAGGCATTTACATGGTTCTGAAATAGAGCAGAGGAAGTAAGTTCATAAACGAGTTTTAAAGCCGAGCTAAACTGACCTCATCATTAACTTTCTCCCCTCCTTAAAAATACAGCGCTATTATTTATTAGTTTATCAAAGTGTCTTGTCTAGAAAACTGAAACACAAAGGCTACTGTACTTTAAAGCCTCCATTAAGATTCCATTAGTCCTTCACTAATGAATATTTTTCATTTACTTAGTCTCAAAATACTCTATTGGTGATCCTGTGTCACTCTAAAGAGAAAGAGCGTTAATGTTAATGGAAGACCTTGAATGGGTTATTGTGTGTGTACGAGTGTGTGATTGAGGTGTCCATGTGTAATTGCTATTTAAAATTTTGGCATCCATCCTTAATACTTAGTGTGGTAAAATGTACTGTAAACACGTGAAAAGAGGCAGACCCCTCTTCCCCCCCCCCCTTGTCTCTTCCTCCCTCTCAGCCCCAGACGTGAATTTCATCCACTCAGCGGGGTCACTGGATGACATCACTGTGTTTATGTGAGGGGAGGGGAGTGCGTGGGCATTGTGGAATTTGTGTTATCTAGGCCTCCTAACCTAGCCCTTTCTGCTCCACTGCTCTTTTGGGTGAGACAGAAGTCAAGCCTGTTTTGAGACCTCTGCCCCGGGTTCAGCTATGACTGGACAAGTCACCGTCACCCCTCTTGATCAGAGGAAGGCCCCCCTGTCCCTGGAGCAGGCTGCGAGGCCTGAAGTTGATGGTTGCATTTCACCTTGCGCTGTGGGCCGATTTGGGGTGGGAACATAGATTTAATCTGTTGTCAAAGTTGAATTTCTTTGTAGTCGGGATGTGTGCTCTGAAGGTATCTATCCTCTTTCCCATCTTATCTGGTGTATCGTGTATCCAGGCTGCGTGAGTTGTCTGAGTTTTGATCAACAAAGCACAAGGCAAGTTGCAGCAGATCAGGCTCCTTCTGCTGAGACAAAGGAGATTCGGCATGAACGTCACACACACTCGTTCCCATGGCCCGCTGCTCTTAAACCATTTATACAACAGGTGGTGGTTATTTTAAATTCACAGTAAGCATATTTGAACAAGACTTGCCACACGATGTAAACTTGTCTGACACTCTCAAGTCTTCATCTCAGACTGTGACATACTGGGGATGGTTATTTGCACATAAACAATCCTCTTTCCTATATTTTTAGTGGTTTGCTGTGTGTGTTTTGCAGTAGTGGGTTTTGTGACAGTGATAGTCAAGAGGAACGGACAGCCTCCCAGACTGAGGGTGTCTAGACCAGACTTGGACTTGGCTGACGGGTCAGACTGGCCTGTCTGTGGATTGGCAGCTGCTCATAAACACACTCTCTGGTCCAGATGCTATTTCCATTCAGCCTGTTCACCACACCCTGACCTGTCACATGGACAGTGGTGTGCCCTTGGCCCCCGTGCAGCCCTCAACCAGCGTAAGACCTCATTCAGGCGAGGCTGACCACAAACTCAGAACTAGCCGACTGACCGGTAGTTGACCAGCCGAGGCCGGGACATCGAGGGAAATGTCCAGTGTCTGGACCAAACTATCATTTAAAAGGATGTATAGTCACCTTCATGGTCATATTCTGCTGTGTGGGAGCGTTTGACACTGCTGAGTCATTCCTAAGCTGTGAACGTAACAGAGAGACATCAGCATGGAAAGGTTAGGAATGGGTTAACAAGTGAGTGGCTTTGTGTCCGGCTTTTGCTGGTTCATCCATGCCAGGGGAGCCGTGGCCTTTAAGTCTCTGTGTGCGCTGAAACATGGCAGGCAGTCGCCGGCAGCTGCAGCACAGCATCATGACGTGTCATGAGGAAACTGCATCGTTCTGTCAGGTGAAATATGCAGGTGAGAATGCGATCAGCCGTTGTGTCGTCTGAACGCTGGCTTGCTGCTGCGCTGTCAACAGCCAATAGGATTGTGCTGGAGAGCAGTCATGCCTAGAGGGCAGTTACATAATCCCTTGGCACTTCAAGTATGTGTACACTGGAGCAGATAGTAGACTTGAGGATCGGCATCCACCCCTGCCATAAACTGGGCCAAAGTGGTATTTTATAAATAGTGGTAGAGCGTGGGCTGTGGGGCTGGGCTCAGCCGAGCTCCGTGATGTCACTCAAACGCTACAAGACCACTCCTTGCTTAACTTCCTGTCGGAAACAAGCCCTGCTTGTCTGTGACTGAGCCTCAGCTCGTTTCATTTTCTACCCCCCACCACCACCCTCTGGTAAGGTGCACGGGCAAACACAGCCGCAATCCAGGATTTCACAATCGGTCCACAGGTTCTCAGTGGCTCCCTCATCTGCCGCTGCGAGCAGGGCACGGGCTGGAGCATGGAGAGGAACATAAACCATGAAGCCCACACATTTTGTGGCTAATAACACTATAGACACACATTAAAACTATTGTAGTAGTGTGCCTACACACTTGATGAGATGCTTTAAATGAGTCATTCGAAAAGGCTGCATCTGACTCTTCATTACAATTGTTTTTATTACTGACTCACATTTTGCAGACACCTGTTTGAATAATCTTGTGGCCTGCTTTTCAATAACACTGCCACCGGTTTGTGTTTGCACGTCACAAAGACCAAAAATTTGTTTCTTAATTGTTGTTTTTTTCAGTTAGCTTTGCTATTAATTTGTTAAAGACCGCTGAGGTTTTAATAACAGCATCTTATTTTCCCTTCACACTTAAGTGTTTCATTGGTTGTGTAGTTCTCTTTCATAATATTTCGTTCGATGTCTCACTATGGGATGCACGCCTCGCTGCAGCCCTCAGAAGCATTTATCTCATTACGCCAATCCTGATTGGCTGGTGAACGTGTCCGTCCGCCACAGGTAGTCCCACCTACCTTAAATAGCTCATGCGGACGGCACCACCCTCATTCAAACACCTCTTCTCACTCGGAGCATATCTCGCGTCCAGGGCTAGCTAGCTTAACTGTCCATAGACGGATCTTATTTAGCTTCTGTCGCTGGGCGCTACTAGCTTAGGACATTTTTCTGCTTCGTCGGTCACACCAGATCGAACCCAGTGCTTTCCTGCCCTCCACGGCTTGGTCAGCACTGCTCTCGACGCCCCACCACGGCTACTCGAGCACCGGGCATTAGCACACCAGCTAATTCTCGGCTTCTTCACGGTTAGCACACCAGCTAACTGCCTCGGCTCCCTGCCTGCACACCAGCTCGCACGGAATGGAGGATAAAACCCCTCACACCAGAGGGCACGGAGACTCCGGAGCCAGACTCTGTCGCTGCGGGAATAAGATATCGAGCATGGATCCACACCAGGTCTGCTCGTGCTGTCTTGGGCTGGAACACGCCCGGGCGGCTATCGAGGTCCCCGGCTCGTGTCAACACTGTGCGGTGTTCACCATCAAGAGTCTCCGCAGACGACTAGCCCGCCAGGCTAGCCTGTCTGGACATGACCCCTATCTCTCTTCCGACGGCGCCGCCGTCGAGGGCGGAGAGGAGGTGGGGGTCGCTGCGGTGGCGACACCGGAGGCTAGCGCCAGCTGGGGCTCCCAGCTCGAGCTAGCCGCGGTTCCCCCGCTGGAGGAAGACGTCCTGGATTTGGACTATGGGGAAGATGATGATGGCGCCTTGGATCTCCTCATATCAGAGGATGAAGAAGAGGATGACATCTTCATCACGCCGGCTCGGGCTGCAAAGCCCGCGGCTTCCGTCGACTCTCGGGATGGAGACGAGAGTAGCACACCAGCTTCTCCCTCCCCCAGCTCGGACATGCTCGACGTGTGCAAACGCGCTGCTGCCCGGCTGGGCATCCCCTGGCCCGCTGTCGTAGCTGAGACCACCAGATCACGCTACGAGGGGAAGAAATTGCCCTTGGCCAAGAGCGCGACGAAGCAACTTCTCCCCGTCTTCCCGGAGCTGCTGGAGGAGGTGGCGCGCTCATGGAGAGACCGCCCCTACAGCAGCCGGAGCCCGGTTCCCGGGGCCTCGTCCCTCGACTGTGAGGCGATGGAGAGCCTGGGTCTGCTCCGCATGCCTCCGATGGAGCCACTTGTTGCAGCTCACCTTCACCCCCAGCTGTCAGCGGTGTCCTCCCGGAGCCCCAGCCTGCCGTCCAAGTCCGACCGCTTTCAGTCAGCCCTGACTGAGAAGGCGTACAAGGCGGCGGCGCTCTCGGCCAGAGCGCTCAATGTCCTCTCGCTGCTCACGGCTTACCAGGCTGAGTTGTGCGAGGATGTTGTGCAAACTCAGGACCCAGCTGCGTGGGAGGAGATACCGGTCATCACCGACCTGTGTCTCCGTGTCCAACGCTGCGCGGTCCAGGCCACGGGAAGAGCGATGGGGACCATGGTTCTGCAGGAGCGAGCGCGGTGGCTCAACCTCGCCAGCCTGTCAGACAGAGAGAAGGACGACGTCCTGGACATGCCCATTGTCCCGGAGGGGATTTTTGGTTCCGCCCTAGCATCGATGCAACAACGGTGTGAAGCCAAAAAGAAGGAAGACGAAGCTCTCAAGCTCTGCCTCCCTCGCAAGCCCCCAGCTCCCTCTCCACCTGCGCAGCGTAAATCCTTCGCGCAGGCTGCTTCCCAGGTTTCGCAGTTCAAAATACCGAAACATCCGAAGCCTCAGCCCGCCCCGCCGCCCGTGCCCGGTCGGCCCGGCTGGTTCAAGAAGCCCTCGGCCCCAGCTACAGCTCCGCCGGCACAGCCCGCGCAAGCTACCAGCCACCAGGCCAGGAAGAAGAAGAGAGCGGCCTGACCGCCCCTCTCGTCACCGGTGATGCAGCTGGAAGTTCCCCGTTCTCCAGCTCCACCTGTTTGGCTTCCGAGCGTGCACTCCGGGGCCCCCCACGCCCCCATCTCCCAGCTGCCACGGACCGTGCCAGAGCAGACCGGGAGAGACGGACATCTGACGGCAGAGGGTTCAGCGGTTGCCCCTCTCCCATGTCCACAAGCACGCACACACACACAAGTTTTCATAAAGAAAATAAAATGTGTCCCGCTGTCGCATCCAGGCCGAGTGCCGAGGGCGCAGCTAATAAAAGCCAAAACTATAAAAATAAACAGCGCGGTGGCGGCACCTGCTGTCCCACCCCCGGGGAAAGCCGCGGCTTTTCCCGGGGTGAGGGCAGTGAGGTCCCCGTCACTGCGTTGTCCTCCCGGGCCAAAGTGCACAGCACCGCCCAGAGGCCATGTCAGTTTTCCACCACGAGAGGGCGCCACCGCACCGCGGTTGGGACCTCTCATGGTGGAAGAGCTGCAGCGCGTCTCGCCTCTCTGCCGCAGGTGGCAGAGGTGGGCTGCGCTCGCAGCTTCGCCCTGGGTGTTGAAGACGATTTTGAGGGGTTACAGGCTGCAGTTTGCCGCTGTTCCCCCTCGATTCGCCGGCATAATACACTCCCAGGCTCAGGGAGAGTCAGCTCGTGTTTTGCAAGAGGAAATCCTCTCACTGTTAAACAAAGGAGCAATCTGTGTCGTTCCTCCCGCACAGTGTCAGAGCGGTTTTTACTCCAGGTACTTTCTGGTCCCAAAACGGGGGGGGAGTGGTATTCGCCCTATCCTGGATCTACGTGCTCTGAACAAATTTCTCAGGAAATACAAGTTCAGGATGCTCACACACGCATCCCTGCTGCGCCTGGTGCGACAGAACGATTGGTTCACTTCTGTCGATCTGAAAGACGCGTATTTCCACATTCCAATATATCCTCCCCACAGAAAGTATCTGAGGTTCGCTTTCCAGGGGACGTGCTACGAGTACCGCGTGCTCCCATTCGGTCTGTCTTTAAGCCCGAGGGTGTTCGTCCGGTGCACGGAAGCGGCGATAGCCCCGCTGAGACAGCAGGGCATTCGCTTGGCCACATATCTGGACGATTGGCTGCTTTTGGCACAATCGAGGCAGGAGGCCATGGCGCATACGCGTATTCTCACACGGCACCTATTAGACCTGGGTTTTGTGATAAACGCGGAAAAGAGCATGCTGTGCCCGACACAGGACATAATCTTTCTGGGATTATCCCTGGACTCGGTGATTTTCACGGCGCGCCTCTCGGCGGAGCGAGTGAGAGCTTTCAGAGCATGTCTCGCGCTTTTCCATCCAGGCAAATCTGTTCAATTCAGATTGTGTCTTCGATTACTCGGACTGATGGCGTCAGCCATTCTCGTGGTTCGTCTCGGTCGCCTCCACATGAGGGAATTCCAGCTCTGGGTGGCCTCATGCGGGCTGGATCCCGTGCGTCATGGCGCACGGAGAGTGTTGGTTACGCCGGGGTGCGTCAGGGCACTGCGCCACTGGCGAGCCCCGTCGTTTCTGACCCGCGGGGTGCCCATGGGCTCTGTCCTGTCCAGGAAGGTGGTCACTACGGACGCCAGCCTGACAGGGTGGGGCGGAATTCACGAGGGCCGGTCAGTGAGGGGCCGCTGGAGTGTGGACCTCCAGCGGTCTCACATAAATTTTCTGGAACTTTCAGCGGTGTTCCTCTCCCTGAAACACTTCCTTCCGTCTCTCATGGGTCATCATGTCCTGGTGAGGACGGACAATACGACGACGGTAGCGTACATCAACCGCCAAGGGGGGTTGCGCTCTCGTCAGTTGCACATGCTGGCACGCAGACTGATCCTGTGGAGCTGCGGTCGTCTCCTCTCCCTGAGGGCGACGCACGTCCCGGGAGCTCTGAACACGGGCGCGGACCTGTTGTCCAGGGGCGCGCCGGTATACGGGGAGTGGACTCTGCACCCGGAGATTGTGGAACAGATATGGGCCCGTTATGGTCGGGCCGCGGTGGATCTGTTCGCGTCAAGAGGAAACGCGCAGTGCGCGCTGTTTTACTCTCTGCGCAACCTGGATGCTCCCCTCGGCATAGACGCACTAGCGCACGTCTGGCCGCACGAGCTTCTTTACGCGTTCCCTCCCCTGGCCCTGATACCCCCCACTCTATCCAGAGTGAGGGACCACGGCCACGCGCTGATTCTGATAGCTCCGCATTGGCCTGCGATGCATTGGCTGGCGGAGATATATCGGTTGCTGTGCGCGCAACCTTGGCAGCTCCCGCTGCGCAGGGACCTGTTATCGCAGGGGGGAGGGACGGTTTTCCACCCGCACCCAGAACGCCTGGCGCTGTGGGTTTGGCCCCTGAGTGGTTCAATTTGTCAGCTGTGGGACTCCCACAGCGTGTGATTTCCACTATACAAAGTGCTCGAGCCTCTTCCACTAGGTCTCTGTATGACTGTAAGTGGAGAGTGTTTGAGGACTGGTGTCACAGAAATGGCCACGTTCCTTTTCAGTGTCCAGTGGGTGTGATATTGTCATTCTTACAGGACCTGATTGACAAACGAAAAGCCTTCTCCACAGTTAAAGTGTACTTGGCAGCTATAGCCGCCTGTCACGTGGGGTTTGGGAAACAAACAGCGAGCCAGCACCCGCTGGTTTGCCGTTTTATGAAGGGAGCGCGCAGGCTTCTCCCCGTGTCCAGACCGCTGGTGCCACCATGGGATCTGGCTGTGGTTCTGGAGGGGCTCAAGGGTCCTCCTTTTGAGCCGCTGGGGGGAGCAGGCTTGAAACACCTGTCTCTCAAGACAGTGTTGTTACTGGCTCTGGCTTCGGCTAAACGGGTTAGTGACATCCATGCGCTTTCGGTGCATCCATCATGCACTCAGCTTTTCCCGGGGGATGTGAGGATGATTTTGAAGCCCAACCCGGCCTTTGTGCCTAAGGTAGTGGGCTCATGTTCTCCTATTGACCTTGTGGCCTTTGCTGCCTCACCTGGAGAGCAGCGGTCACATGCGTTATGCCCAGTCCGTGCGGTGCGCACTTACATGGACAGGACTAAGGGTTTCAGGAGGAGCGATCAGCTGTTTGTCTCCTGGGCTAATCCTCATAAGGGGAAACCTGTCACAAAGCAGCGCCTGTCCCACTGGGTCGTGGAGGCGATTGCTTTGGCTTATACGAGTCAGGGTTTGCAGGCACCTGCGGGTCTGCGGGCGCACTCGACTCGGGGCTTGGCCGCATCCTGGGCCTTATTCAGGGGAGTTTCTGTTCAGGACATCTGTGCTGCAGCGAGTTGGTCCTCGCCTCTCACTTTTGTCCGTTTTTATATGCTGGACGTCTCCGCTCCGTGCGTGGCACGCGCGGTTTTGCTGTCCTGATTGGAACAGAGTACCTTTTTCCCTGTGGGTTGGTGGACGCTCGATAAGCTTGTCTGGCAATACGGGAGCAACCATATCCCATAGTGAGACATCGAACGAAATATTATGAAAGAGAACTTTAGGTTATTTACATAACCCCGGTTCTCTGAGTAATATGAGTGAGATGTCTCACCAGACTACCCTTCTTGCTTGGGCGAGTGAGAAGAGGTGCTTATCTTGAATGAGGGTGGTGCCGTCCGCATGAGCTATTTAAGGTAGGTGGGACTACCTGTGGCGGACGGACACGTTCACCAGCCAATCAGGATTGGCGTAATGAGATAAATGCTTCTGAGGGCTGCAGCGAGGCGTGCATCCCATAGTGAGACATCTCACTCATATTACTCAGAGAACCGGGGTTATGTAAATAACCTAAAGTTTTTGTCTTTTTAAATTAATGACAAGCAAAACAAATCCAAACTACCTCAGCTTAAGGAAATAATATCAGGAGCTTTCTGTATCTTATGTATTATTGCTGCATACATTCAAAGGTACTTAAGTCGTGTAGTTTAGATGTTATCATTCAGGTATATTTTTTATTAAATATTATTAGGTTGAATATTTACTGTATTACAGTATCCCTGCTTCCCATTAAAAGCAGCCACAAAACCAGTGCAACAAGTCCCAGGATGAAGCTCAGACTCCTGTTGCTAAGTTACAGATGAATGTTTTCCTATTTTTAGTGCTGAAGACTAGGATTCTCGTTGCAAGAATATATTTTCATTTGGAATATGATAATTGTCACAAAATGAATTGTTTCATGCCATTTTGAACTAGAGTAATTAGATAATAGATTAGAGGAAGCTTAATGCAGAGCTGTCCTCTGGGGTTTGAGAGTACCTCTACAATAAGATGTTGAGGAGAGGGATTTTATTAATTTATAATGACTTGATGGGATGCAATGCAGAATGCATACCTACAAATTTTGTAGAGCAAGAAAAGCAGTTTTAATGATTTCAGTAATTTTGGTTTCTTTGATAATTTTTTTTAATCCATTTGAATGTTCTAGTTTGGGGATCTGGGTGTTTTGTGTTGGCTTGCATGCATACACATTTGTATATGTTTGCTTATCATGCTGTTATTGGTATTTGAGATGTCTAAGGTTGTCTGTCTGTTTTCCAGGTACAGTGGCGTCTTCCCCAGCCTCAACATGGCAGTGAAACGTCGGGAACAGGCACTGCAGGACTACAAACGGCTGCAGTCCAAAGTGGAGAAGTATGAAGAGAAAGAAAAGACTGGGCCCGTTATGGTCAAACTACATCAGGTAGTGTGTTTTTAAAGCTCGGATCGGTGCACGTGTTGGTCCACTCGAATGCTCCCTCTATCTGCAGAGGAGCAAAGTTCACTTGCTCTTGCATGTTGTGCGTATTGTGAATTGAGCACAATAAGTGGAAAAAGACAAATGCTGACTGGATATGAACAAAAATAGTTGAGCACATGCATACTGTACATGTGCGCTCCTTCACCCACGCAAGCTACCAGGCTCTCAAGTAGTGCCTTTTCAAAAAGGCAGTGCTGCACATCTACAGGCACGTAATTGAGAATTGTAGACACACATATGCACACACTCACACACACACACACCATCAGGCCAATACAGAAGCGCACACATTCACAGATAGCGCTGCAGTGTTGCCTATGCTGTTGCCTCTAACACATCCTCACATGGCGAGCCACCCACACACATTGAGAAAAGCACTGTCAGGGGAACAAAGCCTTGAAGAGGCCCCTACATCCCTGCCCTTTGAATCCTGGTGCACTTAAAGAAATGATCTTGACAAAACACTCTTATGCCATTTCAACTGGCATGTGTAAAGAAAACTAACTAAGGTGAAGAGACCATACCATTATGCAGCAGATAAACAATATGTTGTAGTTTCAATATAGCAACTCCCCCCCTTCCCCTTAATAAAAATTCTCACCCTCTCACACATATTCATTGTGCATCCATAACTCCATGCCTACAGTAGACTACCCACTAATACATTCACACACAGATCAGTGGTGCTGGAGTCCACTCACAGCCAAGTCTGCCCACATTACCCACTCCTCCTCACTGTTGTCGTGATTACAGCCTTTTTTTTGCACTGCTTCTTCGTGGGAATTAGGCAAATATCTTTCTGAACAATAAGAAAAAGGACGCTAATGATGGCTCAATACTGAATTTGCTAACAACAAACTTGTTTCTCTTTGTTTTAGTCAGTTACCTTGTGGAAGAATCACTTGTGTGTTGTGTGAATTACAAAATGAACTGGTATGAGTGAAAAGAGAGGTGGGGGGTGACCTCTGAGGTCAAAACTAAATAGTGACCACTGGTGGCCTGTTGTCTTTTGTTTCTTCTCTCCCGTCCACACCCCAGGCCCGAGAGGAGCTCCGACCAGTCAGGGAAGACTTTGAAGCTAAAAATAAGCAGCTGCTGGATGAGATGCCCAAGTTCTACCACAGCCGCATCGACTACTTCCAGCCCAGCTTTGAGGCTCTCATCCGGGCACAGGTCAGTGACCCCCATCCCTGGGGATGAACACACAATGATGCGCTCACGCATTCGCACATACACCCACCCCGAAGTGTGCTGTAACGCCCTGTGAGCATTGGTTAAACAGTGGATAAAGAGTCTGGTGGAAGGGAGTGCATAATCCTGGCAGCCTGTCTCCCTCCATGCTGTCCTAATGTGATTAACCCCCAATGACGGCCCACACTACTGTGTTTAGCCCAGGAAGGCCTCATCTGTCTGGCTCCACTGCTGTCCTGCAAGCCCTCCTCTAACCTGCAGCTTCTCTTAAAGCAGCTGGGTGTCTCAAGTTAGCGCCAACATGTCCCCCCTCCCCCACCCCAGACCTGCTTGGCCCTGTCATTTCCTCCTCGGGACAGCCACCGGCGCACTCCTAATGAGTAAAGTAGATTATTCCAGACCTAATGACAATTATGGAGGTTCTGTGATGTACTTTGAACTTAAAATTAGCAAACTGAGCTATCAACTATAATATTTCCACAAATCTAAACTCAGATCTTTTTCTCTCTTTTGAGGTAACATCAAATTTTTTTTTTCTTTACCATTTTTACCTGGCTTTGTGCACTGCAAGAGCTCCTATTAGTCACACTAGCTATTTTACTCTTGTCTACATCATCTTTATTCATGTAGTTCACGCACATGAATGAGCATTTACACACATACACACACAAGTCACACGTGGGTGGCCAGTGGACCAGTGGACCTCATCCCCAGCCCTGCTGCATGATCGGTTTCATCCTCCACTCCCTTCTCTCCCAGCCGCTTGTTGCTGCTTAGCTCCCAGCGGCAGCAGGAAAAGGCACAAAGGCTGCCTTTGTTGTGAGCCTTCAGCTTCACTACTGCAAGTCCTGTCCAGCCACTGACAATGGGACACACAGCCTGACCTGTCCACCTGTACAGATGTTGATGAACTGAGACATTGTCTTGATACCCCCCCCTCCTCTCAATTTTGAATTCTCTGCTGCATGCGTGCATTATACACACTTCAAAATTACTTCCTTTGTCTATTTTTTCCAGTTGTTTCTCTTTGTCCTCACAAACAGTGGTCATTCATTCTTTAAGGACTTACTGAACTTGTATTTGTAGGCCAAGTGTAACCTCTGCACAAACACTAAGCAGCAGGGACTATGGTATATTAAAATGCTTAGACAGAAGTCGTGTAAATTAAAGTTCTACCTCACCCAAAGGACCTTTTTTTGTATCGTAGGTGGTCATAGCTGTGTAAGGCTCCGTTTACTCCTCGCGGTGGCTTCAGCTAATTGAAACGGTAGTGTGTCTTTGCTACAAAGGTACCCAGACACTGATCTGGTGTACATTATCATCACTGGTCATATGAACATTTCCGATGGCCATTTCAACAAGCCACTTTTGGTAAAAAAAAAAAAAATATCCGTTTACCCCCACAAACCACAGTAACCCAATACTTATGGCCCACTCATGTGGCTTAGGTGGCAAATATTGGTATAAACATACAAAGGTCTTTCAGACTGAGAATTCAAGTGAAGGATTTAAAACTTGACTTTTTTCCCTTCGGCTGATGGTGTCAAATTCTGCTCATTACAGAGTGAGACAAACGTTATTTCTATTTAAGAGATTTGTGTTTTACTTCCAACTTGACCTAGCCCTTATCCTGCCGTGACCCTTAGCAAATCAGTAAGCATTTCTCCCACTGGTGTCTTGGTTGGTCTTGCTGTTCAGCCTACAATAGGACACACATGCAATTTCTGAGAAGCCAACGATGCCCCCTTAAGAGCATGGTATCGTATGCATCGCTGTGTGAATAAATATTGAGATGTGTGTGTGGGTTTCAAGGGGTTGTATTTCCCAGTACTTTTATTCTCTGCCTACTCTTCTGGAGTCTTGTAATGTGATTAAAGTCTATTAATCATCAAAGCAACTCTCTAGGGAGCCTGACTCATGAACTAAGGGGAAGAAGCAGGGGTGGGAAGTGTCAAAAAAGCTTTCAGTGAACACTCTCTATCTCTTGTTCAGATCGAGAGAGAAAAGCAGGGTCACTACCCACTGAAGTGCCTGGTTTTTGGGGCTTTGTCGGAGTTGTTTGATATCTGTGGGCTCCCTCTTCTCCTCTCGAATCAGTTCTCATTAGCGAGGTTGAAGAGGTATGAGACCAGCAGCTTCAGACTAGTCTTGGTAAAGGCAAGGTTAGACTGTGCAAGTGGAACAGTTTGGACATTAATCTGGAGTTTTCCCTGAGAGGCGTCTATGACAGGTCTGTGGATTGACAGTGACTTTACAGGACTATTTTTCCTGCTATTACAGCTTTTTTCTTTTTTTCCCCTGCTGCTCCTCAGGTGGTCTACTTCACTGAAATGTACAAGATCTTCAGCGAGTTAACAGACCAGATCGACCAGGCAGGGCTGACTGATGAGCAGAGGGAGAGGGAGACCGAGGCCAAGCTCAGCGAGTTGCGTGCTCTGTCCATTGTCGCCGACGACTGAGGGAGGAAAGCCGAAAACCGGGAAGGGCTCCTTTCATGCCTCTCTGAATGGATTGCACTCTTTTCAGGCTCCTCCGCGCAGTTCAAACGGACAGCAATGGCCTTAACCTGATTATCACTTTGTTTCCTTGCGGCCTCATCACCCCCCAGTTCCTCTTGCACTACACTCCCATGTTTCATTCTCTGTACAAAAACTCTGTGCAGCTAAAATGCCACATTAACAAAGCCATCAGCCAAGTGCAACGTTTTAAGCCAATATGTTTTTGTTTTTTTTTGTTTGTTTTTTTTTTAAGTAAAGGAATCAAACAACTTTCGTCATAACTAATTAACGAGGTTTCACTTCTTGGTTTCAGAGATGTCTATAAGCATTTGTTTCTAAAGTAGGAAACGATCAAGGAAATGTTGTTATTAGTCATTTCTGCTTTGTCACCAACAAACTGTAAAACATCTTTTTTATTACCCAGCTTTGAAATTACAAACACTACACAGTGAATGTTATGTAAGGTACTGTAGGTTATCGGCAACACAATATATTTCTGTATTCTGGCCTTTGTTTGTTATCTGGTTAGCTCTGTGCCGTGGTGTGTGACGGCTTTTGATGGGGATTTACAGGATGCTACCGGTAACATCACCTGTGCATTGTGTGCCTGCATTGTCCTGACTGGATGTAACATGAAAAAACTAACTTGTGTGAAGTGAGATTGTGCCTGTGCAGCAGTGCTGAAACATCGACCACTCAGGCTGCGGAGAGAACAAGTCGCCATTGAAATCAAAACGCTGTCCAAAACAAAGGCTGGTGCTCCCTCTAGTGGGAAATACTGATAAGACACACAATTTCTTTTTGTTCACACCATCCATCCTTTGTTCTATTGTTGGTGGTTCAGTTCATCTGTTTGCAAAGAGCCTCACACATTGTTGGCAGTCTAGAGAAAGTATTTTCTCTGTTCCCTGTGCACCAGGGTTGGAAGCCAACCGTTTTTGGCTTTTCTTGATTTTGGACCAAATCATACTGTCATTGCACTCATTTGTTTTCCACCTTTATCATCAGGGACAGCCTCAGTATGATGGGCATGCTCTGGTTAATGGAGCTGTAAAGTAATGTACACACACTGACTGCTCCCATATCACCTAAGTGGATTTTTTTTTATTTGAGGTGTCACACCAAGACGTCGACTATTTATTCTTCTACAGTCCTGTTTTGACTGTAGAATTTGTCTTTGTTTCCTACTGCATGTAACTGTTGGAGTAACATGTAAGTGTATTAATGAAGGTGTTTTTCTAAACAAGTTTAAGTTGTAGTACTGGTTGATTTTTTTTAAACATAATTAAGTGAATACTTTAAACATTAATGTTGGTTTTTGTAGGTCTATAAATGTATTAATATCAGAATGTGACAGTGTTTTCAGCTGTCCTCTTCATGTACAATCAATCATGAAATAAATCAATGGTGACAAACCATGTCTACAATCTGCATTGTGTTGCCTTGATCATTCAAGTGGATTGGTTATCCACTGCATGTCTCAGTGTGTCTGTGTCCGTGTGTGTGTCTCTTGCAGGGAACCAAACATGCTGTGATTTAACCACACAAAAGAGTTATGAGTTAATTATCTTTATTTCTGTTCAATTTTGCTTTACTGGAATTAGTCAGTAGTGTCTCTTCCACAAATCTCAATATAAGCAGTATTTACAGTACAGTTTGTTTTTGTTTCTTAAAAATCATTGCTGGTTGTAGCCCTCATTAGTTGTAATGGTTTAACATCTGGTGAAGGATTGCATGCTCACACTGGTCTAGGAAAATCTTCCAGAACCAATTAGAAACATGACCATTGAGCTAGGATCAAGGATGTTCATGAAATGCTTACATCATAGTGACCCAACAACCTTAAAATACACACCTACAGTACAACTAATGCAAGTTCTGGAGGCCTCACAGATACAGTGTCCCTTTAAAAAACCTTGCTTGGGAAAACAGCAGGGCAGTGTAAATAAAATATCTAACTGTCTGTGCAGATTGCTTCCTAAACAACATCTGTGATTCTCCTCTCTACAACTACACAATAATTTACATCACTGTAACATCTCCCATTGACTCAACATTGAATTAGTGACAAGGACAAATAATGGTTTGGTCCCATTCTGTGTTATTTTTTATGTGAAGAGTTAATGTATTATGTGGACAGAGGTCGATGTAAATTAAAACTTATTTGAAGCAAAATACCAATATTCCAAAAAATATCCATTTGTATATTTTAGACGAGGCACTGCTGGACGTTTAATTTTTTTCTCACCGCAGGTTCCCTTTTTTGTTTTTTCCCTTATTGTAGACCAGGGCCCTGTTTCAGAAAGCAGGTTTAGTGAAAACTTGGAGTTAGTTGACTCTGAGTTAAGGGGAAACTGGGTTTTCGGTTTCACAAAGCCGGTTCAGCTCGACTCTGAGTGAGTTACCATGGCAACACACTCTGTGGATCTAACCTGGTCGGGAGCAGGTTTTCTTCAACTAACCCTGAGTTTCTCCTCTTTATCTGAAGCCTGCAGACTGAAAGCAGCAGCTGATAGGCCGTGTATACTCCACCAGGAGGATTATTAGACCTTGATTGGTTGTTTTATCCTGGATGAGTTGTTTGAACGTTCCCCTTTTTCTGCACCGTCAGTTTATCTGAACAATATTCTCAGCTCTCACATCGCTCACATGACACATCGAGGACAAGGGCACAGTTCAAATTGCTTTTCTCTCTCCCTCTATTTTAGGCTAAGTTAGGCTATCAGTCTAACAATAATCAACGTAGTATTAAGAGACTCAATGCACTTATCAATATATTTCCAGGTGTGATTCAGGGTCAACCCAGAGTTTAGATTTTAACTCAGAGTTTGTTAACCCTGCTTTCTGAAACGGGGCCCAGTAACCCTTGGGTGTTGTGTGTGAATTACTGAGTAGAGTCTTTTAAATGGCTGTTTTGCTGTACATGCTTGATATCTGTTCCTGAAAGGCTTTGCGGATGTCGGCACGTCTACTCTTCAGAGTTGGTGTGAGGAGGCCGTTGGCAACACTGAACATCTCTGGGTGCAGGCGAATGTCCTTCACCTGAGAGGAGACAAGTATGACACAAAACCACAATAAGAGTCAGTATCAGTGTGTTTGTCCCCTCTGAATTGTAACTGTCTGCATAGACTGCTCACTTGTTCAAAAGACTTCAGCCCTGCTTCCTTTCCCACAGCTGTCAGGTCTTCTAATACCGCTTTCTTTACGTCCTGTTGGGAAACAGATAATACATGTAGTAGAATCCATAGAGTACTATAAAGTAGTGAGATGTTTCAAAATTTGGAGATATGACTTACTGGATTCTGGCAGAGCTCCTCATAGGAACCAACAATTCCCTGCTCTTTAGCCCAGTCAACAAACACCTCAGGGTCAGGCACAACTATGCCTATGAGATAAGACTGATACCAAGAGAAAATCTAATATTAAACTTGTATTCTGCAAATGGTTTTTATAGAGAGCAGGAATTACATCATATTAGCACTATACCTGTAAACTATCTCCATGTACGAACACCTGGAGCACAGGTACACAACGCATGTAGACGTTTTCTATCTTCTCGGGAGCGATGTACTCTCCCTGGGACAACTTGAAGATGTGCTTCTTCCTGTCAATGATGCGTAGAGTCCCATTCTAGCAGAGAAGAAACAAAAATGCACATTCGCTCGTTTACAAGAGAACTGGAAGTGCAGAGTATTGTGCTTCACGCACAGGCTGATTATCCTGTCTCATCTTACAGGAAGCCACTGGCCCACATCCCCACTGTGCAGCCAGCCGTCACCGTCCAAGGCCTCAGCTGTCTTCTCTGGGTCCTTCAAGTAGCCCCTGAACACACTGGGGCCACGGATGCAGATCTAATGCAGGGCAAAGGCGTGACGAGTGTCAGCAGGCAGCACATTGTCTGTGAATATGTTGAGCATGATCACACGTTTGAACTCACCTCTCCCTCTCCGTTCTTGGCAAAGTAGTTCATGTCAGGAATGTCAACCACCTTCACCATGGCGCAGGGTAAAGGAGCACCAACGTGACCTAATATACACACACAGGGGGAACCAGCATGGGCACAAAAGCACAAACAGCTGAGAGGGAAAACAATTTTTACCTGCCTTTTCCTGATGTTTTGTTACCTGCGCTCCAGTCTCCTGGCATAGAGAAAGTGCAGCCTGCAGTGCACTCTGTCTGACCATAACCCTCAAATATCAGACAGCCCAGAGTGGCTCTGAGGAAGGACAGCACTGTGGGGGAGATGGGTGCTGAAGCGGTCAGAGCAAACCGCAGATTACCTCCTAAACTGGCCTGAAACAGAGATAGTACAGACAGTATTTTGTGGAAAATAGCTCAAACACTATCATATTGTGCTAATTTCCATTTTAACCATTCTCAACCTTGGTCATATTTCCCATCTGCATTGACAATACTGAGCCAGAATCTCTCAGCTCTTGTTTGCCTGTGAGCACACTTCTCCAATACACTCCCACAGGGCCAATATGCTCCGCGTGATTTTGGCACCCATTGCTGGAATAGTTGTGCTTCTCTTGTAAAGTTTGGATACAAATTTGTTCTCTGTTTGAAGGGTTGCCGGTACCACTGTGTTATCAACTACAAAACATAAATAGTAAAGACCTGGATTAACAGGAAAAACTGGTCAATTCAGATTGAAAACCAGTGTGCAGTAGTCTTTGGGCAGCTAAGTACTGTAGGAATGTTCAAGATTCAAGATTCAAAGATTTTTATTGTCAATGTCTACATAGGACAACACAGTTTAACAGAAATAGAAGAACTGACAGAAAATGTAGCTTGTAGTGACTGACCTGAATCCTGTTGAACACCAGTTTGTCCCACAGGCTATTGTTACGTACAACTCCACTGCTGAGCTCCGCCTGCTTTCTCCTCACGGCATAGTGAAGCAAAGCCCGCCGCAACGGAGATGTCACAGACCCAAGGATCTTTACAGGGACGTAAAGATGAAGCCAAGTTTAAACCATCACCCGCCAAGAGTTATGTCTCCAAAAATGCCTTGTGAAGGGCAACAAGTGGGTTTATTCACTGACCTTGTCATAGATGCGATTAAGTAATCGAGGCACAACAGGAAAGAAGGTGGGTTTCAGGGTTTTAATGTCATCCATAAGAAGAGAAATGTCCCCTTGGTAGAACCCTACTCTGGCCCCGTGGCAGAACATAGAGACCTGTGACAGAAATAGACTTAATTTAGGGTTTACACACAAAAACACAAACATCTGTGAAGATCAACTACCTGAATCATCCTCTCAAACATGTGGGCAAGCGGCAGGTACGAGATCGACACATCCTCTTGTTGGATCACAAACGAACCCTGAGAGAAAACGAGACATAAAAATGAGCAAAGCACCAGGGAGAGATAAAGTTCAGGCAGCAGCATACGGTGAAGCATTGCAGGCAATCAAACATGCTGTATGGCTTTTTCAACAGCAGTTAAGATAGCTGAATCTTTATACCGGGGCAATTAGTTAAAGTACCTTGCAGCGACAGGGGCAATCAAACACCCAATTAATCATACCATTAGACACAGCAGGGAGAGGGACAGCTTTGAGATACAGAGACACAAGCAGATGGGAAGTGATGCAAGCTATGAGGCTGTTCTCAATTAGACAAGGAGGTGGAAGTGTAGACAGACCTCCAGGATCTTAATGACAGAGGAAGTGTTGGAGGCGATGTTGCCGTGGGTGATCATGGCTCCCTTGGGCTTCCCTGGATAAATAAACAAGACATTATTGCAGTGCTCTGCATAGCATAGGAAACTATAGCGGTGCCACAATGAGAGGTTGTTAGTGGGCACTGAAGGACACTCCTCTAATGATGTGAGTGAAGGATAATTACGGAGAGACTTATGAGATCAGACGATACCTGTGGTTCCACTGGTGAAGCAAACCACGGCCAGATCCTGGGGCTGGGGCGGCTACAGCAGGCAGCAATAAAATATGAGAATATGACAACGGGCTTCCTCCACTCTTAATTTAAGCCCTGTTTACAAGTGAGTGTTAATGATATCTTATGGGACAGGAGCAACAATAAAACTGTCAACCTAGTATTTAGAGGGGGATCAGGTATATACTGGAACCAGTTTGATGCGGTGACACAGCAGCTGAGAGACGATAAACTCACCACAGGATCTTTGAGGTTCTGCCTTCCCAGGTCCTACGATGTGAACAAAGATGACTCATTCATATCAATTTACACATCAGCATTGATTAAAGGGGAGACGTTTCAATGAGTCTGCATTATAGGGATTCATTGTTTCCACCCTGCTTACCATGAGCTGCTCCAGTTTCAAAACCTCCACCTCGCTGGCCTTCGCCCTCTCCACGAAGGCTTCACTGAAGTCGGTAAAGAGAACCAGGCAGGAGAGCTTCGGAGTCACGCCTTTCTCCTTGTTCTCCAGCAGTGATGCTGCCTTCTCCTCGCGGTCACAGATCACCAGAGAGATCTCCGCTAAGAATCCACCACCACACACAGACACCATGAACTTTACTCACCTCATGCAGGAAAACTCCAGTGTCACTCCATCACAAGTACAAGATCTAATACATACATAGCACTAAACAATTCCAATGACATATACATTATTAAATGCCTAAATGCTATGTGCAGTATTTAGTTAAGATTTATACTCATACTAAGTATCAATTTCTGCTCATAAATTTCTACTCCAATCTGATACGGTGTCTCTGACAGCCATGCAAATATTTGTAGCTTTGTAGACTTGAAACGGAAAAAAGAGATAAATTACCATACAATGTTCAAGATTAAAAAAAAAGGGGTTCTGGCTGAAAGAGCTTTTGGTATTTATTCCCTTAGAAAGGGGTCAAACAGGAGTTGAACTTTGAGACCAATGTAATATACTTAATAAAACTAATAAAAAAGAAAGAAACAGATTAGAGAGAAATTGAAAAGATTTTTTTTTTTTTTACTCAACCAGCACATTTACAATACCTCTGTACCTTTATTTAAGAAGAGTTGAGATCAGGACTTTCATTTGAAAGCAAATAAATTGAAAGCACCTTACTACTATTCCCACGGCTGTTTCAAACACAACTATTTCTATAATTTCTTAGATGATTTATTTTCTATATTAATCACAGATACAGTACAAGTCAAATGTTTGGACTCATTTTCACTTAAGCATGTCCAAACCTTTTGACTGGTGCTGTATGTTAATGGTCTCCAAAACAACATTGTAGGAGAATGGGCAGTTGGGCACTATGCATTACTCATCACACTGGTCAATCTGATTGGATATGGGACACTCGCAGACACATTATTCATAACCATGTTCATGTTTGGGAGTTTGCTTACCCAGGTTGAGGATGTGCACCATGGCCTCAAGCCCCAGAGTGTCATACAGAGGCACCACAGCCATGGAGTAAGTGTAGCAGGCCAGTTCAGAGATGATCCACTGTCACCAGCAGAGGGAGACAGAGCAGCACTGTTAGACTCACTCACTAGTTGTGTACTTGTTGAGTCAGATATCTAAACATTACATGCATTTCATATTTGCACTACAAGAGAAAAAACACCACCTAGTGTGCAGACCGGTCTGATAAAGATCAAACTGTTTCACACTCGGTCAACACAGGAGGGACAAAATGGCTGTGCCTGATGGAAATGGTATGAGTTTTGGGAGCAGACATGTTTCCAATATTAGCTGCCCTAGAGACCCACTTTCACCAGCAGTGCTTTGCTCACAATATGAATGGAGGAAAAACACACATTTAGGATGCACACAAATACAAATCACATTTTAAATCTGAGAAACTCATAAAAAGGGCTCCAAAGAACCCTCTATGGAGGTGTGTGAATGAGAATTTGTAAAATTTGATTTAGGTGAAATATTATTTTGAATTGCAGAGCTGTGGGGAATTTTGAGGATCAACAATCTTGTGCAGAGCCAAGATGAGTTTTCATCTTAGAAGTTATCTGACCTAAAGCTCAGAGATGATCGACCAGTGTGGGAGAACTTTTCCCGCTACGAGACAGTGAAGAGTTCGTACCTCTGGTCTGTTTTGTGCAAATATCCCAACAAACTGCTGGGGGTTGGGCTGGCAGCCTTTGGCCAACAGCCCAGAGCCCAGCACCTGCGCCTGCTCGGCCACCTGAAGGACAGGACAGACACACAGAGTCATGTAACAGAAAACTGTGACGACCGGAGGATCAAAATAATAAAACATGTCCGACCTCGGTGTAGGAGATCCACTGGTAGGGCTGGCCCGGCTTCCTGAAGCCAAGGCAGGCGCCGTCTCCTGAGGACACAGGACAGGAGCGTCACAACAGTGTATGATTTACAGCTTGCTGTCTGTGAATGCTTTGTCTTACTACAACAGTAAATCACCTTTAACCCTAGAACACTAACGTTGGGTGATTTTCACCCACACAATTCGTGTGTTGCTGCTGTCTGAGTTGCATGGGTCCTTGGGTAGCTTCAGGCTGCTCATTGATGTCATTAATGGTATGTTTGTTTCCCTCCTCCCATCTATGGATTTTTCAAGAAGCATGCGTTTGGGTGATTTTCACCCGACGTTAGTGATAGAGAGTAACATCTCTCCCACAGTTGTCAGTGATGCAGGAAGACTGTGCCTTCACCAGACAAGGCTCACATGTCCCAGGAACGGGTAGACCGAAGAACAAGTTCCCAGCTCCATTATTTTTTTTTGTTTGGAAATTTCTCGTTAAGGATTACCTGATTTTTCAATAATTTTGCTGCCTTTTTATAGGGTAACTTCTTAATTTTATGTGGTATTATATATTGGGAAATTAAAGAAGAGTACTACAATTTGGCATACAGTGTTGTACTTTTACATAAATTGATGAAAACTATATTTTATCCGGAATATTATATCGGGTAAAATATACCTGAAGTTAGTGATGGTGTTACTAATTTTAACTTTAGTGTTCTATTAATTATAGAGATAAAATTTCCTTGGAACCTTACTTAAATGTGAGCTCTGATTACACAATACAATTTAGGTTAAAGTTCAATGAAATGTGTTGTGGAACACCTGAGATCTTCAGGCCTCTCTGGAACATGTCATAAGCCGTCCTGGTATCATCATAGTAAAACTCCAGCAGTGAGTCATCTTTCAGAAGAGCCGATCGCCTGCAGCTGGGATCTCCCTGTGAGGGACACCATCATTAAAATAGTGAGTCGTTCACACACTTAAACCCTAAACGTGATGATGCAAACAGTGGCCGTGATCAACTCACGTTGATGGCTACAGACTGGGCTTGTAGATCACAGGGGGGACGCATGGGTCGAGGTCGGGTCACCAGCCAGTACGCAGTGAGAGAGGCCAGGGCTCCCAAACCCAGCAGAGAGGAGGGCGACAGAGACAGGGAGGACAGGGAGAAGGAGGACAGAGGCAGAGATGGCAACAGGCTCCACAAATCCTCTGATTCAGACCCTTTGAGACCCGTGCTGGAGCGGAGTGACCTTAACCACTCCTGGAAATGCATATCTGAGAGAGAAGGACAGGGAGAAAAAAAACCCTGTGAAACAGAAGGAAATTACATGGTGCATTCACATCACAAGCATTTCTTTGTGTAGCACCTCCTGCAGGAAGCAGCACAACAATAAACACGTAACAAGCAGCAGAGTCAGTGTCCAAGTCACTTTTTAAAATACCTCTCAACTGCTGAAGAATGTTTTTATCTTTTCTAATGCAAGCACTTTTTGTACTATTTATCTGATAAATGTATTATTTTGTGCTCTTTGCATTATTCGTATAATTTTCTACTTCCTTTACTTGGATGCAACTTTCTTGAACAGCAGTAGCTCTGAGAGTGATAGATATTAATCGTGTATCTATCTTTTCATTTCAATTCATTTATTTATTTTATTTATTTATTAAATCTTTATTTCAGACCCAAGGGGATCCATATCACCATAAAAGCAGAATAAGATAATAAAAACAAAGACAGAATAAAAAAACAAAACACAAAATACAAAGTACAGAGCCTTCCCCACTATTCAGTGTAGGCTTGCATACAAACATGTTCTAAAATGGTTCCACAGTCTGGACGAAAATCTTACAGAACTGCGTACAGGATTAACCAACACATTAATAAATTCATTCTCTGATTCTGACGCCCTACACATAAATCTGTGCATCAGATTGCGCAGAACAGCAGAGCAGGTGGGTACCCCGACACTAACAAACATATGGCTTGCACTGGAGCTTCTTGGGGCTCTCAACAGTAACCTCATGCTGTCATTATAAGCTACTCTGTGAGCTTTCTTATACTACCTTGTTTGTAGCGGCACCACAGGTGGGCTGTGTACAAAGGTGTGCAATATGCTTTAAACAATGCAATTTTTACAGATACAGAGCACATGCTAAACTTTCGACACAGCATGTTTGCTTGTGCATAGAGCTTACGACGCTGCCTGTACATATCTTTATCATCAGACAAGTCATTAACAATAATATGCCCCAAATACTTAATATCTTCTCTGCTTCTAATAATCATAACTTTACTCTTACCAGCATTGTACTTTATGTCAAAGTCAGCGCCATACTGTGTGCATGTTCTCAATAGCTGTTGGAGACCAGCACTGTAAGGGCTGAAGATGACCAGGTCGTCTGCATACATAAAGTGATTAATTAGTAGATCACCAACTCTACAACTTGATTATTTAGCCTGAGAAAAGAAACAAAGCCTGATTGAACATCTTTGAATGACTTGTTTTTCTCCATCCAACAGTCCAAATTGCAAATTGTCACATTTTATAAGCTGGAACCAGCAAATTCACTTTCACTTGATAAATGACTAACTGATCAAAATGGAAGCCTATTTATTTCTGTGAATTAGAATCAAAATTCATGACTTGACTTTTCATTTGAGAATTTTAAAAAGTATTTAGATAATATATATCCAAGAAGCAGCTTTCATTTAATGCATTTGAGGACAATGAAGGAATGAAAGATTTAATTTAATTACTTAAGTTAGGCTACTTCATTGTAAATGTAGGATTTTCTCCTTTTCTACTCAATTAAATATCCTCACTAAAACTGTTTAAAAACTCTATAAAGGTTTCCATTGCTTGACTTTAAAGTTTAAACCACTTTCCCCCACAGTCAACTCTGTTAATACACCACAAACTACCTTAAACACACAGCAGGAACATTTCAAACAAAAACATCATTCCACTTGTGGAAGTCCAAAGAGTCTGAATCACTCTGGATCACCAGCTTGGTACCACACACAGAGGGAGAGGGAGAGGGAGAGAGAGAGGGAGAGGGAGAGGGAGAGGGAGAGAGAGAGAGAGAGAATAAAAGGCTGTGCAGGGGAGGATGGGGGGTGGAGAGACACCAGGAAGTAATAATGATTGGCTTAACAGAAACAGGCAGCGAGGTTACTCTGAGGCATGTTGTGCCACTCTTTCATCCAACAGGGAGCAAGAGAGTCGGGGTGCGTACAGTAGCGGGGGGCTGGTGGGGAGATAGGGTGAGGGGGAGGACCAGCTAAGTCCACCCCCACCATCCAGTGCCAGAGACTTGATTGTTCATATCAAAACTGAATGGAACCGGGACAAACAGGGAGGAGAAAGGCAACTCGAGAGCGACGTCTCGCCCCCAAACACACTCTGTCAGTGTTTGCTCACGTGCAAACTGTAAAAGCTACACTTCTCCCTAAAACTGCTCATTTCACATCGTTAAACAAAACCACTTCATCCTCCACCAAAGGAGGAATTCACCTCACTCCTTTCCAACATCCATTCCCCTCCCCAAACACCCCTCAACCTCTCACCCACTTTCTCCCCCCGGTGCCCAATAGGAGTGGGATAAAGAGTGATATCATACCCCTCCCTCCTCTTTAACGGGGCTGATCCTGAGCTGCCTCCCCTTCCTGCATGGGCAAAGCGATGCCACACTTGCCTTCAGACGATTTATAATCTACTTTAAGCTTCAATTTATGTGAATTAAAGCTGCTCAGTTGCCACTTTTCACCTTGGGGAGTAGCAAAGCAGCTGGTGATCCCCTTGAGTCGTTTCAATAAGTAAATAAATGGAAAGCAAAGGGCTTTATGAAATGTGACACATCAAAAAAAAAAAAAAAAATGATGACAGCGGGCTGTGAAGAGGCTTCCTGTAGCCCCTTTCTGTCTCTCTCTCCCTGCTCCCTCCTCTCTCACTGCCATTCATAATGGCTATTGTCAAAGCCCAGACAGAGACCATTGTGCTCCCAGCTTTTACTCCCTGGAAGACATGAGACAAAAGAAAATGGCACACACACGTGAAAATAGACTGAGTAGAATCAAATGCACCTTCACAGCCTGCGCCTATCCAGCTGGGAGAAAGAAATCTGCCTGTTCCTGCAGTTCACACCTGAATTTCTATTAACTGGGATGACGACTGCAGAGCAGGATGCACATGACACATGATCAAATGAAGTGGATTAAATTCATGTTTGGCGCTAATGATGTAAATATGGAAATAAACTGACATCCTGCCACGGAGTGAGCAGAAAAAAGCCATAAAACAACAGAGTTCAGGTTCACAGGGAGGCAGGAGACATGTAAGCGTTAGCCTGAGGCAGTCTGCACGTCTGTACACATTTACTGCTGTTGACAAGCAGAGACAGAGCTGAGAGCACTGACACTATTCAGTCGGTGTGTGATAAAAACAAGACAGAAACAGTAACTCACAAATACAGAGACCAGAAACTGGTTTAGTCATTGGTGAGAAATCCAAGTGTCAAAACATTAATTGTGCTCTGAACATGCAGTACGACAGGTGAGGAGTGAGAAGATGAGAGTCAATGAAATTAACAACATGTTTACAATCATATTTTTTAAATTGCTGACGATAATAAAAGAAGAAGGTTGTCTAAGGTGAATCTGGGCTTAAATATAGGCTTGCTATAGATGATGTTGTTGCATTATAATTGTTTGGTATAGTTCAAGTGTGTCACTTGTCACTGGAGTATATTTTGGCAACATCAGCAGCACTGTCAGATAAAGTCTACTTTTAACAACCCTGACAAATCAAAAGGAGCCAGTGCAGGGACTTTCAAAGTGGAGGAAAGTGAACTCAATTTCTTGCTCTATTTAAAGCTCTGGCTGCCAGACTGTTCATGTTTTACATTACTTTAAATGGTTTTTGCTCAAACCTGGCAGCATCAAAGAGCAGACAATGCTGCTTTTAAATAGAAACAGAAAGTTTTTCTCTTCACTGCCAGACAGAACACAGGGTTAACATTGATGTTATTTGAATGAAAGAGTGGGGCCATTTTTGACATCATCCTCTTATAATAAATGCGGAATAGGCTATATTAATTGTCTTGTAGCAAAGCAAAGATTCTGCACAGAACAAATGCCCGAATGACAAGTAGCTGTGTACAGTAGACTATAGGGCTTCTGTTGATGGGAGTGATGCTGGGGAATGCTTCCCCCTGACCCAGAAAACTACAGGAGGTGACACAGAAGAGGAGGAGGGGTGACAGGGTTTTGTACCCACACCAGCAGCAGCAGCAGCAGCAACAGCAGCAGCAATGAACTCTGCACACTTTCCATGTGCCCAGAGTAGTGAATGGTCTGATCAAGGGGAGATGAGGAGAGAGTTACAGGGAGGACACGTGAGGCTGGCCGGGCAGCGGGGGGAAACCAGCAGAAGAGAAAGAATGAGACTCAGGGGTGTTTTCCGGCTGTGATTCCCAAATGAAGCGTGAAGAACACAGACACACACTTGGTCACAATGACGTTTTTCTTGTTGAGGAGGAAGGACGTGAATGAATGAATGAAAGAATAAATGAATGAATGAATGAGAAGGACCACGCAATCTGTGCGTAAAAACCAACACTCACCATCTACATCTGCCCTTGTCTAAAATTCACTTGAAATCAGTAACTGACAATGTAATAATAGTGTGTTTGTTTTTTCACTCACCCCTTAGGTTTTTAGTTTCATGTAACCACAACAAGCTCCAAACTTCACTCTGCTGAGGTAATCCTCCAATGTTTAGCAGAGCACCACACCTCACAGGTCACTTTTGAATCAGTGAGTGTTTTTGTGCACTAGGGCGGATCTTCTAACCCTGCACAGTGCACAGCTGGGTGCAAGAGCCTCAGCTGCCATACCATACTCTGAAACTGTCACACACACACACACACACACACTTATAGAAGATACCACAGAACTGGCATGTGGCCATGTGGACAACTTCAAGCATGCATGGCCCAAAATATCCAGACGTTGAAAAAAAAGAAAAGAAAAAAAAAGCTTGGACCTGGATCAACATACCACAGCACTGTAGGATTAACTGACAGTTACACATAAGTTTGAAAAAATACTGCAAACAAACTGACAAACAAAACATTTAGTAGCTATACTTTGAGCAGCCTTAGTATACTTTGAGTAGCCTATGTGCATCATGGAGTGATTCTGCAAACAATGCAGGAGTAGCCTATAGAAAAGCACCATGAGGCCAGTGTCACTTACAGCTGCAGTTCAGTTTTGGTAATACATCAGTTGTTATTGAGAATAATTGATTGTCTGCGTCTCATCGGTGGATCAATGAAAACTCCGTGCAACAGTTTGTGAACAGGTTGATTGTCCTTCACTTTGCTCCTCAGACTTTCACCGTCTCACTCACAGCTCGGCAGCCTGAGAGCCTGAGCCTCAGCGAGCTGCTGCTGCTGCTGCTGGGAAACTTTTCTTCTTCTCAGATCTGAGCCTGGAGTCTCCGCAGATGAGCGGATCAAACTCAATTCGAGCAAACAAATAAAGAGAGAAACTCCAACATAAACTTACCTCAGAAAAACGCCGGTCTGTAGTTTTTTTTTTTCTTACACTGCGCTGGAGTCACTACTTCATCAGCAGATCCATCGAAATCCGTTCACACGTCAAGCCAGAGACAATACATGACCATATCCTGTAAAAACCTTCACAGTAAAGGCGCGACTGATGGCAGCACCGCGCACCTTCGATTGAAACTTGACGTTGAGTTATCAGCAGAAATGTTTATCTAATAGTTTGAGGAGGGGAATAATTATGTATTATAAAGCCTATATAAAACTAGGCCTATAGGCTATAGAATAAAATTACTACTCAACATGCAACGTCATGCAGTAACCTAAAGTAAAAAGTGGAGAAGAGGGAAACAGAACTGACAGATTGAAATAAAAACTTTCTGCATGTCTCTTCTGGCTTATACACTCTCATCATTATTTACTGTAGTTGTAATTTGTCTATCTGAGGTAAAACTGATCTATGATAGAGCTTTACAGCAGCACACATTTTCATCATTATTTTTTAATGCCAGTATATTAGGACGAGTCATTCTGCTCTGTTCTTCTCAACAGGTTAACATTTCAACATTTTAAAAATAATTACACTCTTTTTTTTTATTACTTTATTTTGAAGGTAGTGTCACCAAACATCCTGTATTTGTTTTTCTCCCTCTCTGTGGCTTGATGCTGTTCTGCATGACTCTGACGTCACTTCTTAATTACATGCATGCATTTGGAAGAGAGTATAAAGTAATGCCAGATTAACGGCACAGTCCCAGAGGAGTGAAAGTCACAGCTGTAGGCTGCGGTTCGAGGGGGACAACAGTCTGATGCAGCTTTTAAAGTGTTTATTGACTTACATTCACCTGCAGTGACATTACTGAACTCCTATGATTATAAATCTATAGAGGTTCTACATAAAAAACAGTCAGTCAGCTCAACACAGTAGGCAGCGTGGTTCATTTATCAAACAATATGTGCAGTTACTGATACAGTGGAAAATAGTTCTTGTGTGAAAATATAATTGATTCTTGATGGCAGTGAGACTGAGAGCAGTGAATTATTTATGAGGGCTAAACCTGAAAGTGATAAAGTATTGTCTGACAGGCTTTTCCCCCACGAGCTCGCAGCTGATTGCATCAGAAATCATCCCAGTTTGTGCACAGCTCCACTGAGTCCTCAGTATAATGACCACATGTGCCGCCGTCCAATGAATGCTTCACCTGAAAGACAGTGTAATGTAAAAGTAAGTAAGTAAAATATCTTCTCATTGAGTCCTCACAAAACAAAACAAAAATGAGCCTTGTATTAATATGAATGCTATGCAGAACTCAAAGTGTCTTACTTTGGGAATAACAGGTGGGTTTAATGTTCGCTTACAGAGCCCATCCCAGTTGAATCCTTCAAACCATCTGATGAAAACAGAGCATCACAACCTGTAAAACTGTGTTTTGCAGCACACAGGGCTGAGTGTTTTTTTCCACTGTGATAAATCTGTCCCCTTACTTATGCTTCTGAATGTCCTTGGCCCCATTTCTCAGAGTGCCCAGTCTCTCCGAGGGATTGCTCCTTGGTGAGGGAGAGCGAAAGAACACACAAATAAACTATGAATCAATAATAGGATTCTGTAATTCAAAAGGCGGCATCAGAGCACAGGTCAGAGTCCAAAACACCTGCAGTATCAATCGTGTGTTGGAGGAAAAGAGGTAATGTATCACACAAAGGTGCGTGGATGGAGAATGGTTTTTATCTCCCAAGAAGTGCTCCAAAAGAACTAGAAAATGCCATTAACTTGCACATAATAATTCACGAAGTCTAGTGAGTCATATTTACAATACCTGCACAGTTTCTTTATGAGACTGGAGGCACTTTTGCTGATGTTTTTCGGGAACTCAATCTGATCGATGCCACGAATGGTTGCAGTTAGAATCTTCAGCGGGTCAGAGCCAGTAAATGGGAGTCTGCAGAGGAAAAGCATTACCTATCATCATCACTTGAATCTAAAAGTCAATATTTGAGCCTCCAAAGATCTTCTGGGCTGAACGGGACTGTAACAGTTACCCTCCACTGAGTAGTTCATACACGAAGATGCCCAACGACCAGAAGTCTGTAGATATGCTGTGGCCTTTGTTCAAGATGATCTCAGGTGCCATGTAGCCAGGTGTACCACAGAAAGTCCAGGTTTTCTTACCCACCTCAACTTTCTTAAGACATCTGGAGCCAATCTACAAAAATCAGGAAACATTACATTTACAGTTACTTTTAGTAAAAAAAAAAAAAAAGAATAAATCAAGCTCATACTGAAAATGACCAATTTGTGACCAATGTCCAATACCAGTTTGGTATAACCATTCTCATCCAGAACGACATTCTCGGGTTTGATGTCTCTATAGATGACTCCTCTGCAGTGAAGAAAGGTCAGTGCCTCAACAACACAAGCTATGTAGAACCTGCTGCTGCATTCATCCAAATAACCTCTGAAACAGTATGAGAAGTGCTGAATTAAACATCCCTGCAAACAAAACTAATGTATAATGAAAAACATCAGATGTGAAACATCAGACAACGGTCAGTCTTAAAACTGAACTGTGATGAAAGCTCGGCTCAAACCACAGTGGTATGATTATAAATATTTAATCAGTATAATGACAAATCATGAATCTTAATATCCTTTCGTCAAAAAACCCTTACTTATCTTTAAGCAGACTGCATAAATCACCACCAAGACAAGCCTCTGTCAAAATGTACAGGCACTCAGGGTCTCTGAAGGTTTTATGTAGCCTGTGATGAAGGGAAAAAAAAGTCAGAAACATGGAAAAGATCAATCACATATAATGAAATCAAACAAATCCTAATCAGATAACTGTTGAGGAACGGACACCTGACTATGAATGGACAGCAAGCCTCCATTAGGATGCGCCCTTCTCTTACGACATGCTCTCGTTGACCGTTATTGAGGATCAGCTTCTTCTCGAGGACCCTCATGGCATAAAGACATTTGATGTTGCTCTTCAGTTGTACCTGACAGAGGTGAAAATCAATACATTGCATTACAGAAACATGGAATCTCAAGTAGGCCACAGCACAGGAATCACAGGGTAATATCAACCCTTACCAGATCTACGTGACCAAACTCCCCAACTGCCAGAGAGCAAATAATGTGGAAATCACTTAAGGTGGAAGATGAGAGGACGGCACAATCCTTGTCTGACCTACTCACAAGAAAAACAAGTGAGATTATATCTTGTGTTTTCTACAAGTGCAAATACAAACGATTCTTGTAAAACTTTGTATCTTGATGGGCCTCACTCGACTTTGGATTCATGGCTTTGCTGCACCTCATGACTGCAGTCAAACACAAACCCATCAATGATGTCTTTGAAGGTCCTGAAACACAGAGGCATGAGATTCTCCATATCTCTGAATAAGCACAACATCTTAGCAGCAAATTATTACAGCAACTGAAACAGCCACATTCTCTATGCCACTGATCTTATCAACACAGAATATCCACTTACTGTCTGTCTATTACCAAGCATGCAACTGCACCGGCAGCAACCACATTTACTGTCCGAACATCCTCTCTACAGAAAGAGTCAAGAAAAAGTCATGAGGGAAGACTGTCATCTTTCATAAAGACCACTACAAACTCTGCATTGTCTTCTTTGTAACATCTTGTGAATGTGCATTAGTGTCTTCCTCTTACCCCCACAGAGCTTTTTCTCCAAACCAGTGTCTCTCGGTGAGCTTAGAGAGGACTATCTCCTCATGCCCTGGCTTCTTTTCTGTCACTTTCACCTGGAAAAATCCATAAGAGGAGTAATGAAAAAGAGGCAGCTTTACAGTGGAGAGCAATGTAGGAAACCGCCAATGTCAATTATCGTCATCATAAAGCAATTTCTAAGGCTGTGCTGACATTTTGTCCTCCACACTCGTAATCTTTTACTTTGAAAGCCTCGTTTCATCTATGCAGCAAACAAGGAGCACAAGACTTCACCTGGCCTTTGCTAATGATATAAAAGGTGTCTCCTGTGGCCCCTTGTCGAATGATGTAATCTCCTTCCCTGTAGCGTGTCTACAGAAAACAAAGGGACACAAAGAGGAGCAAACAAAGGAAGAGGATGAAAAGAGAGCAAGAAAAAAAGAAACCAGCTCTCTTACAGACATAAAGATGAAAATAGAAAATGCAGAGGGACCGCCAGTAAACAACCATGTTTACACGCATTCCATCTGTGTGCAAACATAATCTACTCTGGCTGGTTTCTGTTTGAAGGATGAGTGATGTTTACACAAAACTGCGCCTCAGATTTTAAGAACTTAATCTGTACCTCCTCCATGAGATCAGACATTTTCATGATGGCATCCTCTGGCAATGACTGCAGAAAGGGAACACTACAGACACACAGGTGCAAAGGAGAGAAAGGTTATGATATCATCTACAAAGACAGGTTTTCTAAGGGGCTGACTTAATTTTTTACATTAGATCAAAATATGACAGTGCATGTTGACATTACACAAGATCTTAAAGGCTAATGCTGCCTACAAGCAGCATCACGGTGACTTGCAAACAGCATGACCCTGTTGACGACATTAGAATACAGAGCAGCTTTCTGGGCCTGTTCCATGTCAAATCGAGTGTACCGGTCTGCTGTTCACCTGCTAAGAAGCTCCATTGAATGAGAAAGGCTGTTGAGACCACTCTGCATAAGTACGGTCTGGTAGCTCCTGCTGTCAATAACCCACAGCTTGCTGTCTGTTTGTGCTGCAGATCAAACAGACAGAGAGAGAGAGAGTGTCAAAGGTTGTGTCGGTGACACTGGAGCTCAGGTGGAGGCATAATCAAGAGGCAGGTATCCAAAACAGCTCTAAGTGATGTGTGTAGTGTGATGGATGTGGATGAACAATGCAGTTTCATCAGCTGCAGTCAGAACTGAAATGCTTACCAGGTAACATGAAAGCAAGTGTGAACACTTATGCTCTCTACAAGAGAATTTTAATGTAATCTGGTTTCCTTAGCTGTAATTAGCCTTTTTCTCAATAATAGAGCTTAAAAAAAGTTATTATAAATTAATAATGACCCATATTGATTGGTTCACTGAAGCTTCCTGCAAACGGAAGTAAATGTCCTCTAGACAGTCTAATTAGATCCACCATCTGATAATGTGGTGCAGCCTTTATACATCAGTTCCCCATTTGGATATACCCCATCAGTTTCCACTTGAACACCACATGACACTCCATTCATCATCATGCCTTTTTTATGTGCTTCTGAATCCTGTACAGACTATTTTAAAAAATTAGATTCTAGTCTCAGAGGAGGACTCTCTGACATCTTCAGTACGGCATATCCTTTGCCACCATGAACTTCCATGAACTGATGATGACACCTTGTTTTCACCTGCACCTTTATCACTGTCACAGTGAGAGAGACCACACGATGAGGAAAAGCCTTATTGATGGTCTCAGATGGCAACAATGGAAAAAAAGTAATTTCAGGTCAGGAGGGAGATAAACACAGTGGGTCCTGAGCAGAGCCAAAGGAAAGGGCTGACAGAAGCTGACAGAAATGGAGATGAAACAAAAGACAACAGACTGCCGACATGAGTTGTGTGAGACATATAGTGTAAAACAGCGCATTGGAAAGGCTGTCTGTTTGCAAGATAAAAAAAAGCAGCATAAACACAATGAGATGCTTCGAGAACAAACACAGCAAATAGACAGATTTTTCAATTTAAACTGATTCTGGCTGTTTCCACAGAGTATTCATTTGTGAAACCAGGTCAGATTCATGTGGCGATGGCTGTGAAAGTTTTCCCACAGGACTCTGTGATCAGATGCTGGAAGGAAATGATGGCAGGCATTCTATTTTCTGAGGAATATCACAATCTCTAGCACCATAAATGAAAATTTGACAGGTTATGAACCAACCAAATGAGAAGAGTGAGGTGAATGCAAATAATTTCTGAAAACATTATTTGTAAATATTTGTGGAAAATCTAGTTCATGCATGCTGGATTTCAGGGATGAGGATGTGGCAGTGAGAAAGAAAAATGTTTTAAATTCCCCACATCTCCGAGAAAACCGTTTGAAGCTTTGGTGTGTGTTGTCTAAGATTTCAAAAGGTCTTTGATTTTAAATTCAACAGATGTCTTCTGTCTAAGACCACTGCCAGAAATCCGCCCGCTTGTGACAGTCTCTAAAACAAGATATTTTTTTATATGCCCACCAAAATCAAAAGGAATCAAAGTAAAACTCCATCAGTGTTTTGGTGTGACAGTTATATGCAAACATAAAAGTGAGAACTGGGCACAGTGCTTTGATACCTGAGACAGAGTAGGTGTGCCTGCAGTTATAGAGGAGAGCCAGCTCTCCAAACATGTCCTCTGGCTCCAGTGTAAGCAGCTTTCGTCCATCTTTTGTCACCTCCAGCCTCCCCTCTGTTAATCAGCACACAGTCAATGAGGAAATTTAGCATGTGCAATACACAGAAGTGTTTGGTGCATGTGTCCTTGTGTCAGAAAACAAAGAAGGATTGTCAAGAATCAGCCACATTCATCCAAACAGGAGGCAGGTGCCCTCTGTTAGCTGTCACATTAAAAATGCAACCAAAATTCCTGAGGACAATCGAGGATGAACTGATGAACTCTGCAACCAAAGAAAAGCAGAGGCCTTTTTTTCTGTGTTTCCTCAGGCTTAAGTTGACATTTAAACACAAAACATCAATGTAGGTCACTTGTTATTCCCCAAAGTGCCTCCTCTTTTCTTTCTCTACCATGCAATTGTCTCATCAATGTGCTGGAAAGCAGCATCAGATTATCTAATCAAATTGTGAGGCAAGAGTAGGAAAACTGATAGGCCAAGATGTGATAAAATCTATCATTTCATCTGACCGTCCTTAAGCACCTGCCATCTCAAGGAAGTGCTAATAAATATCCTCTCAAGTATGATTAATGTTAGCAGATGTAAGAAGAAAATGATTTACCCTCTAGAACATAAGCCTGAGTCCCGCTGGTCCCCTCCTGAATAACATAGCAGCCTTGGTTGATGGTGGAGGGATACATGCAGGCTATGATGGCTCTGATTTCTCCTTCATCGTGGTTCTTCAACAATTCGTTTGTCAAAAACGCTGCCTGGATCAACGTCTGAGACCTAAGGGCATTAGACAGGAAAGTTGATGTAACATTTAAAGGTAGGTTGTCAAAGGCCATGAATGAAATGTCATGGACTGAAGTGCTTGTAAATGGTGCTTGTAATTGGAAATATTAATTGATTCTGCATCATTCAGAAAGCTGTTTGAGGAAGCTTGAACATTTGAGAGACTCATTTTGTCAGTTAGAGCAGGTGGGAGCTGAGGGTACACTGTGTGCTCTTACTCGCAGCTTTTGTCACAGCTTTTTTGTGAAACCATGGCGAGAGTCACTGGGTCCAGACAGAAGGGCTCAGAAATGACTGTCCTCCTTTTGCCTCTCTGTTTGTCTTCAAACTGAGCTGAGCAAGCTACAGGACATAAAAAAATAAACACACATAAACAGCTGAAATTTTAGATTTTTTTTTTTTTTTTTTTAGGTTTAAGGTTTGTGTTCTGAACTCTAAACCATAACGGTTCTCTACCTGCACTGACTGCAGAGGTTCCTGGGAGAGAGACCGTGGCTCTGTAGCGATCCAGTTCTTCCTGCAGTCTCCGAATTAGTTCATCTTTTGTATCCAACTCCAGCTCTAACTCATCTATTAGTGTGTCCCTCTGGCGAAGCTCTTCAATCTTTAGTTGCAGGGCAAATTGGAGGTCCCTAAGTGTACCCATTGCCTGCAAATGCCATTTGTCAAAACAGCAAAACTCATCATTGTAAACACATAAACACATGGGTGTTTACTAGTGGCCCATCAGCATTTCTATATTCAAAACATAAACATGCACATGACAAACAACACTGTATATAGTGAGAGAGGGTCAAACTACAACTAGATTTGCCTGAGTCTCCTTTTGCAGCTCAGCTGACTCAAGGATTGACAGTTCCACCGTAATGAATGTGTATGTTTTCCTGTCATGAATTGCTATATTGATACTGAAAATATTAATAATGAAACTGAGAAATAAAAAATATAAGGTCTACTGAATTCTATTTGGATTCATATTCAATCAGACACAAAAGAGATATGCTTCTGCATACACCCCCCCCAAAACAGCTTTAGATAGATAGATAGATAGATAGATAGATAGATAGATAGATAGATAGATAGATAGATAGATAGATAGATAGATAGATAGATAGATAGATAGATAGATAGATAGATAGATAGATAGCAGTCCTTGCAGGTGTTGGTTTGATTTACAAGGTAAGCAGAGGTTACATGTATTTTGTGATTGCATTATAGTAAGAGTATTTATGGGGTCTTTGTATTTGTCCCTTCGTCTTCATCTCTCACATCTTAATAAAAAGAAAAAAATAGAATTCAAGGGCACTTGGCAAATTTACAAGAAAATAAAGGACAAGAAAGTAGAGGTACTATTATGGTCACACAAGAGATAAAAATCAGATCAAAAAAGGTCACTACCAACTCTGCATTGAATCACACACAGTTCCAACAGAAATGAAATAGGCTACAGATGTTTTTATTTCAGGGTCACAGACGCGCCCGCAGCCACGCGCACTGGTAAATAGCCTTTGTGGTGCATGAATGAATTGGTAAAAACTGGCAACAGCGTGTAATATCATGCATCTGTATTTACAAACAGTGAATAAGTCCTGCAAAATACAAAGCTGCACTGTACTTTACATCACATCACACACAGAGATCACTCACCACATGCAGGCTGTGGAGCGCTGTGGAGGTCCTCCTCACTTGTCCTGATTAGGTTTGCTCCTGCTTGACAGCAAACAGCCCATTCGACAGGTGCAGCTCTCACCTCCCTCCCCAGTGAAAGATGCGCCTCTAACGCTCGGGGCTGACCAGGGCTGGGCGTAGACAGCAGGCAATCACATGACCGAGGCAGTGGAGACCATCAGGGAGGGTGTAATGAGGAAATGCATGGACTGGATCCCAACTGGGTCACAGGGTATGTAGAGTATTCCCGAGCCCTGGGGAAATAGGTGGGTCTCTGGCAAACTGAGCGGTGGTGAACATTAATCATTTTGCCCCCGAGTGTCTGGAACGTGAAAGAGATGAAAGTCTGACTGTGTGGGGTCTGTGCTGGTTAACAGCTGTGTAGCCTACATAGAATGATCAATAGACGACTGCCACGATTATATGTAGCCTATCAAATGAAGCAACTAGTGCAAAATAATATATTCCGCCTGGACAACAATTATTGTGTTTTAACATTAAATCATTTTGAAAATAGATGTTAGTCTAGTTATGTATATAGCTGATTCTAGTTGTATTTGCAAACTACAGTCACAGTGGCTGATGTGGAAGAAAATTGTTATATAAAATTAGTGTCTGTCTTTGTTCATCATGAAATAAACACTCAGTTACAAAGACAGACATTAAGACTAGCTATGTAGCACCAAATGAAAAACAAAATAGGCTATAAAAGCAATGACCTGATGACATTACAAATCTAGGCTATTAGGCTAGTTATATCTTTTCAACTTTTCAGCATTAAAGGAGAATTTCGGTCATTTTTGACCCCTAAATCGTTTCATCCAGTGTTGGGGGGAGCAAATTCACCTGCCCAGGGACTACGGATGGAATGGCTAGTAAGCTAAATCCGGTACAAGGCATCTCTTCTCATTTCGAGACTAATGTTATTTTGTACATTGTCCCTGATACAAATAAACCTATTAAACTAAACTCAACTAAATTGATGCAGGCAAACCAGTTACACCATGGCTAGACAGCGCCAGGGATAGCGACAACGCTAACGTATGGGGGCGATTTTTTCAACCACAACAAACACTCAAAAACAATCAAATATCTATGGTACATGGCTTGAATACTTACCTCATATAGTGTAGGCTACAGTATAAACAGTATAAACTTTGTGTTTTTGCATGTAATCACTCACCTCAGATAGCCGAACTCTGAAACATCCTGGAAAGACATTAATATCCGATCGCAGAGCGCCTGCTCTCCCCGCCACAGAAACAAACACTTTTTCCTTGTTGTGATGATTTCTTTACAAAAATAAACGGTCGGAGATATTTTGGACATTACCACTGCACTTCTCGAATGTTTATTTTTGTAAAGAAATCATCACAACAAGGAAAAAAGTGTTTCTGTGGCGGGGAGAGCAGGCGCTCTGCGATCGTATAGTAATGTCTTTCCAAGATGTTTAGGCGGTCTGAGGTGAGTGACTACCATGGTGACTACATGCAAAAACACAAAGTTTATACTGTTTATACTGTACACTATGTGAGTTCAGTGGTGTGGCATAAGGATAAGAGCCATGTACCATAGATCCCAGATAGCAAAAGATGTTAGATCAACATTGAATTTCGGTCAGAAAGGTTGCAGAAAGGTTGATTGTTGGTTAAAGGTGTACAGAAAAGAAAATTGAATTTGAACCCACTTTGGGTCATAAAATTAATGTGATAACTCATCTTTCAGACGTTGTAGGCCAAACTTTGTGCAAAATTCTATTTTTGAGTAAATCCGGGATGAAAGTGTGTATTTTTTTTTCCGCATTGGATAATGCAGGCGCACGGATTATACGTCAGCCTGTACACGATTCACCAGCCACTGATATTGGATCCGTCATCCGTCATTCAAACGTCTGAGACACGCACACACACACCGAGCTCGGTCTCGCCCCAAGCTTTGAATGTCCCGCACGCTCGATAACGACCAATCAAATTCGTTTTCCTCACTCGGGTAAACTCGTGTTGCAGCTCGTGACAACACGGCGCGACAAACAGGACAAACGGCCATTTCTGTACACCTTTAAGGTTGACAAATCAATGGTTGATCAACGTTCTAAAAATGTAATGTTGAAAATATGTCATTAATCAACATTGAAGGGTGGTTGAAACTGTAAATTGAAATGCCAATGTAGCCGATGATCGTATCTGGCCCTCTGTGTTGTGTTTCTCACGGCCTGCCCTAGGTGGGGTTCGAACCATAGACTGTAAACCATAGAACCATAGACTGGTTCGAACTCTGGTCTCTTGCACGGCAGGCGACGATGCTAACCGCTTCGCCAAGAGGTTCACAACCGCTTGGCAAGTTGGTTAGCACATCCTTTATGGGTGAGTGAGTGCACCTCCGTTACACTCACCCCCGCCACCCAGGTCACCCGGTTCACGGCACCACCAAAGATAAACCGTCTTTGGCACCACTGTAGCCGACGATCGTATCTGGCTCTCTGTGTTGGGTTTCTCACAGCTTGCCCTAGGTGGGGTTCGAACCCTAGACTCCTGCACGGCAGGTGACGATGCTAACCGCTTCGCCAAGAGGTTGACAACCGCTTGGGTTCACATATCGGTGAACATATATGTGATTATATAGTTGCACATATAGGTGACCATATAGGTGAACATATATGTGATTATATAGGTGAACATATAGGTGATTATATAGGTGACCATATAGGTGATTATATAGTTGTACATATAGGTGATCATATAGGTGAACATATAGGTGATTATATAGGTGAACATATAGGTGATTATATAGGTGAACATATAGGTGAACATATATGTGCATATATAGGTGATTATATAGGTGAACATATAGGTGATTATGTAGGTGCACAATATAGGTGACCATATATGTGCACATATAGGTGCTTATATAGGTGATTATATAGGTGCATATAGGTGACCATATACTGTAGGTGAACATATATGTGCACATATATGTGCACATATAGGTGAACATATATGTGATTATATAGGTGCACATATAAGTGAACATATAGGTGATTATATAGGTGCACATAATCGTTGGTACTCACGGCTTTGTGCCGTCAGTACGGAATGGATTTACATCACCACATCAGCGGCCCCACCCCTCAGTTGCGTCGTCCGTTTTTACAGGGAGACAATTTGTCGTCACGCAGTGAGGATGATTTTGTGGTCCTCTCACTTGTCGAGAAATAAAAAGAGAAAAATAAAATGTTTGGTCCATCCAACCCTGAAAGGATGTCAAGAGCAAAGAGACCTGCTTGTAGGCCTAAATGCGCTGCAGAATAATTATCATCACTTAAAGGTGTACAGAAAAGAAAATTGAATTTCAGCCCACTCTGGATCATAACATTAATGTAATAACTCATATTTCAGACGATGTAGGCCAAACTTTGTGCAAAATTCTATTTTTGAGTAAATCCGGGATGAAAGTGTGTTTTCTTTCCCCGCATTGGATAATAGTCCAGTGACAATGCCCCCCAAAAATTGAGATACCCCTACCGGAGGTAGAACAAAACCTAACAATGTTTTTCCTCATCTCCAAGGTCTCCCATATATGAAATGGATTCTTAGGTTAAAATATTTTACTGCAAACATTGTTAAATTGATACATATTGTCATACACCCCAAACTTAAAAAAGAACAAAAATACAGCCTGGCCGTCTGGGAGTTAAGACACATAAACTCATGTAGATTAATAACACAAGCTCTGACAGCTTTGAAACTTGACATAATTGTGGCCAGGAAGTTCCTTTACCTATTAGAAAAAACTGGATGTGAATATCTTGATGTGTGTAACATATAGAGACCTATAAACACTTGCCTTAAATAAGCGGACATGCAAAAAAAGAATATCTATGCAGAATATTCTCATTTACTTTGTAGTTGCTCAGCCAGGGATTGTCATAGAAACACATATGATGGCTTGTTTGAAAGATGGAGTTGTGCAGAATCCAGTGATACCAAATATGTGAATATAGCATGCATAGTCAGCATAATACATCACCAAATGTATGAGGTGTCCCAAATGAAAGAAAGTGAAACATTAACATAATCAAGTCTCCACAGCCCATTATCAATGGTGACAAGAATGTTGACCAGTTCAATCTTACTGCAACCTAAGCAAGTAACTTTGGGTAAGTGCTACTCTTTTTTATAATACATTAAATAATAGCATATATCATGATGACACTTTATATAGTTCATATGGAAACAAATATCCAGTAGAATCAGTTTAAATTGAAATAGAACACCTCAAAAATAGGCCCACTTGAATTTATTTTTGGTCAAGTCATTACTGCATAATGGAAAATAATTCTGATGTTGACCCTAAATTTTGTAAGAGCCGCCCATTGCCATTTGCCATGAAGTCAAGAGTGGATGCTGAATTAGATCGACTCGAGAAGGCTGGTATGGTGAGTGGGCTGCGCCAGTGGTGCCTGTAGTGAAAAGAGACAACATAATTCGGCTGTGTGCCGATTATAAATTAACAGTAAATCAGGCTGCCACCACAGAGACCTATCCCTTGCCCCGAATTGAGGAGCTGATGGCGGGACTGTGTTTTCAAAGATCGATCTTGCCTCACCATATCAGCAGGTCCTTCTAGAGGATGAGACAAAGAAACTACTGACCATCAATACACATCAAGGGTTATTTGTGTACAACAGACTGGCTTTGGTGTTGGTTCAGCACCTTCCATTTTCCAAAGGATTATGGAAAATCTAATGAAAGATCTGGATGTTGTTGTCTATTGGGATGATTTGTTAGTTACAGGAAAAACTGAACAAGATCATCTGAAAAAGCTGCAAAAGGTGCTACAGAGACTCCAAGAGAGAGGCTTGAGAGTCAAGAAAACCAAATGTGAGTTTGGTAAATGCAGATTGAATACTTGGGACATGTTTTGAACAGCCAGGGCATTCATCCATCTTCAGACAAGATAAAAGCAATCAAGGACAAGATATGAACATTCATGCATGTTCTATGAACTGAACATTTGATGCAAGTGCCAGTGTATGCTGATCAAGTTGCACGTGCCACAAGCACAGACTGTGTGCTAGCCAAGGTTCTGAAATACATTACGAATGGTTGGCCTGATGATGTGGACAATAGTCTGAAACCCTTCCACACACGCAGATATGAACTGTCAGCTGAACGTGGATGTGTACTCTGGTGCACCAGGGTGGTTTTGTCTGAGAAGCTCAGAAAAGTTGTGTTGAAAGAGTTGCATTCTGGTCATCAAGGAGTTGTGAAAAGCTCTGGCATGCAAATATGTATGGTGGCCATAGACTGTAAAAAGAATGGACGTAGCGTCCGTGACGTCACCCATTGGTTTGGGGGAGTCTGTTTTGTGCCTCTACTACGGGGGTTTGAGCCGCGCCATGTTGGATTCTACTTGCCATATTTGGAGCGGTGCGGCCGTTGGCCGGCCGAGAGCCCGCCCACTGGCCTCGTAGCAGCGGTCGCCGGACCTGTCACTCAACGGTTCTGCGCCCTGATTGGCCAGAACTTTAACCCTAATAATAGTAAAACGGTAGAGTTTAAAAAAAATTCACCCCCCTCAGAGTGTGTGCGGGGGTAGAAACTATCGATTGAGACCAAAAAAATAAAATGTACCAGGCTGTAAATATGTTTTTTTAAGCTGTAAAATCGGCTATTTTAACATGGGGCTCGATTGGAGTTGCTCCCTTCTGGAGCCAGCCCCCAGCGACAGCCGAGGGGATTGCAGCTTTTTGAACGCAGAAGTGAGCTTCACTTCTCAGACCAACAACTGCCCCCTTGATGGTGGCCTAAGATTGACACGGATGTAGAGCAGGTCTGCAAAGCCTGTGAATCTTGCCAGATGGAACAACGGATGCCTCGGCAGGTGCCTTTACATCCTTGGGAGTTTCCAGGCCAGAGCTGGAAAAGATTACACGTGGACTTTGCAGGCCCCTTCTTACTGTAGGTCACACCTTCATGATTGTCGTAGATGCCTACTCCAAGTGGCTAGAAGTATTCGGAATGCCCAGCACCTCATCACAAGACTAAGGAGACTGTTTGCAGCATACGGTCATCCGGAGCATGTTGTAACTGACAACGGAACGCAGTTCACGTCTGCAGAGTTCAAGAACTTCATGCATCAGAATGGAATTCTGCACTCTACAAGCACCCCTGGCCATCCTGCTTCTAATGGTCTCGCAGAGCGATATGTGCAGACATTTAAGAGTGGAATTAAGAAGCTTTCTCAGACTACACTCGACATTGAGGACAAGATCTCTGTGTTTCTGATGCAGTATTGCTGTACCCCAAACTGCACCACTGGTCAGTCGCCTGCGGACTTGGTTCTAAACAGACATATGCATACTCGCCTGGACCTGATGCATTCTGACACTGCAGTCACAGTTTGCAAAAAGCAGTACATGCAGAAGTTCTATCATGACCAGCGGGCAGTGAGCAGATCTTTCTCTTTGCAAAATACGGCAGGGGGGGGAGAGAAGTGGATTCCTGGAGTGATAGAGCACCAAACAGGACCTGTAAATGACCTTTAATATGAGCATAGTATTTTTATAAATGTGTTTTTATGTTTACTTAGTAACATTCTTTAAAGCCAGGCTTTTATTTTGTATACATTAAGCAGACGGATATTCAGTGCTTTTATTTTGAAAGCGTCTCGCCGAGACCTCGTACACATCCGGTGCTTCGGAGTTTACCGGCAGAAGGAAAAGTATGTCTGCAAGGCTAATGTGTCTTCAATGCTAAAAGCAAGCAAAGTGTGCCTAACCCACATGAAACGCCCTAGCACCTGGCTAATAAGGGGCACAAGGTTTGTTTTGTTACCATTTCATGCTATATTTATGTCCGGCTCGAGTTTGGTTGCCGTGGATATTTTCATGCATAAAACGTATTGTGGTTAGCGGTAGCTACTATTAGCATCGGCGAGCTGCCGTGTCGATCTGTATTGAAGTGAGATGAAGCTATAAGCTAACTCGTAGGTTGTTTTGGTAATGCAACAGGATGTATTTTGTCTGTTTTATATAAGGTCTGCTAAGGTTAAAAACTGTTTATTGGGTTAAAAACGAACGGTTAAAAATGCTAATGTCATGTTAAATACTGTTTTATATTGCACTCTATGTGAGGTTGTCTTTCAGTTAAAATGTGAATTTTCCCTCATGACTGTAACATCAATCGTAGCAGTTAAAATATATATTTAAATTCATGGAGTAAAACCTGTGAGTCTACAATAAGTTTATTAGATAAAGGGTCAACTTACATGATTGTGATAAAGGTAGTTAAAGGTAATTTCAAGTAAGAGTAAAGGTAACTGTATTTTGTTTTCTTCTTTTCATAGCTCTTACGGTGTGTTTGCATTGAATACGGTCCAAGGAATAAAACATTGTGAACCATCAGTTTGAGAGTCCGACCATCATTTAGCCGGGGATGCTACAGTAAGAGCTTCACCTCATCCGTCACATCACGCCGCTGACCAAGGACAACTGTAGAGGGACCTGATGTGATGGTCAAGGATTGTGGTACCTGCTCACAACATGGAAGCATCAGTAAAGACGCCTCCAGACGACAGAGACTCCGAACAGATGAAGGATAAGGATACTGAAGAGGAGGATCTCCGTCGCTCTGGTCGCCTACGGAATCCCACGGAAAAGATGCTTGCATTTCATGAGGAGGAGGCCCACAAAAAGGAGAAAAGGTTGACTCACATTTATGAACAATGGAAGATCCAGGCACGTAAGGCTAGAAAACAGTTAAAGTTTGACATTCCTGAAAGTGACATTGCAACTCTTATAGACACACTAGAAGAAGGAAAAAACTGTGTTATAAACCTGTACATAGACATCAGAGCTCACCTCACTCCATCTAATGAGACAAGACGTCGTATTGATGCCTGTGAGGCAGTTACAAGGGACATTGTTAAAATTGCTCTTGAAAGGATATCAGGCATAGATGAAGAATTTGATAGTGAAGCAGTAAAGCAGCGTCTTCATGAGCTTCTTAACAGAGACTATGCTCACTCCATCTACGGATCCACAGCTTCACCTCCAAGTCAACACTCAAGTAAAGGTTCAAGTCAACACTCTGTTATAGCAGCAAAAAGAGCAGACGCTGCAGCAGAATTAGCAGCAAAGGAAGCAGAGTATGAAGTGTTATTGAAGGAGGAGAAACAAAAAGAAAAGATTCAAGTCTTAGAGGAGAAACAAAAAGAAAAGATTCAAGTCTTAGAGGAGAAACAAAAAGAAAAGATTCGACTCCTAGAGGGACAACAAAGGAAAGAACTTGAAGCTCAAAAACGTGAGTTGGAAAGATTAAAGGCAGAGAAGGACATTAAAGCTGCACGAGCTAGGTTCACAACTTATGATCAGGAAGTAATGCAGGAAGCAAGTGTTCATTCTGTAGATCAGATGAGAACGAGAGAACATCAGTTTGTGTGTCCTCCTTCAGCTCTCATCCAGCAGCCCACTGATATCACAGTGACAGCATCACCTGCAAGGACAGATGTAAGTTATCTGGCTCAGGCAGTCCAAGATAGCATAGCTCTGAACAGGCTCCCAATGCCAGAACCGTCTGTATTTACTGGTGACCCTATCCAGTTCATTGAGTGGAAGGCTTCCTTCACATCCCTCATAGACAAAAAGAACATTGCTTCAGCTGACAAATTACATTATTTGAAAAAATATGTAGGAGGTCCAGCTCGAAAGACACTTGATGGCATATTTTATAGAAATGATGATGAAGCCTACAAAGATGGATGGAACCGTCTCAACCACAGGTATGGTCAGCCGTTTGTTATACAAAAAGCATTCAGGGAAAAACTAACAAACTGGCCAAAGGTCCATCCAAGAGATGCTGAGGGACTTAGAGCATTCGCTGATTTCTTACACTCATGTCTGGAAGCCATGCCTTATGTCAAAGGTCTGGACATTTTGAACGATTGTGAAGAAAACCAGAAATTGGTCCAAAAGCTACCTGATTGGGCAGCATCACAGTGGAACCGCAAGGTCACTCAAGTCATGAGAGTTGACCAGGAGTTTCCCAGCTTCCAGGAGTTTGTCTTCTTCATTGTAACGGAGGCAGAAATTGCATGTAATCCTATTACTTCATTCCACGCTCTCCACTCATCAGAGGCTAACTCATCACGTCATCTGAAAGAAAAGAAATGTAAATCCAGTGTTTATCACACACAGACAGTTACAGAGAATGAAACACAAGGACAGTTAAGAACAGGTTTAAAGCCACCATGTGTGTTTTGCCAAGACAGTAAACATCAACTTCATCGCTGTCCTGAGTTTAAAGGGAAAGCTCTGGAGGAACGACGGAAATATGTGAAAGAAAAGAAGCTTTGCTATGGCTGCTTGAGGACGGGCCATAACGCCAAGGACTGCCGCAATAGACATTCATGCGACAAATGTAAAGCAAGACATCCTACGCTTCTCCATGATGACACCTACACCAAGGCCAAGCCTACGTCAGTCTCAAATCAAAGTAACACAGAGGAAACAGCAACCACATTGGCTCTCAGTGTGGCAACTAAGGAGCCATCTACCAACACTTCAATGATAGTGCCAGTGTGGGTTTCTTCTGTCAGCAATCCAGGTACGGAAAGACTTGTTTATGCGCTGCTTGATACCCAAAGCGATACAGTCTTCATTGACCAAGAAGTCAGCAATAGTTTACAGACTGAAACTCATCCTGTAAGACTGAAACTAACAACCATGACAGGAAAGGATGCATTAATGCATAGTCAAAGAGTGTCAGGTTTGAGAGTGAGAGGTTACTGCTCTGCTATCCACATTGATCTCCCCCCTGCTTACACCAAGGACTGTATACCAGTGAATCGAACACACATTCCTACCTGTGACACGGCACGGAACTGGAATCATCTCATCAAAATAGCAGATGAAATCCCACCACAGCTGGAATGTGAAGTCGGTCTGCTGATCGGCTACAATTGCTCAAGGGCACTGGCACCACGGCAGGTAATCCTTGGAGGAGATAGCGAACCATATGCAGTTCAGACGGATTTGGGGTGGAGTATCGTAGGCTGTTCACCTCACCACAACTCACCAAGCATCACCAACATGTGTCACAGAGTTTCAGTCAGAGAGCTTCCTCCAGTGACCCCAGCTGAGGCACTCAGGGTTCTCGAGTCTGACTTTAAAGATGCCAATAAGGACGGAAAGACTGTGTCTCAGGATGACATCCGCTTCCTGGATGTGTTAAAGGAAGGGATCAAGAGGAACATTCATGGACATTACGAGATGCCACTCCCCTTTAAAGAGAGACCCTATCTCCCTGACAACAAACAACTGGCGATGGTACGGCTCAGTCACCTTAAAAGAAAGCTGGCGAAGGATGACAAGTACAAAGAACATTATGTGAAGTTTATGAATGAAATCATTGAAAAGGGTGAGGCAGAGGAAGTTCAGGATCAAGGGAAGGAAGGAGAGAAGTGGTACATTCCTCACCACGGAGTGTATCACTCGAAAAAACCTGATAACCCCGCAGACATAGCATCTAGGGGATCAAGCGCAAGTGAGATTCTCACATCAAGCTGGTTCAAAGGACCTCAGTTTCTATGGGAGAAAGAGATACCTCTAGCTACAGATGTTAGCACAGAAATACAGATTGGAGATCCTGAAGTCAAGAGGATTCAGACTCTAAACACACAGACACGGGAACAGCTGAGTCTCTCAGACCGCCTGTCAAAGTTTTCTTCGTGGTCAAAAGCAACTCAGGCTGTCGCTCGTCTCATTCGTCGTGTCAGACATGATAAGTCAACAGACCACAGCACCGTCCAAGAACGAGAAGACGCACGCTGCATCATCATAAGAGACTTACAGAGACACGCATATCCAGAAGAGTTAAAGTTGCTCAGTAAGGTAACTCAACTTCCCTCTCAGAGTAAACTGTTTCAGATGGATGCTTTTCTTGATCAGGATGGACTCCTCAAGGTGGGAGGAAGACTGAAAAATGCATCACTCCCTACCTCACTGAAGCATCCAGTGATCATACCAAAGAGTCATCCCATCACCAAGGCAATAATTGCTCACTGTCACGAGAAAGTCCAACATCAAGGAAAAGGCTTGACTATTAATGAGATCAGATCAAATGGATTCTGGATTCCAGGAATCAACAGAGCTGTGGCAACGCATCTGCATCAATGTGTTACATGTCGAAAACTCAGAAGATTCACAGAGGAGCAGCGAATGGCAGATTTGCCATCTGAGCGTGTGGATCCATCACCACCTTTCACCTATTGTGGAATGGACTGTTTCGGTCCGTTTTTCACCAAACAAGGACGCAAGGTACAAAAGAGATACGGACTGCTTTTCACCTGCCTTTGCTGTCGAGCTATCCACATTGAAATGTTAGACGACATGTCGACAGATGCTTTCATAAATGGACTTCGTTGTTTCATTGCAATAAGAGGAGCAGTACGTGACATAAAATGTGACCAAGGAACGAACTTCGTTGGAGCTAAAAATGAACTGAATGAAGCTCTCAAGCAATTGGATGCTGATCGTCTGACTACGTTTTTGGCTGAGAAGCAGTGTGACTTCAGCATGAACGCTCCGCATGCAAGCCATGCTGGAGGCGTATGGGAGAGACAGATCCGAACGGTGAGGAATGTTCTTCGTTTAACTCTTTCACCCTCATCAGGCAGGCTGGACGATGCCTCTCTACGGACATTCTTTTATGAGACAGCAGCTATTGTGAACAGTCGTCCACTCACTGTTGACAACTTAAATGATCCAGATAGTCCAGAGCCGCTAACGCCCAATCACCTACTCACCATGAAACCCACTGCAGTCTTACCACCTCCTGGCAGATTCATCAGAGAGGATATGTATGCTCGTAAGAGGTGGCGCCGTGTTCAGTACCTTGCAGAGCAGTTCTGGGGCCGGTGGAGAAGAGAGTATGTGTACAACATCGCCACCAGACAACGCTGGCATACTCCAAGGAGAAACCTCAAAGTCGGTGACATTGTGATGGAAAAGACAGAAGATCAACCTCGCAACGAGTGGAAATTGGCTAAAGTTGTAGAGACAGTGACTGATAAAGATGGACTAGTGAGGAGAGTGAAGATTCGTGTTGGAGACCAGAAGATGGGAAAGGAGGGACAGCGTTCTGGCAAGCCATCCATCGTTGAACGTCCAGTGCAGAAGCTGATCCTGCTCCTAGAGACTGTTTAATCACCCCCTTCACTCCACAACCTATCCTTTACAGTATGAAGAGTTTATGGACATTTTTGACTCAAGCACTAAAGGTTAAAGGTCACATGGTTTAGAAATCATTCATGCTTTACATCTAATAAGGGGATGAAAAACCAGTAATGATTTGGTGGGAGTGTAAATGACCTTTAATATGAGCATAGTATTTTTATAAATGTGTTTTTATGTTTACTTAGTAACATTCTTTAAAGCCAGGCTTTTATTTTGTATACATTAAGCAGACGGATATTCAGTGCTTTTATTTTGAAAGCGTCTCGCCGAGACCTCGTACACATCCGGTGCTTCGGAGTTTACCGGCAGAAGGAAAAGTATGTCTGCAAGGCTAATGTGTCTTCAATGCTAAAAGCAAGCAAAGTGTGCCTAACCCACATGAAACGCCCTAGCACCTGGCTAATAAGGGGCACAAGGTTTGTTTTGTTACCATTTCATGCTATATTTATGTCCGGCTCGAGTTTGGTTGCCGTGGATATTTTCATGCATAAAACGTATTGTGGTTAGCGGTAGCTACTATTAGCATCGGCGAGCTGCCGTGTCGATCTGTATTGAAGTGAGATGAAGCTATAAGCTAACTCGTAGGTTGTTTTGGTAATGCAACAGGATGTATTTTGTCTGTTTTATATAAGGTCTGCTAAGGTTAAAAACTGTTTATTGGGTTAAAAACGAACGGTTAAAAATGCTAATGTCATGTTAAATACTGTTTTATATTGCACTCTATGTGAGGTTGTCTTTCAGTTAAAATGTGAATTTTCCCTCATGACTGTAACATCAATCGTAGCAGTTAAAATATATATTTAAATTCATGGAGTAAAACCTGTGAGTCTACAATAAGTTTATTAGATAAAGGGTCAACTTACATGATTGTGATAAAGGTAGTTAAAGGTAATTTCAAGTAAGAGTAAAGGTAACTGTATTTTGTTTTCTTCTTTTCATAGCTCTTACGGTGTGTTTGCATTGAATACGGTCCAAGGAATAAAACATTGTGAACCATCAGTTTGAGAGTCCGACCATCATTTAGCCGGGGATGCTACAGGACCAGTGTCCTACAAAGTGCAAGAGACAAACACAGACATAACATACAGGAGACATGGGGATCAGTTGAGATCCCGTGTCACAACTGATGGACTCATTTTGGATACTGACTGTACAACCTCTAATACTGACACGTCCACACAGCCAAGTGTGCTCCAAGACAACGTGTCAGCCGGTGCTGATCTTCTGCATATGGACAGTGCAGAGGTGCCAGCAGCATCTCCAATGCTGCGCCACTCAGCCAGAGAAAGGAAGCTGCCTGAGCGCTATGACCGTTAATGTGCAGATTGATTGTTCTTTACAAGCAGGTTGACACTTGGACTAAGTTGGTCAATATAATAATAATGTAACTACTGTTTTCAGTTCAGTATAGCTTTGTTACATTATGCCTGTCTTAAAGCAAGACTAGGGAGTTTGTTAAATTAACTTAGAGACATTTGTATGAGTTTGTATGGTAATACAAGGCACTGATATTTCAAGTCATGGTGTAACAAAAGTGTACTTTCATTTAAAAGGGGGGGGGGGGGGGGGGGGGGTTACTTATCACAACTCACTACTGTGATGTATCAGATTTTGAGTTTTGTATTCTGTGTGACCGTTGTGCCGTTGTTATCAGTGTACCAAGGAATGCTGGGATATGTATGTGAAGTTCCGGTTTTGCACGAGCTGAGTAAAGGTGCCATGTGCAGTAGGAGTCACTGCGTCCTGTGCGTTATTAGGGAAATACACAACACTAACACTATTATTTTCCATTATGCAGTAATGACTTGACCAAAAATAAATTCAAGTGGGTGTATACAGTATATATTTAAGGTGTTCTATTTCAATTTAAACTGATTCTACTGGATATTTGTTTCCATATGAACTATATAAAGTGGCATCATGATATATGCTATTATTTAATGTATTATAAAAAAGAGTAGCACTTACCCAAAGTTACTTGCTTAGGTTGCAGTAAGATTGAACTGGTCAACATTCTTGTCACCATTGATAATGGGCTGTGGAGACTTGATTATGTTAATGTTTCACTTTCTTTCATTTGGGACACCTCATACATTTGGTGATGTATTATGCTGACTATGCATGCTATATTCACATATTTGGTATCACTGGATTCTGCACAACTCCATCTTTCAAACAAGCCATCATATGTGTTTCTATGACAATCCCTGGCTGAGCAACTACAAAGTAAATGAGAATATTCTGCATAGATATTCTTTTTTTGTATGTCCGCTTATTTAAGGCAAGTGTTTATAGGTCTCTATATGTTACACACATCAAGATATTCACATCCAGTTTTTTCTAATAGGTAAAGGAACTTCCTGGCCACAATTATGTCAAGTTTCAAAGCTGTCAGAGCTTGTGTTATTAATCTACATGAGTTTATGTGTCTTAACTCCCAGACGGCCAGGCTGTATTTTTGTTCTTTTTTAAGTTTGGGGTGTATGACAATATGTATCAATTTAACAATGTTTGCAGTAAAATATTTTAACCTAAGAATCCATTTCATATGTGGGAGACCTTGGAGATGAGGAAAAACATTGTTAGGTTTTGTTCTACCTCCGGTAGGGGTATCTCAAAAACTAAAGCCCTTTTTGACAGTTTGTCACTAGCCTATAATGCAGGCGCACGGATTACACGTCAGCCTGTACACGATTCACCAGCCACTGATATTGGATCCGTCATCCGTCATTCAAATGTCTGAGACACGCACACACACGGAGCTCAGTCTCGCCCCAAGCTTTGAATATCCCGCCCGCTCGATAATGACCAATCAAATTCGTTTTGCTTACTCGGGTAAACTCGTGTTGCATTCCTGTAGAAACAGATCCATGGTTAATTTGATGTATTAGATCCATGAGCCAATCATGCTCATTTTTCTGAGACAAAACGCATGAACGTCACTCCTGACTTAGAATAGAGCGCTGGAATAAGAGTGCGTTCACACCGGGTGCGAGTAAAATACAGTATTCGCCTCGCTCTACTCGCTGGAGTTTGCCCATTGTAATAGCCTATTTGTTTTTACTTGCAGCATCCGCGTGAATATTTCGCTTGAGTTCAATATTTTGAACTTGCGCGAAAACAGGCGAATTTGATTGGTCGTTATCGAGAGGGCGGGGTATTCAAAGCTTGGGTCCAGACCTCTTTTTACAGTCTATGGGTGAGACCAAGCTCGGTGTGTGTGTGTGTGTGTGTGTGTGTGTGTGTGTGTGTGTGTGTGTGTGTGTGTGTGTGTGTCTCAGACGTTTGATTGACTAATGACAGATCCAATATCAGTGGCTGATGAATCGTGAGCAGGCTGACGTATAATCCGTGCGCCTGCATTATCCAATGCGGGGAAAAAAACACTTTCATCCCGGATTTAATCAAAAATAGATTTTTGCACAAAGTTTGGGCTCCATCGTCTGATAGATGAGTTATCACACTAATGTTAAGACCCACAGTGGGCTCAAATTCAATTTTCTTTTCTGTACAGCTTTAAGGAAATTCTAGATCACCCTTGGCATCATTGTGGACCCCTTACAGATAAATATTATATTTAAAAAATCACACAAAAAAAACAGTTGTCTACATTATGTTACAATCTACATTTTGAAATATAACCTAATATGACAAGACACCTAAAAACAAAAACACGGCCGTTTTCATCAATTTACAAGCAAGTGGGCAACACACATAATTGTATTGAATCTGGGCACTTTTGCAATACCCATATGGGGCGCATACGGCTTACAACGGGACCCAATGGAAGTTATTGTTTAGAAAGGCATGGATTGGCTGGAAACGTGTCACATGGGAACAGACGCCTTCAGGGTTCACAAAAAAACTCAGATAGTTGTGGCAGGCTGATGACAACCACGCATTCACAAAATGGTCAAATTATCGTAGCCTACATTTGGCCCTTTTTGGAATTATTGATTGTATATCGTACAGAGGTCCAAATTATCGTACAAACTTAATTATTATACACCGTATGGCAACACATGACTCCACATTCCATCTCTAGTTTCTTCTCGCTTTAAAAAACGACTCCCTCAATCTTAGGGCTTCATATTTTGATATTCATCCTGATCAATCATGCATAAAGTAGTCCCATACACTGGGAGAAAAGGGAGGCGCGACCAAGACCCTTAAAATTATGATTAAAGTCTACTAATATAACAATTAAGTGTGATACGGGCTGTTGGTCTAGGTCTAGGACAAATAAACAAGAAATTGGTAATAGTGATTCCCTGTGCAGTAGGATTTTTTTTTTTTTTAATGATATGGGCCTCTACAAAGTTGTGATTTATGGTGGCAATCCTGACATCGGATCTGCATCTCTGGGAGACTTTCTTACATAACAGTGAATGAAAGTCGTTAGCCTTTTATTTCCCGTTGGTAGATTTCTTCTCCACAGCGACGGCGGTCCTCAGTAGCTGTACCAGCCGCCGAGCACCAGGTGGCGGTAGCTCCCTCTGAGCGCCGCGGCAGGCCGCCCCGGCCCCGGAGCTGCAGGTGAAGAAGATGGGCCGTTGACAAGAGAAGAACCCCTGTGGCTATCTGGAGCTAGCAAAGTTACGTCGCCTGGCTGGAGTTTGAGGTTAAATCCTAAACGTATCGGTGTGTTTTTTTTTCCTGTTTTGTTCGAGGCCCTCGTCGAAAATGATCCTCACCGTGAAACCTCTTCAGGGTAAAGAGTGCAGCGTACAGGTGAGTGAAGCACCACGGAGCCAGCTAACTGCTAACTGTTAGCCCCCTTACGCTAGCTGCAACGCTAGCCTTTGGGAACTGGTCCTGTCACATGCTGAGTTACCTGTACGGTCAATATTTAATATATTCTGTTGAATGTATGTGTGCTTGGGTATCTTGTTAACTCCTCTCAGTGTACGTGAAATTGAGCACATCATCGTCTTGGTATGAATTGATGTGACTGTCTCGCTGATACCTCTAACAATGCAGTCTTTTTGTGGTGGCTCCCTCTTTTCATCTGTGATCACTTTCACACACAGGCTGACTGGGGCTCTGTAGGTCCTTATTTGGTAGTACTTGTAGGGGGAGTGGAAGTAGATGAGTCTGGAAAGCACCGGGTTTAGACAAAGGTGTTTGACTAGACCGGCACATCAGTATAATTTATTATCTTACATATTACCACCATGAATTGTCCTGCTTTCAACAGTCTGTAGCATCGTTTCCTCACAGTAACGTTTGACTAGTAGCCGTAGCCCCTGTTTGTGCCTCGCGTTTGGATGTGATAACGTTACTGTGAGGGGCACCAGTTGGGGCCATAACAGGTCGGCTATACGTAGAAACGCTCCTACTGCCCGTGCTCTTAACAAAGACCGGTGCTGATGTCGAGCACATGCAGTGACAGTGACAGGCAGTTACCTTTATATTTCAGTAGATGACAAGTTCCTCTAAAAGCTTATTTTAGGATGTGTCAATGACTGAGATCCTGCCCACATGTGTTGGGGTATTTCTGTAGAGTTTATCGCACTAATACTACCACTGCAACTGCAGGGTGCCAAGTAGTTGTATGTGTGTTGAATGTATAGATCATTTGTCATGGTAGAGGTTGATTTGGTGTGTGTGTGTGTTTGAGTGTGAGAGAGTACTAGTAAGAAAGAGAGAGAGTTTCCCATTCATCGTTGGATTTATGCAAATGTAATACAAATTAAAAACTTCAGACTGGCTACATGCTGCGAGCTAAACTCAGTGAGAGACCGCCAGTTGTATTCTGATCATGTCCTGTTGCTACATCATCATGTTGATGGTCTTCCAGGTGACTGAAGATGAAAAGGTCTCCACAGTGAAGGAACTTGTGTCTGAACGTCTCAACATACCAGCAAACCAGCAGCGGTTGCTCTATAAAGGGAAAGCCCTCGCAGGTAGATTTGCCTATCATCAAATGTTTCATAACATCTGTGTATAACTGTTGCTCAACCCGTCTATTTTCCACATTAATCTACTGTTACAATGTTTGATGATGGTATTTTATTTTGCATATCTTAGATGAACACAGACTGAGTGATTACTCCATCGGGCCAGAGGCTAAATTGAATCTGGTAATCCGTCCACTGGGGGAGAGGACTGGAGCTTCAGGAACAGCTGGCAGCAGCAGCAGCACACAAGGAGGAGTGTGGCAGACTGTTTCCACTATACTTGCCAGACACTTTAGTCCAGCAGATGCAGCAAAAGTCCATGAACAGCTTATTAAGGTATTTTGATGCACCATGTTTGCTCCATCACTTTATATGATCAAAGTTAAACTTATGCCTGTCCAATTTGAGATGCGGATATATACACTCACTGAACAGCAACAACTAGTGGAAGCTGGAATCTAAAATTATTAATGACAAATACATCAAATGTAGCTTTAAAGAGCTCAGATCTCTCTACGCATGTTTAATGAATGTGGGGGCAAGATGGTAATTTGATATTTATTGGAAATTTGAAAATATTAATATTTGTAGTGTTTTCCAATGTAGATCTGATCTATTTTCCCTCTTGTTTTGCTTTTATAATGTACCGCCTTAATTTCAAGACTGCATCCTCATTTTCAGACGTTATACATCACGCATCAGCTTGCTTCATTTCATTTCTCATCTAAACATGAACAAGATGTGCAGTCCTATATGTTCAAATTTAGTGGAAACCCAAAATTTTAAAACTGTCAGACAGTCCAATGTGTAGTGGTCATTTGTTCAAGAGAGTGTTCAGGTGAGCCTCATCAGATCATAACAATTGGAACCAGCATGTGACAGTCTCTTTTTTTTTTAACCACATATTTCAGTTGCAGATGCATCACTGACTGGATTAGACTAGACCAGAGCAAGAACATCATGATATTGTAGAAACCACTGAAGGTTAGAAATGAACGAAGCTGCTAGCCAACATGAAATTTTCTCTTGTGCTAGTACTTTCTACAGACGCTGAGAAGTTACAAGGATATAATCTTACATTGACAGTTGTACATGATGTATTGAAATGTAACGCAACAGCTCTTACTTTTCCCTACAAAGTTGCTTAGATCTTCAAATTATTGAAATACTTATCTTGTGTCGGCCTTTGTAGCTGCCATTGTGTAAAATTGCCTGATTGAGCTTCAGGTCTGCATTTACTTTCGACTAGCCGGTGGAATGTGTTTCTAACCCAATTCTTAATATTTTTTTACTTTGTTTTTCTTCAAGGACTATGAGCGTTCACTTCGACAGCTTAGCCTAGATGACATTGAGCGCTTAGCGGGAAGACTCCTTCACCCAGACGGCGAGGGCATGGACACCTCATACATGGACTAAGAAAAAGCCAAGCAGGAGGCGTGGAGTTGCTTTTTGTGATTGTCTCTCAAGAGGTGCTCAGTGTTCTAGATGCATACAGTGTTTAGAGGGTGAGGGTCGGAGAATACAGTGTGTGCCTATCGGTAATCAGTGGCTGAGTGAACACGGATAACACCGACTGTCTCATCAACAGGGCTTTCTTATCCATGACCAAAGGACTTGGATAAGAAAACTGACACTTTGAGTTTGTCCTTGTGATCGATGTTGCAGTCATAACACAAGACCTGATCACATATTTGTATACAAAGGAATCCATTTATGCTGTTTGTTTCACATGATCTCTGGCTGCTACAACTCCCAGGAGACACTAACTTCTACTGGAGGGTATTTATTAGTAATGTCTATGTTGGATGATGATGATGATGATGATGATGATGATGATGATGATGATGATGATGACTGGGTGCTTTCTGTTAATCATCTGTGTGAAGGTAATACATGTTTTATCCCATAAATAACTGATGGTCATTGTATGATTTGTAAATATGTTTATATATTCAAACATTAAAAACACAGACAAAAAGGCTTTGTTTCTTCTTGTGCTGGTAGATATATGATACTTTTAATCAGTTTGAAATAAGTGATTGATTGTTGACAGGGAGTTTCTTTTTCTTTTTTTCATTTAGTTAACCATGATGAGTAAGTATATGTGGTTACTAGATGGGGAACTGAAGAGGGGTGTTGGTTTCCAGAAGAGCGACTCAACGGGGTGGGACCAAACAATGCCTCGTTTACGCGTCGACCAATCAGGTGACGAGGGCGCTGACGAGTCGTATTTTACAACCAATCAGATGGACGGAGAATAGTGCGGGCACCGCCTATGTGGCAAACTGACGGCTATCTCTTGCTGCTAATTTTGGATCGCTATTCGGGTTAAAAATGCGATATTTTTGACGCTTGCCCGCTCGTCTGCAGAGTATGAGAGACGGATACTTCGGATAAGGAGGAATATTTTGTGGTGAACGTCGGTAAGGTCACAGAGGAGTCACGGTCGCTCAAGCCGCTTAGCTAGTGTTAGCACAAAGCTAGCACACCACTCACTTCCTGCCTCTACCAACTAGCTACAGCTGGATAACATCTGATAATACTGAGCATTTCGGCCTGTGCCGCTACATCATTTGTTGCCATGTAACTTAACGGTGGGTCAGTGTAGCTGATGGACAATCTCCAACCCGAGACCCATACATTAGCATCACTGGTCGCCTCACCGATGCTTGGGCGTTACACCCCCTCTCATCAGGACCACTTTCCCATTTGACAAAGCAATAACTTACTGTCTTCTCCCGGGGAATTACTTTACCTCATTTATTTTTTATACTCGTCAACTGGAGCCACAGTTACTCAACTCAGAGTCATATTTTCATCAGCGTAGCTCGCAGCCAACTTCACCCCCATTGGGTTTTTAGAAAATATCATTGTGTTTAGACAGCCTTACTTCTCTATAGTGTTGTTCTTGTTTCATAGTGGTTCAGTATCATGTGATTTACTTCTCTTTACCTTCTCCTCATTCTCTCCATTCCTGTTTGTTTTGTTCTGTCAATTCAGTGAGTGTGCCTGCTTTACTGGAAGGATGGAAACTCTGATCCCCACCATCAACCGGCTGCAGGAGGTTTTTCTCACAGTGGGTGCAGAGATCATACAGCTGCCTCAGATAGTCGTGGTTGGATCTCAGGTCAGCCAAGGAAACAACAACACACACAAGAAAAGCTTCATTGTGAAATTGGGCATGTGTAACTCTGTGTTGAACTTAACTAAAACTATAAAGTCTTTGAGTTTTTGATTGGATCGGAAATTGAGGATGTAATGTTCATGTGTTTGCAATGCACGCAACCTAGGATGTGACAGCATGAGAGCTGAGTTGTAAACATCACTGACTTGGTCTAATTTTTTCTCAACAGAGCAGTGGAAAGAGCTCTGTGTTGGAGAGCCTGGTTGGACGGGATTTCTTGCCTCGGGGATCGGGAATAGTCACAAGACGACCCCTGGTGTTGCAGCTTGTTAATGTTTCCCCCCTGCAGGAGAGACTCAAGATTGAGAATGGTACCAAACACAAACATGTCTTCTTATTTCTGTTCAATTAAGTTGCTTTAAACTTAATATTAAACAAGTTTTAGAATCTGCAGAATATCAGCAGATTACAGTCTGGCAGCAGGTTTGTTATTTCTGTCGAGACACAATGTCTGCTTGCAGTAGCTGATGTGTGATTAGCACCCAGGCATGGCACTTCGCTCACAGTTTGAACTGCTCGCTGCTCTTGGTCTGTCTGTGCTAACATTCAATCTTTCTTCCTCCTCTTCTTCGCTACTTTTTCAGGAAATGGGGTAAAACAAAATGCCCAAATCAGCTACCCAGGTCTCTGTATATTTGATCTGCATGGACTCATCTTTGTTTGGCCTAATCATTTCTTTTGTGAACTCTTTGTTTGCTCTTATCTTCATTTGTCCAGCTTGATATAACTCATGTTGTAATCTTTTCAGTCTTCATTTCCCCCCCACACCCTCATTTTATTGGTGTTCTACATTGTGGACACAGCCACTGTAAAATTACTTACACTGCCTCTTGTTTGTTCAGGTGTCAAAGCTGAAGAATGGGGTACATTCCTGCACTGCAAGAACCAGGTAACTGTTTCTAAGATATCCAAATGGCATGTTTTCTCACTTTGTCCTGTGTTATGTGCAGTGTTTAGTTAATGCACCATTTTCTTTTTTTGACAGACCTTCACAGATTTTCAGGAGATCCGTCGGGAAATTGAAGCAGAGACTGATCGCAGTTCAGGCGACAACAAAGTGAGAAGAAGGCGTTGGTGTAAAATTAGTGATGCCTCGAATTTAGCTTTACACTGCATTCATGAATTCTTTCCTCTTTTTGCACCCCTTCCTAGGGAATCAGTCCTGAGCCAATATATTTGAAGATCTTCTCCCCCAAAGTCCTCAATCTCACTCTGGTTGATTTACCAGGAATTACCAAGGTAAACTCAGCCACTTGACAGGGTTGTTTATTTTGTATTTGTTTCATGTTTGCAAACACAGAGACACTAGATGATAATTAATGCTGTTTACATTCCTTATCTCTAATCATCACAGATTCATAGAAGCATTACATCTGTGCTGCACTGACTATAACATTGGCTACTTACCGTTGTTGTCTCAGGTTCCTGTTGGGGACCAGCCAGAGGACATTGAGGCTCAAGTGCAAGAGATGATCTTGTCCTTCATCTCCAATCCAAACTCCCTCATCCTCTCAGTGTCCCCTGCCAATTCTGACTTGGCCACCTCAGATGCACTGAAATTGGCACGTGAGGTTGATCCAGATGGTAGGACATTTTGTACACAAACTCTTCTACTCCTTTAGATTTCATTTTAATTTTCTCGCCTCTCCAGTGGTGTGTATTGCGTAACATGCTTCAAGTAAAGTGCATTTTGAATTATTAAATGTGCAGAAAGAAAACATTATACTGAAGTCATTTCAGGCAATTGGACTTGTCAGTCTTTATTATTAACAGCACCCGGGCAGTTAACAGTTGCTTAGAAAATTAATGTTGCTACCATCCAACTCTGCTCTGATGCACTCTGAGGAGTGGATTGATCAATAATGAGAATCTGCCTGTGGTAATTATCAGGGATGTTGGCAGTATGGCCTAGTTATGCCTGTTGTGCACAGTTGATGAATAGCAGGATATCTGTATCTGAGCCCATATTTTCCCCAGCTTGCCTCAAATTCTGTCTTATCTTTAGTCTTGTTTCCTGTTTCTCTTCTCTTCTGTTCCAGTGTAAGATTCTCTGTTGGCTCTGTCACAGTAAATGATGACTAAACTAGGGGGTTTGTTTACTGTCCCCCAGAAAAGCAAGGGAATGATCTCATGCTGTGTCTGTTTGTCCGTCAGGCCGTCGAACACTGCTGGTCGTCAGTAAGCTGGACCTGATGGATGCTGGGACAGATGCTCTGGAGGTCCTTCTGGGTCGAGTCATCCCAGTCAGGCTCGGGATCATCGGGGTGGTTAACAGGTGTGAATCGATAGTGAATCTCCTTTTTTATGCCTGGTGGTCAAATCCTAGTTCTCTTTGATCATAAAGTAAGGTTTTATCTTTTTAATTCCCTTGTAATCCTAAAGATCTTACTACACTCTCTAATTGGTGTTCCTCATAGGAGCCAGCATGACATCAATACCCAGAAGAGCCTGGAGGACTCAATGAGGGATGAGCAGACCTTCCTGCAGCGCCACTACCCCTCGCTAGCCTCCCGCGCTGGCTCCCAGTACCTGGCCAAAACTCTCAGCAGACTTCTCATGCACCACATCCGGGACTGCCTGCCTGATCTCAAAACCCGAGTGACTGTGCTGAGTGCCCAGTACCAGGCGAGGCTCAACAGCTATGGGCAGCCAGTGGAGGACCACAGCGCCACTCTCCTGCAGATTGTCACCAAATTTGCCAGTGATTACTGCAACACCATTGAGGGAACAGGCAGGCACATCCAAACCTCAGAGCTGTGAGTTTGACCCCTCTGCAGCAGCAGGAACTTTAAATAGTAAATGCCTTTGTTGCACGGCATAATGAGTTGTCTCTAATTTTCTCAGGCTGTCGTCTAATTTAGTACTTGTGCTGCGCTTCTGCAACTCAGCATTTACTTACAGCGGTTCACGATGTATGTCATGAGGCTAATGTCCTTGGGATAATGTAATCGTAAATTAAAGTGGTATCAGCATCTTCTTTTGGCACCTTCATCTCCACAGCTCTCTCTCCACAAGGCGATTAATTCATGGAAATATGTAGGGAGCAAATATTGACCTTTTTTTGGTTGACTGCGTTCAATTTTGGCACAATTAACATTGCTGACACACAGCACTGAGAAACAACGTTGATATGACAGCTGTACCCATCTCTGCTGCAGCTGTGGGGGCGCTCGGATCTGTTACATATTCCATGAGACCTTTGGACGCACTTTGCAATCCATCGACCCACTTGGGGGACTGACTGAGCTCGACATCCTCACTGCCATCCGCAATGCTACGGTAAACTTCTCCTGACTTCTATTATTGTAATTTGTTTCATCCAAATTCTGGTCAAGCTCTCTTGTTTAGAGGACTAGTAGGTGAATAGTAAAGCTGGTGTGATTTGCCCCGCAGGGTCCACGGCCAGCACTTTTTGTGCCTGAGGTGTCCTTTGAGTTGCTGGTGAAGCGGCAAATTAAGCGGCTGGAGGATCCCAGCCTTCGCTGTGTGGAGCTTGTTCACGAGGAGCTGCAGAGGATCATCCAACACTGCTCCTCCTACAGCACACAGGTTAGCCGAGAGGCGGTGATGTGCTTCACACATGAATACATTCCTAAAACGGCACTGCAATAATTATGACAGCACCATGTTAAAACGTATTTCTTTTTCTTTGCAAGGAGCTTCTGCGATTTCCTAAACTGCATGACTCCATTGTGGAAGTAGTGACTGGATTACTAAGGAAGCGCCTACCAGTTACTAATGAAATGGTAATTCACAGCTTGGCTAAGATGATCTTTCAAGCTCTTTAATAATAACCAACATTCAAGTCATATTAACTCTGGGAATTTGGGCATTTTTTTGCCTGCTTTTTTCCCTTTAGGTACACAGTTTAATAGCAATAGAGCTCGCCTACATCAACACAAAGCATCCTGACTTCACAGACGCTGCGCAGGTCTCGGCATCTGTCAACAGTCAGCAGGTAGTTATTTGTCCCTTACAGCAGCTTCTTGCATTGATCATTTATTGTTCTAGAGTAAACAGCTGAAGAGGTGTTCTGTAAAGCCCTAACCACTAGGTTTCACATCCAAACATTATAATCCATCTCGTAGTTTGTAGTGGAATTCCAGGCACAGACAAAATTGCTTTGACCCTCTGACTCATACCGATTTCTCGCTGTCAGGCAGAAGCCCTTGATGGAGGAAAGCGCTGGAAGAACGAGAAGGTTACGGAAGAAAGAGCCCCGCCTGCAGGCTTTGGCAGCCCCAGCAAAGGCCAGGCCATTAACCTCCTCGACACAGTGAGTGGTGGGATTAGCAGTGGGACAAAACACTTAGTAGTGAATACATTGTGGACTGTCAACATTTTGCTTTGCCTCTTTTTGCCAGGCAGTGCCTGCATCCCGCAAGCTGAGTACGAGGGAGCAGAGGGACTGTGAGGTCATCCAGCGCCTCATCAAGTGCTACTTCCTCATCGTCCGCAAAACGATCCAAGACAGGTTTGACTGGAACAAATCCAGAGCTCCTTGGGGCTCGCCCCCCCCCTATTTCCCCTACTATTTCCACTCATGAGCTCAGTTGTTGTTATTGATGCTGATTTTCTAACTCGGGGCTGTCTGTCCGCAGTGTGCCCAAGACAGTGATGCACTTCCTGGTGAACTTTGTGAAAGAGCATCTGCAGAGTGAGCTGGTGGGTCAGCTTTATAAACAGCCACTGCTGCGGGAGCTGCTCATTGAGTCACAGGACACGGCACAGCAGCGGACCGAGGTTGCTCAAATGCTCGAGGTAAAATTGGCTGACACTTTTGTTCTCTGAGTAGGTTCTGAGCATCGAGAACAGCAAGTACTTTCTCGTTTTCTTTTATCTGCTAATTTAGGGCAAAGGATATAACTACCATCTTCACTTATTTCTCTCTCAGGCACTCAAAAAAGCCAGCAACATCATCTCCGAGATCCGAGAGACTCATCTGTGGTAGCCAGAGGACACGAACAAATTCCCTTGTCAAAGGACAGCTTTGAGAGTATGAGAGTGTATGTGAGTTTACAGTACAGTGTGTGTGTGTGTGTGTGTGTGTGCGTGCGTTAGTGCGTATGTGTGTCTAAATGCGTGGCAGTACTTCTCTTTTGAAAAAACAAACGATGTCCGCACAACTGCTATAATCGAGCTCCCAAGAATTTATTATAAGGACAACGTTTCGACCACTTGGGTCTTCATCAGGTCATCTGATGTGTAGGGGGGTGGGGCACATAAATAGGGGGAGGATGCCAGTAATTAGTATCACCTGTTGCCCTCCCAGCATAATCAAAGTAATTACATCAACTCATGTTTACATAACAATCCATATACAGGTCACTGTTCAAAATATCAGGCCTGAAACAATCAAAAGACAAATCATGGATTGTGTACATCGAAAATCCGTGCAATTACAAAACACATAATGAAATGAGACCCACATATAGTCTACACAACCACAATATTATCAGATACTAAACACGAGGCAATCAGTAACAAGAGATACAGAAAATATATGTACGCTAATATAGAGAAGATCAATAGAAAAAATATATATGTAGAAAGATATAGAAAAATATATATTTTATAAAAAAATATATATTTTATAAAAAACTATTTCGACATTATAGAAGAACAGTTACAGTAATCAAAATGTTACCAGAGAATAGCTATCAAAACCCATTCAAAGGAATGGTTTAATGTCAAACTCTTCGTTTAAGCCATTAGGCGACAGAGTATTTAAAGCATAGATGTGATAAGCCTCTCGTTGCAGAAGCAAGCGCTCGTGGTTGCCACCTCTGGGTGGTTTCTCCACTCGTTCGATGCCCACATAACGAAGAGAACTAATGTTGTGGCCAGCTTTTTTGAAATGAGCTGCCACTGGGTTGCGCTCATCCCCACATCTGATATTACTTCTATGCTCACTAATGCGGGTACGTAGGGGTCTGTTGGATTTCCCCACATATGATAACCCGCAGGGACATTTGATTATATAAACAATAAATGGCGTGTTACATGTTATAACCCCACGGATTTTTATTTGTTTACCCGTGTGGGGATGTGTATAAGTTTTACATTTATTAGTGTACCCACATTGAGCACACTTGCCACACTTATAATTGCCTTCAGGGATATCATTTAAGAATGTATGTTTACTTAATGGTGTATAAGACCTCACAAGTTGATCCCTGAGGATAGGTGGGCGCTTGAAAACCACAGTAGGGGGGTCCTTGAAGACCGTCTTAAGTTTTGGGTCTGTCTCAATTACATGCCAATGCTTTCGAATAATTTTTTTCAATTCAAACCCCATGGGCGAATATCTGGTAACACAAAAAATAGAATCACCTTTGTTCATTTTCGTTTTAGAAACAAGACATTCTTCTTGTGTGGTTGAGCTAAAACGTTCGACAGCAGTGTCCACCCACTCTTTCTTGTAACCTCTCTCAAGAAATCTATTAGACAAAACAGAGACTTGATTTTTGTAAGCATCTTCAGTGCTGCAGATTCTCCTTGCACGATGAAATTGGCTGATGGGTAGGCTTTTAACAAGGTGCGTAGGGTGGAAGCTATCACCTCTGAGCAAAGTATTCCTATCAGTGGGCTTACGATATAGATCTGTGTTTAACAAATTGCCATCTTTTGTAATTTGGACATCCAAAAAATGAATTTGTGTAGGATCAAAGTCAATACTAAATTTCAGATGCTGGCTAATGGAATTTATATACTGATGAAACAGTTGTAAAGATTCAGAAGTGCCTGTCCAAATTATGAACAGGTCATCAATATATCGTTGGTACATGAAAATATGGTGATAATATGGGTTATTGTGCGAGTTCAAAATGAACTCGTTTTCAAAATAACCCATATATAGATTTGCGTAGTTAGGGGCCATGTTACTGCCCATCGCTGTACCATTAATCTGTAAATAATATTCATTTTTAAACAAAAAATAATTAGTGGTTAATACCAACTCAGTCAGATCACTGATACACGCAGCACTGGGTTTAATGGTAGGTGCCCGCTGATTTAGAAAAAAATTGACAGCCTCAATACCTCCTTTATGAGGGATGTTGGTGTAGAGACTTGTAACATCAAGCGTGACAAGGAGAGATTCTGTAGCAGGTAAATCAATAGATTTCAATTTACCGATGAAATCATTAGTATCTCTGATATACGACGTGAGGGAGGAAACAAATGGTTTTAAATGGTGATCAACAAAACAAGACACATTGTTAGTTAATGATCCTCTACTGCTGACTATAGGTCTACCAGGGAGAGGCGTGATCTGTGACTTGTGCACCTTAGGCAGAGTATATATGACTGGAGTCACAGGATGGTCATTCGTCATAAATTCAAAGTCGTTTTTACTCAATTCACCATTATCAAACCAAAAACACAATTTTTCATGTACAAGAGTTTTAAATTGACCAGTGGGATCAGAATGTAGTTTTTTATAAAAAGTATCATCACTTAATTGTTTCCTAATCTCCATGTCAACATCTGTCAGGTTCTGAATAATAATCGCACCGCCTTTATCTGCCGGGCGGACTACTAACGAGGCATCATCGCGAAGTGACACTAGAGCCTCTCTTTCAGAGCGTGACATGTTATTAAACACCTTGTACTCTTTCTTATCTCTACCGGCATCTCCGGAGAAAATTGTTGTGAATGAGGCTGAAATTATGAATGAACCGGGGTCTCCTCCCACCACTGCTTCGAACATGGGAAGACCTATCACTCCGTTCAGAAAAAAGTCGACATATATTCCTCCAAGATACAGAAACGCATCCCTGGATACTTATTGTCGATTGGTTGAGCATGATGTACAATCTGCCCTTAAGAATAAGAAAGAGTACAAGGTGTTTAATAACATGTCACGCTCTGAAAGAGAGGCTCTAGTGTCACTTCGCGATGATGCCTCGTTAGTAGTCCGCCCGGCAGATAAAGGCGGTGCGATTATTATTCAGAACCTGACAGATGTTGACATGGAGATTAGGAAACAATTAAGTGATGATACTTTTTATAAAAAACTACATTCTGATCCCACTGGTCAATTTAAAACTCTTGTACATGAAAAATTGTGTTTTTGGTTTGATAATGGTGAATTGAGTAAAAACGACTTTGAATTTATGACGAATGACCATCCTGTGACTCCAGTCATATATACTCTGCCTAAGGTGCACAAGTCACAGATCACGCCTCTCCCTGGTAGACCTATAGTCAGCAGTAGAGGATCATTAACTAACAATGTGTCTTGTTTTGTTGATCACCATTTAAAACCATTTGTTTCCTCCCTCACGTCGTATATCAGAGATACTAATGATTTCATCGGTAAATTGAAATCTATTGATTTACCTGCTACAGAATCTCTCCTTGTCACGCTTGATGTTACAAGTCTCTACACCAACATCCCTCATAAAGGAGGTATTGAGGCTGTCAATTTTTTTCTAAATCAGCGGGCACCTACCATTAAACCCAGTGCTGCGTGTATCAGTGATCTGACTGAGTTGGTATTAACCACTAATTATTTTTTGTTTAAAAATGAATATTATTTACAGATTAATGGTACAGCGATGGGCAGTAACATGGCCCCTAACTACGCAAATCTATATATGGGTTATTTTGAAAACGAGTTCATTTTGAACTCGCACAATAACCCATATTATCACCATATTTTCATGTACCAACGATATATTGATGACCTGTTCATAATTTGGACAGGCACTTCTGAATCTTTACAACTGTTTCATCAGTATATAAATTCCATTAGCCAGCATCTGAAATTTAGTATTGACTTTGATCCTACACAAATTCATTTTTTGGATGTCCAAATTACAAAAGATGGCAATTTGTTAAACACAGATCTATATCGTAAGCCCACTGATAGGAATACTTTGCTCAGAGGTGATAGCTTCCACCCTACGCACCTTGTTAAAAGCCTACCCATCAGCCAATTTCATCGTGCAAGGAGAATCTGCAGCACTGAAGATTCTTACAAAAATCAAGTCTCTGTTTTGTCTAATAGATTTCTTGAGAGAGGTTACAAGAAAGAGTGGGTGGACACTGCTGTCGAACGTTTTAGCTCAACCACACAAGAAGAATGTCTTGTTTCTAAAACGAAAATGAACAAAGGTGATTCTATTTTTTGTGTTACCAGATATTCGCCCATGGGGTTTGAATTGAAAAAAATTATTCGAAAGCATTGGCATGTAATTGAGACAGACCCAAAACTTAAGACGGTCTTCAAGGACCCCCCTACTGTGGTTTTCAAGCGCCCACCTATCCTCAGGGATCAACTTGTGAGGTCTTATACACCATTAAGTAAACATACATTCTTAAATGATATCCCTGAAGGCAATTATAAGTGTGGCAAGTGTGCTCAATGTGGGTACACTAATAAATGTAAAACTTATACACATCCCCACACGGGTAAACAAATAAAAATCCGTGGGGTTATAACATGTAACACGCCATTTATTGTTTATATAATCAAATGTCCCTGCGGGTTATCATATGTGGGGAAATCCAACAGACCCCTACGTACCCGCATTAGTGAGCATAGAAGTAATATCAGATGTGGGGATGAGCGCAACCCAGTGGCAGCTCATTTCAAAAAAGCTGGCCACAACATTAGTTCTCTTCGTTATGTGGGCATCGAACGAGTGGAGAAACCACCCAGAGGTGGCAACCACGAGCGCTTGCTTCTGCAACGAGAGGCTTATCACATCTATGCTTTAAATACTCTGTCGCCTAATGGCTTAAACGAAGAGTTTGACATTAAACCATTCCTTTGAATGGGTTTTGATAGCTATTCTCTGGTAACATTTTGATTACTGTAACTGTTCTTCTATAATGTCGAAATAGTTTTTTATAAAATATATATTTTTTTATAAAATATATATTTTTCTATATCTTTCTACATATATATTTTTTCTATTGATCTTCTCTATATTAGCGTACATATATTTTCTGTATCTCTTGTTACTGATTGCCTCGTGTTTAGTATCTGATAATATTGTGGTTGTGTAGACTATATGTGGGTCTCATTTCATTATGTGTTTTGTAATTGCACGGATTTTCGATGTACACAATCCATGATTTGTCTTTTGATTGTTTCAGGCCTGATATTTTGAACAGTGACCTGTATATGGATTGTTATGTAAACATGAGTTGATGTAATTACTTTGATTATGCTGGGAGGGCAACAGGTGATACTAATTACTGGCATCCTCCCCCTATTTATGTGCCCCACCCCCCTACACATCAGATGACCTGATGAAGACCCAAGTGGTCGAAACGTTGTCCTTATAATAAATTCTTGGGAGCTCGATTATAGCAGTTGTGCGGACATCGTTTGTTTTTTCTACTTGTCAGTTTTTGTCCTGCACCTGCCTGCACTGTCTTGGATGTGCGTGCACTGTCCTTCCTTAGTACTTCTCTTTTCTCATGGACCAATGACCATAGCACATTTAGATCTGAAGCAGTACATTGGGGCTGTTGCTTTTCACTGTGAACGTGGCGTAGTGATGGAAATTCATTTAACACTCAGGCCGAAAGTGTAGTTTCAAGGTTGAAATGTGAAGGATACAGCTGCAAACAAACTTTTTATGCATCATTTTTTTGTGACAAAATGTTTGTCGGGTCGTATGATTGTTGCTGTAAATGTGAAATGTAAATTATAAATGGAGTACTTAAGTTGTTCTCTGACCTATATGTGTTCACACACTGTATAGTTCCACACTGTCCAAAAGCTGGGCTTCCTCTGAGCCCCTTCAACAGGTGCTAAAAACTTTGTGAGATAAGACATGTTCCAACTTTAATCCCCTTCCCTGGATCCTTCGCCAGAGATAGAAATTAAACAGAAATCAAACTCATCCCATGCTGACTGCTGTGCAATACTGCAGTCACACATGGTTGTTTGCAGAAATTACAGAATGAATGGAAATTTGTTTTTGTAGCTCTGCAGTGAAAATCAACATAAGCTTAATTTTCAGGATTACATTTACATATCTGTGCATTTAATGTTAGCTGTTTACGTGAGGTTTTTAGAAGACACCTACATAAATGCAGGCAGCTATAGTATATAGTGCATACAGTAGATAAGTGAATTCTTAAATTCATTTTTTTTTTACATGTCAGGAGATAATGTGGTGAGATAATGAGGTTAGATGGTTTAAATGTTCTGTAGCTTCCCCATAAGAATGGCCCACCGGTTTTCCATAAGCTTGTTCTACATTAGTAAACCCTCCAAACATACAGACTTACTGCCTGCAGGAGACTCAGCACGCTTATACCCGCATCATCATTTTAGTTGCAAACTGTGAACTTTCTTCTCAAGTTAGACAGAGCTATTCAATTGTGTAATAATGTTTGTTGCGTAAAATTATCCATCTTTTTTTCCATCTGCTGATTCTAACATAGATTGACGCTCAAATAGATTCTTTCCCAAGTATATAAATCTTTTCCATTAGCCTAAAGAAATAGATCTAACAATTAGGTTTTTCAGTAAGACCTGCCTTAACGGCCCTATCAAACAGTAACTCTGTGTGATTGTGAGCGAATGCAACATCCAGTCAGCCTGTCTGTTCCTGAAAACCCTTTGCATGTGTGTGTTCAGTATGCATGTGTGGCTATATGAATGACTGGTTTGTGTATATCTTGTATTATTTAAATGTATATTGTTATCATGTGTCAACTGCCTCTGAGTTCTTGCCTGCCAATATGTGTGATATATGTTTACCGAATGAAGTCTGTTCAGATTGGAGGGACTCATTAAATCTTAACAGAGGACACTGTACAGATTTTGCCTTGGTGTTATTGATGACATGCAGTGCTAACAATTGATCATTTTTCATTAGATCTGTTTGTTTGTCTCCCACTGTGCTGCAAGAATAGATGTGATTATACCCACACTGCTTCTCTCTTCACTTTATTGATCTCAAGTGACTAAAAGAAGTCTGTTTGTTCAGATGGGTCTATCGCAGCAGCACCGATGGGATAAAGACAAAGTGTGCTGATGGGTGCCAGCGCCACACACATGCTTGCGGTGTTTCCAAAACCTTGTTTCCTAGATGTTTGACTCTTCTCTGCACCAGCTACATGAAGTGAAATTTCACTTCAGAGCGATCCTCTCCCATTTAGATGATGGATTATTGCCTTTTGATGTCAGGGCAATCCAAGTTAAACCTGAACAGAGGCTGAGAAGTGAGGTGATGGATGAGTTGAATGTGCTAGTACGAATAGAGTGTCTGTCATAAATGTTAGATGAGAGTGAGTGAAGGCCCTACAGCTCAGGAGAAAGGACTATTGGCACCAGGAGGCAAACATGACAAGTCAAATCAACCCCACTATTAGCGGTGCGGTACACACAGGACTCAAACCGCATGTACAGCAGAGAGCAGATGGAGGCACCGAGCTCCAAAATGAAAATGAACCACAAGATAATAAACTCTTACTTCAAGTGATTATTTTAAATTGCCTGCACTTGGTCTCACAGTGTAGCCAGTTATTCTGATCACCCTCTTATAACACACCCCACCTCCCCACCAACTGAGACTAGACTAGACCATACCAACTCTGACAGGGTGGGAGGGGGCTCGACGGCAGCATCGTGACAAACTGCATCGTTCTGCTTTCATAGAAGTAGCTGAATTAAAGTGGAGCCACCCTAGGACACGCTTTGACTCATTTATAAAATCCCTTTATGCTTTCTCGCTTTCCATCAGAGGTGCGCGTGAGGTTTGGGGCTGCACTCCCCTCCTCATCTCTCCTCCGCCGGTGAGCCAGTCAGCAGAGCAGGCTGAACAAAGCCATGGGAGAGAGAGAGGGAGAGAGGAGCTTCTGGGAAGAAATGTCTCTCACTGACTCTGTCGCCTGGACAACCGGGTAAGAGAGGAGGGGAGGGAGCACGGGAGAGAAAGGACCAGGCAGCATAAAAGGAGAGGAAAACAACACATTATTAACTGCTGAGATTAGAGGATTCCAGTAGAGAGGGAGAGAGTGTGTCTGGGGGGTTGATTTTTTGTGTGTCCTCTTGTGAGGAGTCCCTTGGTGTCTCTTTCTCCTGATGAGTTATTAAGTATGACAATAAAGCAGTAAATGATTTTTTTCCCCACACCAGAGCTTGGAGGAGATGAAATTGCAGAGCACAAGTTCAGCACATTACAAGTGGACCCAGTAGGCCTGAAATCTCCACCTGTAATTGTCTAATCAGCCGCAGGTAAGTCTCCCCTCAATTTTGCAGCCTTTTTGCTTTGATATTTTGTTTTTTGCCTAATTACATGTATTGTAACAAAGATTAATGATTGTTGTCTGTATTATATAGAAAAGACAGGAAAGTCGAGAAATTGTTTTTGAATCAATAAGAGCTCATCCAGTGTGCTTGCAGGGAGCCTCGGGAGCAAGCATTGTTCCAGAGTAACTCTGAAGCAGATAAGTTTTGGAAAACAGGCTTCATTATCTGTTTGATTGACTGTTTTCACACTCTGTATTACACGGCCAGAGAGAAACTACCTTCAGCATAGTGTGAGGCTTGTTTATTCCATTCTTGTTCGGCAGAGTGAGAGAAATTGCACGGAATATCCCCAGGATGCTTCAGGCAGCGTGCACAGAGAGGAGAGAGGTTTGCGCGTCCCTTCGGTCTGAGTAGAAATTCATCTACAATAAGAAAATTAAAAATGTTGCTGGGCGCAAATGGATCTCGAGAGTTTGACTCAAACCGAGGACTCCAGCTTCACAGTGCGTGAAGAATAGAAGGCACGTCTGCTATAAACACACTGCCGGGCGCTCATGCATAAGGAATATATTCATAGAGCAGTAGTGGTGAAATCAATGCCCCTTCAAATGAGCTAGTATGCTGCCGGAGTTTACACCAGGCTGAATATGTGTGGGGCAAGAGGCAGCATGTGATATCCATATTGGATGAGATGGAGACTAGATAAACTGAGGAGAATGGAGGGGTGGGGGGGTTGGGGGTTATTTTTAGCTGCTGTCAGTAATGAAGGTTACAAATTTCTCACCTTTGCGAACAAGACGGAGATGCCGAGGAAAAGCGGCAAGATTGATGTGAGAGAAAGGGCAGGAGATGGAGGGATAGAGAGAGAAAGGAGGGTCGAGAGAGATGATGAAAGGTGAGGGGTTCAGGCTCACAGCATGCTGGGATTGCTCAGAGCTCCCACTTCACCTACCTGGCACAATCCTGAAATGTAGTGGAGGGTAAAAACGCTGACACTCGTCTTACCTGCGTATTTATTGGAGAAAAAAACACAAAGAGGGAAATTCTGTCCAGCTGAGTTTACAATACACCCTCCTATTTGCCCACAAATCGCTGAACAGGGCACATGAGACGGCTCAGAACACAGCTCTGTGCTGCACAACACAGTCCAACAAATAACGAGCAGGCAGGTGTGGCATGACCACCTGGGCTGCACTTGTTTTGAAGAAAAATAATAAATTGAAAGCGACTACAAATTCCAAGGTTATTCAATACGCAGTCACACAGAATCCATAAAACAAGAGCAGGTTCATCTTTTCAAGCGATTAATGCAAGATTTCATACCTCACAACCTGCAAAATAGATTTTTCTTTGATGGTTTGTATCAGGCTCTCAGTGCATTTTTCTTTTTCAACTTTGAGTCCAAAAAACTACGTTACAGACAAAAGACACACACAGCCTCGCTGTTAAGAAAGGCATACCTTTAATACAGACTGAGCCATATGGGAGACAGATTTTATTCCAATTTATACAGAAAGCACGATGCCAAATTACACTCTATTTTTAATCCACACCTGCGCAGGGTTTAAATGCACTGTGTTCTCCTAATCTTTGCAGAAAAATAGCAGTGTTGAACAATTCTGGCAGCTTGTAAACACATTAGTTATACCAGGCGCTGCACCGCTCGCAGTGCTTTGCAGATGTAGACCGCTCATAATTACTGTACATGGGGTGCAATGTTCTTGGAGGCGAAGAAGCGTCAGACTCATCAAGACGAGAGAAGAGGATGTGTCCCTGAGGCCGTGCATCACTGTGGTTATCTCTCCTCCGCTGTACCTGTGTGCTGTCTGTTGCAAAGTACACAGTAGGTGAATAGAGGTGTAGCATGAAGAACAGAGCTCTGCCTCAGTGTCTTTAAAGCACTGTGCCTGTCAGTTGTCAGTCTCTAATGAGTTCTGCACCAGTAATCAGCCTGTTTTGATGTTGAAATAGACACAGAAATTAAGCTGTGGAGATGTGCTGATAGCCCTCTCATTTAGATTTTCTTCTATGAATATTAAACAGCACAATTTTTCTTTTCACAGATGTTTAAGGTGCTGGTCGTTTGTTTGAAGGCTGACGGCTCTGGCGTGTGTCTTCAGTCGTTCAGGCTTTTTCTTGAATTCTTTCCCTCCACTTCTCTCCTCTCGTCATATTTCCATGCCTGTCTGCATGCCTCCTCTCATCTTCTGTTGATGAGAGTGCCATCATCAAAACAAGCTGGAGAAGCCTGGATGAAATGTAACAGGATTACAATGATCTAATTACCAAAATTAGCAGCTGAGTTTCCATTTCCGTTAAATGCATGATTATATCGCACACATTTCTTAAAGATTGGTCACATAATTGGTCATGCTGCTTCGACACAAATATTTGTCAAGAAGAAAGGCGACTTGCATTACAGCATTATGGAGAGCAACATAATAGTGCTCATTTTAAATAACAGGCCTGTGATGGGTAAAGATAACCTGCAATACTCTTCAAACGATGCCTGCAAATTGGAACAAATGATTCCCCTTGTTATTTCAGAGAGGGACAGCACTGTAATTCAAAGGCAGACCAAAAATAATTAGATGATTTTGTTGAGATTGTATATTGTGCTCTCTCTCTTCACATTTTCGCAACAGCATTAATGAATTTGTCCTCCAAAAGAGCAGAAAGTTCACATTCACACTGCGTGGGCAGATGCTGGTCAAGCCGATCTCCCTTTAAAAGGTGCACTGGTGTCCTTGTCTGTGCAGTCAGATGACATGGTAATTAATAAACCCAAGTGTAGTGCAGATTAAAAATCGGCCTCCCTTTCACAGAATATTAGACACAGTGTGGAGTTCCCGGTTTTCAGCTCAACCAGCTTCATCTCTTTTATTAAAGGAAAGAAAATCCAGCATAAAACTGGATTAGCATATATAAGTCCTGTGGACATTAAAAACGGTCTCTGAGAAAGTGAGACACTGTAGAGTTTAGGCTGTTAATGATGTGACCATGAAACACATCCATGAGCCGCTCCATTATCAGTGAAATGGAGAATGACTTTGTGGGCGCAGTGACCGCACATGAGGTGATTCTCTGCAGCTGAGATGAGCAAATTTTCTGCTTTAACACGTTTCATGAAATAAAGTTTATTCAGGTGCAAAAGCACAAACAAAAATCTCATAAATCAACAAGGCCCCCAGTTCATTTGTAGCTTCAGGGTCCCTCTCTCTAGAGTCCTTCTCCTCTGCTTTCCTACTCCTGCAACCTTAATCATTTTTACAAATATTGATTAAACGGTATAATTTATGAATTCTCTTTCATGATGGATTTTCGCTTCAGCTACAGAGCTGAGCGCAGCTATCTTTTGTCTTACCTGGCTGACCTTGTTCTAAAGAGAACAGATAAATTGCTGCAGTTAGCAGGCTCGCTGCCACTTGAATGCAAACTGTCTGCAGTATACTGTGTGTAGAGGAATGTGACACCCATTGACACTATTAGTCAAAGGGTGCCCATCACAGGAGATAAACCCTCTCTTATTCCACAACTCTGTCTAATATCTCACTCACTCCTCTTGTCAGTAATTAGAGAAGTGGGGTGATTTACTTTGCTGCTGAGCAGACACGGCTACGTCGAGTGCTGATATGTAGAAAGCCACGAGGAGACTCACTCTGAGTGATAACGGCTCGTGCTTGCTGATGGAGAGGAGAATTTTGAATCAGCTTCTAGTCTGTCTCACCCTCAAGCTCTTGTGATCGGCATCTTAAAGCAGGACCCGGCAAACCGTTTTTCTCTTGTAAGCCCTTGGGCGAAAAAAGGCCCCCACCCCCCTTCTAATTTCCTCCATGTGAGCTGAGCTGCCACTGGAAGCCCCTCGTCGACAGCTGCTTCAGGATTGACTTAATTCTCGAGTCCTTGCTCGCTGAGCAAAAACTTTGGAAGTTACCTTGTCCTTCATTTTGCCAGATGCTTATGTCAGCTGCTGGCCGTTCAAACATCCATCGCGTGCTTCTGTTCACCTGCTCAAGGAGAGAGAGAGAGAGAGAGAGAGAGAGGGGTGATACTTTTAAGTGAGTGATGATGAAGTGGTGTGATGTGTCCCTGACAGGTGCCAGCATGGAGGTGGAGGATGAGCCGCTGCTGTTTCAAACCAGCTGGGGAGGTGAGGAGGAGGTGGGGGCGGAGGCGGAGGAGGAGGAGCAGGAGGAGGAGGAAGAGGATGGGGAAGCCCACGCTGCAGGGCAGAGCTGTTTGGTTGGGGATGCTGGGATGTGTGGGGTTTGGGGGGTGGTGGGGTGGGTTTACACACAGCCCTTGGCTAGTGGAGTCCTCTTAGGGGTAGTTGTCCTGCTACCCTGTGCCCTGTTTGCCTACATGCTTCTCTACTGCCCTCCTCTGGACATAGACCTCTCCTACAGTGCCTTCGAAGTTCACAGTCACTTCTCTGCCGAGCGCTTTGACGCCCTCACCATTGCTATAAAGACTCAGCTGGGGTCCTGGGACAGACGTAGGCGAGACTTAGATGACGGCGAGTCTGAGGCCCTGCGGGAGCTTCTTCTGGAGAAGCTTGGCAGACAGGGAGTATTCAACAGGACAGATAATGAGGGCGTAAGGTCCTCCACTCCTCAGAATGACCGTTTCCAGGCAGGAGATGATCAGAAGGGAGATTCTGCAGTGCACAGAGATAAAAGGACAGTGCCTGATTTGGGCCAGGGAGAAAAGAACTCAAATTACACAGCGACGGAGGAAGAGGGGAGATCATGGGGAGGAAATTCCACTTTGTCGCTCATTAGAAAGCGCAGGTTTGCTCCTAATTACTACTTGCAGAGCCAGGCTCTGTGGAGGATTGAGCTGGTGTTTGTAGCCCAGGGGGAGGGGGATCGCAACATCTTCACACCAGAACGTCTGCAGACGATTCACCATGTGGAGCGCCGGCTGATGCAGCACCCACAGTTTCACCAGTTCTGCTGGAAGCCACTGGAGGTGCTGAGGGATCTGCCTCTGGGACCGTCCTACTGCTCCCCTCCCAGCTCGCTCCTGTCTTACCTCTACCCCAGCGAGAAAGGGGGGAAGATATACTACGATGGCATGGGCCCGGACCTGGCTGATATTCAAGGTGAGTCCACAGTCCACAATATTCAAGGATCAAGAACTACCTTCAAGAGTTCACCTAAATGTGCTGATTTTCATTGTGTGTATTGTTTTCTAGGTTCTCTGAGTCTGGCCATCACCCACCCACAGTTCTACTGGTACGTGGATGAGAGTCTGTCCCCTGAGCATCTCTCCTCCTCTCTCTTACGCAGTGAGATCCACTTCGGTGCTCCTCTGCCATCCTACTACTCCCTACAGGACCGAGCAGACGAGCAGAGAACACGCTTCAAAAACTTTGTGGTTCAGTATGCAGACATCTTGTCGAAGCAATCCACCAGGTCAGGAAAATAATGCTGCAATGTTGGCCATTTGTCACAGCACGAAAAAGAGCTCCAATGCAAAAATAGATTTATTTACATGACGTTTCGAGCGCACAGGCTCTTCCTCAGATGTCACATACATCTGAGATGTTGCATACATCTGAGGAAAAGCCTGTGCGCTCGAAACGTCATGTAAATAAATCTATTTTTGCATTGGAGCTCTTTTCGGTGTTGCAGACTTTTTTTTCACCTTCATTTTATGTTTTTTGGTCCGGCACCCTCCCAACATTGGGCTACGAGGATGTGTGTGCTTTTTTTCCCACTTCTATTCATTTGTCACAGCACGCCATCATTCATTCCCTGTGTTTGGTTTGCTGCATCATTTGCGAGACATTGCAGATGTGACTCTGTATCTGCTCTCCTTGTTCCAGCCAGGTGAAGGTGCTGTATGGGGGGACTGAGCTGTTTGATGATGAGGTGAGGCACACCTTCCACAATGACATGATGCTGGCTGTCATCAGTGGTGCCTGCATCACTGTGCTCGTCTATGTCCTTACCTCCTTTTCAGGTACAGCATGACTATACAGTATAATCCAAGTGTATTCATCTGTGCTTATCTCATAGAGTTGTTGCTTTGTTACAGTTTACATGCTTTCTGATGGGCTCCTTGTTGTTTCCTTGTCTCCCTGTAGTCTTTCTGACTTTCTTTGGACTGGCCAGCATTGGACTGAGCTGCTTGATGGCTCTTTTCTTATACCATGTCGTCTTTGGTGTGAGGTACCTGGGTATTCTCAATGGAGTGGCAGCGTTTGTTATTATCGGAATTGGTAAGGGGAAAAAATATTTTGTAATTAAAGGCATAGAAACAAAATTGTACTCTATTTTCAGGTTTTTTTTTATTATTAGGTTGATATCACTGTCATGTTTGCATGTCAAATGTGAAGCTAAAGCCAGCAGTTAGTTATCTTATTGTAGCTGTAAGACAGGAAACAAGTAGAAACAGCCAGCGTGGCAACAAAATCCGCCTAAATCTACCAACATCTCTTAAACTCCCAGATCAACAGATTTTATCCTGTGTGATTAATCTGTAGGAAAAACCAAAATATAGAAACAACATGTTGTGGGGTTTTATGATAAAATACTTATACTTACCTTCCTCAAGTTATGTCATCAATATGAAGCAACCAGTGGGAACTCTAAGGAGGCCAAGAAATAGTCCATCACATAAAGCTAAGCTAATTTATGTAAATCTCCCAGCTGCTGGCTGCAGCTTCGTTTTTCCTATACAGACATGAGAAAACCCTTTTTACACTGCAATTATCGTACTATATAATTATACAGTTCTTTTGTTTCTCTCAGGGGTGGATGATGTATTTGTGTTCATCAGCACCTTCAGACAGGCGTCTCATCTGCGCCAGCCGCAGCAGCGAATGATCTACACAATTAAAACAGCTGGCCGTGCTACTTTCCTCACCTCCTTCACAACTGCAGCTGCCTATGCTGCGAACACTTTCTCTCAGGTAATCATAGAAGAAAAATTCAGCGTTTAATAGGATCTGTACGGGAAGTATAGATGACTCCCCTGCTATGGATGAATAGAAGTGCCTCTGTCAGCAGACAGCTATTTTCATGTGATAAGCGCAAATTGAATGTTTCAAGGTCCTTTACACCGTGCTTTATTTAAATGACACTCAGATCCCGGCTGTACATGACTTCGGCCTATTCATGGCCCTCATTGTCAGCTGCTGCTGGCTGTTGGTCTCCATCCTGATGCCAGCCGCCCTGTGTATCTGGAGTCAGTGGGTGGAGCCGCGGGAACATGCTTGGATGAATTGGTGAGGCGCTATTTTCTGTGAGATATTATTTGTGAATGCTTTGCGACACCTCTGCTGAGTTGTAATCCCTTCAGTTGTCTCTCTCCCTAAACTTCCCCCTCCCTCTGAAGCTGGAAGTTGTTTTCGGGCCTGTCAGCGAGCCACAGTCCTTTGTCAGATGAGGACGATGATGTGGCGCTACTGTTGGTGGACACGGAGCCAGGTGAGATTATTATCGCCCTCCAACCAGCATAGGGTGAATGACGGAGGGAGAATGGGATAGAGAATGAGTCCAGGTTGTATAACGCTGCTGTCCAGCTCCAGTAAAGTCTCTTTGTTTGTCTTGGTCAGACTCATGCGACACAGACGGTGATGCAGCCATTTTGTCCCTGTCAGTGGGGACACCTCTGTCCCCTCCAGGACAACAGCATGTGGGTGTGGTGAGCACGAACCTCCAGTGGGTCCTCAACCATTTAGTGGCAAAACCAGCCGTGGAGCAACGAAAGGCCGTTCTAGGTGAGAGTTTCTATAACTGTGATGAAAACTCACAAGGATTCTGACGACGGCTCGACTCAATTTTCACCTTAAGAAGATCAATGTGGAATTCTATAATTTGGTTTTCTCAGATATCGTCTGCTGCGCCTTTGATGTATGATGTAGAGTACAGATGATTGAGTAACCTCAATCTTAAATAAAACCTATTGAAGGGATGCAGCTCTCTCTGTCTGTCTCGGGGGGATTGAGGCTGTCAGAGGAAGAGCAGGCTCTCATGAAGTATTCATCCGCCCTCTTCAGAAGTGACTGTAATTGATCCTTGATCCCACTCCATCAGACCATCCTCTCTGCTATTGTTTACCACTGTCTCTCTGCCTGCCCAGGTGTCTTCCTCCTGATTCTGCTATTGTCTGCTGGCTGCTGCTGCCTCCTCAGACCGGCCACTCACGCCCCCTTGCTGTTTCGCCCGGACACAAACATCCAGACTCTGCTGGCTCTGAGGAGCAACCTCAGTGGTCAAGGCATCTCCTGCCCAATGTGCTCAGGTGAGAATGTGGCTGTGATGAAAAAACACTTGTCACTTACCCTCAAAGGGTCCATAAAAAAAAAATCTAAAATGTTTGATGTGTCCTGCAGGTGTGTTCATGGAGAAGCCACACTCTCTGTACACCCACACCTCACTATCATCCTTTAAGTTTTCTACACGTCAGCAGCAGACCCCGAGCTCAGCCGCTGCTTCTCCTCGGAACTTAGTAAAACCAAATTCAGGCACCAACCAAACAGGTGAAAGGTCCATCTCATAAAAAAAATCCTCCTCATCTTTATCTAAAGCTTTTTTCCACAACTTTGAAATATTGCACTGTGACGCTGTTTCCAGGCTCGATGCTGACAGTCTACATATCAAAGCTGGACCCTGGAACCTCGACAGCGCTTTACCGTTTCTCCCTTAACACCAGCACTCCCTCCCCATGGAAACTATGCAGCAAGCAGCATGAAGAGGTGTCATCATTTCAGGTTTGAGAACAGAAAAAAAGTTGGTATACTTGATGATTTTTTTTGTAATTAGCTGTCGAGTTTTGTCTCTGATCAGTGCCAACTAAAGCGCCTCATAACTAATCTTGTTTTATCTGAATAGGCCTATAATCAGCCCCACAACAATTACACCACCAGAATGACAGTGTGTGTTTCCCATGTGTACCACCCGTACCCCAGCTGGATGATCACATCTGGCTCATGTGAGGCCCGTCACGGCTGGACGCCTGAGTTTTCCTTTTATGTGACATCATCTCCACAGCAGCAGAACAGCAGGTCAAAGCACAAAAAAGGAAGAGAAATCAAAGCGCAGTTTAGATGGACTGTCACCTCGTTTGTTATCTGTCGCTGAAGCTCCGCTCTCTCCTCTCAGGAGGCTGTACTTTGCACAGCACCGCCTGAAACCTCATCCCAGCCGAGTGTGCGTCCATCCCCCCGGCTGTGGCATCGGTTCTGGCCGTGATGGACCCACACAGGGAGCCTTTTATGCTCCTTTTCCCAGTGGTGAGTGAGGAAGCATCGCAGTGTCAGAAAGCGTCATTAACATGGAGATGGTTTGTTAGACCACCAGGAAAATTAATTTCCATTTAATTGCATGCCGTCTCCTCAAATGTCTTCTCCATTTAATTAATACGCATGTTGAGTCTTAAAACGATGCAGGTGTATAATGCTTTTCTTTTCTTAAATATCACTTTTTTAAAGTTTCAGTCTCTGAACCCACATGAGGGTTTTCCCACAGTATACCAGTTGTGCAGATATTTTTACACTGTATAAATAAATGCCTTAGAGAGATTTCTCTGTGTTCTATTTTCAAAGATCCCTCATCTGCTGCCAAAACGAAACCATCCAAAACGTTTGGATTCAACCCGTGCAGTGGCGGTGTGTGTGGCCACCCAGCGGTGCGTCCACTGGTCGACACCGGGGCCATGGTATTTCTTGTGTTTGGGATCCTGGGAGTCAACCGAACTGAACACAAAGACAACCATGTTATTGGCGATATGGTGAGGGTCACACTTATGTCATCGTCATCAGGTCTTTACAATCAACAGAAAAGTTTACATGTTGTTTAATTCTCTCCAAAGGGCAACATTATATTGGATCCAGACTTTGATATTTTCCAGGAGATGGGACATCTTTGCACAATCTGTAAAGCTGTTAGTGCAAACAAACAACTTGTGAAGCCAGGGGGAGCACAGTGCCTGCCCTCAGGTAACACCCACACACAAATCGGCATGAAATCCTATCACAAGTAATAATATGAACCAATATGGCAGTTCACTGACTCTGGAAGGAACATCTCCAGATTTTATTATTCTTTTAAACAGTACATTTTTTGTGTATGTTTTTCTCATGACACCCAATGGTGCCATTTTGCGTTTTGGGAAATTGTGTTTTCCTCTATTTTCTGATGTATACTGTATACCAATATGAAGATAGTTGTGGCAGATTAATTCACAATGACCATAATCAGTAGTTACAGACACAAAATTGCACTGTAATAACTGTGTAAAATTAAATTTTTAACAACAACAACAACAAAAACTAGTAAAGGAGATAAATGCATAAAAGTCTAACCAAAAAAGAAATCATACAAAGAGGATGAAAGTGCTTTAACAGTTGTGTTCTTTCTCCTGTTTCTCATTCAGGCAACAAGCTGTCTTCTATTTTGCCACTGCTCCATCCTGAGTGTCACTCTCTCCCTGAACCCAACCTCCTCCCGGGGCAGTTATCCCATGGAGCAGTGGGAATGCATGGAGGCAAGGTCCGCTGGCTGTCCATGGCCTTTGAGTCTGTAAGCCTCTTCATCTTTCTGCTTTTCATCTTCACACATCAAAGAGCTGCACGTCTCAGTGTTGGTACCATCTCTAATGCTCTACCTCTGCTCTCTCCAGACCACATACAAGGGGAAATCCTCCTTTCAGACCTATTCTGACTTCCTTCAGTGGGAGAACTTCATCCAAGAGCAACTCTCCAGCCTCCCGCAGACCTCTGCTCTGCAGCGAGGTTTCCAGACCTGCGAGCACTGGAAACAAATCTTCATGGAAATCATAGGCGAGTGTCATTTTCTATAAAAGAGATGTGTGTTTTTCCAGCAAATTGAAGGGGGTGAAAGGTCTGATAAACCAGTGCTCTCTGTACTGTTTGTAGGTGTGGAGAGTGCCCTCTGGAGTCTGCTGCTGTCTCTGGCCATCTGTGTGGCAGCTGTGTCTGTGTTTACTGCTCATCTTCTGCTGCTGCTGCCAGTGCTCATAACCATTCTAGGTAAGAGATGGAGCTGTGTATTCAGGTGGGGAAGGGACATGACTTTAAAATACATATTTTTTAAATGGAATATTGAGGTCTGTGTTGGGATGATGTGTATAATAACTATGTGTTTTTGGCCTTTGACAGGAGTGATCTGTCTGGTGGTGGCAGTCATGTACTGGCTGGGCTGGGAGATGGGAGCAGTGGAGGCGATCTCGCTGTCTATACTCGTGGGCTCTTCAGTGGATTACTGTCTGCACCTGGTGGAGGGATACCTGCTGGCAGGGGAGACCTTGCCCTCTATGCCTGATCATAACTTGGTATGGGAGTGTACATTTGTTTTACAGCTCTAATCTTTTTAATGTTTTCTGTTTACACACATGCTAAAACAAGTTAATGACTAACACTCTGGGCTTAATAAGGCGAGAAGCGCTCTGCAGGCTGATGAATAAAGAGAAGTGGCTCATCCCATTAATCTGCGTTTGGTTTTCAGCAGCCTCCGGCTGAGAGGCGGAGGCGGACCCTGGAGGCAGTGAACCATGTGGGCGTTGCCATAGTGTCCAGTGCAGTCACCACGGTGATCTCCACAGTCCCTCTCTTCTTCTGTGTCATTGTGCCTTTCGCTAAGTTCGGCCAGATAGTGGCCATTAACACAGCAGTCTCCATTTTGTTCACCCTGACCGTGACTGTGGCCATGTTGGCGTGCATGGGTCCCGCCTGCTTCAGCAGACCCCCCGTCGCCGTGCTGAAGGCCAGCCTGGCCGTGATGGCGGCCGCAGCCTTGGGAGCAGCTGTGTGCTGGGTGGGAGGGCAGCTGGGGGCGTCGGCATGGCAATCAGTCAGCACATAATCAACACAACAGTCCCTCAATCACACTGATGTCAGGTAGAGGAGTTCCTCTGAATGCAAAATAATGAGAACTATAAGCCGTGTATTTTTCCTCCGTGTTCAGGAGGAATATCAGATCAGTGAGTGATCTTTAAACTTTACAGCACAAAGATGTCAGAATCAACTCCAGCAGTTTGTCATCACACAAGACCTTTATTTTTTCACATGTATTGATCAGTATTAGAAAGAAAAAAAAAATCCTTACCCACTGGGTATGTCTTCTGAAATATAGTGTAACTGACTGTGACTCAAAGTAGTGGGGCGACCTTTTTTGGGTCGATTCTATGATTCAGTTTGAAGTTGTTTTTTTTTTTTTTAATCTGCTATCGCCCTCAGCATAGAGGTGGAGATGAGTGACTAACAGTTGGGAAACACTGGCTGAGTCACAGTTTTCATCAGAGTAACTTGTGCAGTTGTGAGGAGCCACTGACTGTTCTGTGACCTGTCCATGTGAGCAGCAACGGGACGCTGCGTTATGACGTCTGTGAAGATTAGTGTTCACATGATTCATGGCTATCTTGTGAAACATCACATTTGTGATTTCATTTAATTTCTTAAGTTTTTTTAATTGCGCATTGAATGTGATTTTCTCAGCCACATTTGAAACAGAAGTTATGATGTCCTGCTGTGGCTGGATTTAAAGTTGTCTAAGCCAAATTTATACTGTGCACAGATTTGTTAAATGTAAAATGTGATGTAAATGTCTCAGTATGCTGCTCTCTTACACTCTGAAATGAACTCTCGATGCTGCCAGCACACACTTGTTCTGAGGAGCTGTGTATGCCAATACTTAACACATGCTCTCGTCCTCTTTTCTGACTCTTATGTTTATATCTCAGATCTCAATCTGCTTCTATGTCTTTTTGTCATCAGCACCAATTGAAAGAGACCTCTTGTCAGCTCCTCAGGTGTACCCTCTGCATGCCCTCCATCACACTTGTAGGCACTCAGTGTAACCCATTCTGCTCTCGCAGTTTAAGAGCACCACTCAAACACCCATCAGCCCTGGCTCCGCTCTGCCCCACTGTGAAGGTGAGGGCCATTTGTCAAACCACGTAACACAATAATGGTTAGGGAGAGGGGATCGACTCAATCGCGGTAAGAGCAGTAAATTTCTGTTTTATGTGTGCGTGTTACTTTGGAATGTCAAATAAAGCAGGTGCAGAAAGCCTCGGGTCTTTTCTTTTGTGAAAGCACAGCACTGTTTCCTTCTGCATTGTTATGTAACAGAGCAGCGGAGTGGGATGAAGTCCTGTCACTGTTTGCTTACAATCACATAATTACTGGGAGAGCTGCAGTAGACAGTGTCACATGTCTGCGTGACTGCCATTAATTATTCATATGGAACGGCTCAGATTTAACATTGAATTGCAGCGCATCAATGTTTCATGCTGGTTAATAAACACTGTCATTATGGAAACAGAGGTATGAAGACACTGACAAATATTTTGAGTTAGAGCAGAAAAACCTCGGTAGACTTATTATGGGTTCTGTTCATTATTTTACTGAAGCAGCAGAACCACATTTATCATGTTGCAATAAAAAAAAAAAAAAAAATAGCATTTTGCCCTTTGCTGGAGCATTTTCCCTGTCAGTGGAGGGACTTCTATAAAGTATGAATGTCAGTGTTTCTTTTACATTGTTTATATGTGAAGATGTTTTTACAGAGCCTATTCAGAGCAATACTCATTTTATAGGGTAAAATGTTATGTCTCCTAGTGAAATACAGTCTGACCTCAGTGGAACCGAGACACTCCCTTTACTTTCATCATAACTCTGATGGATGGTTTGTGCATTAACATTGTTATTTCTGTTCATGTCTAAACAGCAGTGAGAGTTTCCGATCAGATTACACAAATCTCAAATACACTGAATAACCTAAACTCTACTTAGTACCTGCACCATGTCTTGGTCCTTTTGAAGTGTGTTTACCCAAACTGTTTGTCACCCAGACTGCAGTGTTGTTACATCTCCATGTATATGGTAGTTCTCTTTGTCAGGTTAAGTAGGGTGAGGGCCCCGCTTTTAGTTCTGCCACGTTGGCGGTTTTCGGCGCAGTGGTATTACAACACTCCTAGTGTTTTTTATGAAGAAACACAACAGGGTAGTGATGGAATAATTATTAAGGGAGAGCAAGGTCACATGCAAGGGAGTGAGTATGTACTGTAGCAAGGTGGAAAAAGAAACACTTTCCTACTGTAAATTTGAAACCACAAGCTGCATCTATAAATAGTAAATCACAGATAAGACGAATGGTGGATATTTATATTTAGCTCATGTAGTTGTTCTTAGTGTTTGATGGGTGCCAGCAAACATCTCAAACACAGACCAGTGTGCAATTGAAGTCCACGGCTCTATTACTCCTAGTCAATGCAGCACATGGTTCAACTTAAATGGCACAAAACAGGTTTACTGTAATCCGTTAATATTGTGAACAAAGGTCAGACATCAAACAGATGTGTCAGACTGCTGCAGTGTCACACAACATTATTCCCATTGTATTGGATTAGAAATAAATGGAGAAAAGGAATGAGTGAGCAACATAGTATATTCAACATAGACCAATGGCTATACATTAGAAGGCAATTATAGGGCTAATTTCAACAGTACCTTTCCACCTTTACATCATATAGTATGTAATTACTTAAACAATAAATACCCAGGCTCATTTGGTTCTTGAGAAATACTTCATTGTACCAAGAAAAGGCATTTTCTCTGGAGAGAAATTATTTTACATCAGATCTGTAAATCAACACTGAAACATAAGTCATATCTTTATTACCCCATGTTACAGGGCACACACAATGTTCAAGTATGCCTGAGGAACTAAATGGAGCAATTAAAAAAACAGAAAACAAAAAAACAATGAAGAATAAGAGAGATAAAATGCATTTAAAAATAAGTGAACTGGCATTGCATTTCACAAAAATTCATAAGCTCATGATTTTGGAACAATTCACTGTAAAGTGCTAACTGGTTCGAGCTGAGAAAAGCACATGTTCCCTTTGAAAGATCATACACATTACTTTATACATGGAGGTACAGTAATAGCCAGTCATCAGGCAAGCAATTACCAACCAGAAGACATGGACCACATTTCATGTATTAGTCCTTTAATAAGATAACTGCTTCCTTAATTTCCTTGTTAATGGTAACAACGAGAATCTTGCCACTGATTGCCAGGACAATGCCAATTACAAATGCTGGTGTTGTCACTGTACAATTTTCCTTCTTTCCTTGTAATTACATGCAATTGACTGACATACAGTATCAAAATCTCAAGTCAAGTCTTTCTAATCCTCTTACGGATTGGAATCCTTGAACCAAAGGGATGAGAGCATAAGGAGAGAAGAGCAATTATTGAGGAGTGCAGGAGACCTTCCCATACTCCTCCTCCTCTTCCTCTCCTCTCCCCTGGATGTGGTGGGCTGGCCCGACAAAAGCAGGGATCTGTCCAGCTGATGCCTGCCTTCCTGCAGGTCCTGAGAATCCACTGTTTTCCTTTGTGCCTCTCATTAGGAGGCATGTTTTTAAAAAAAAAGAAACAAATGAAAAAAATATCTGGAGGGGACTGGGTCAATAATTTTTCCCCTACTGTCCACCTAAAGCGGACATTCACCCTCCCACCCCAATCCTAACCATAAAAAGGTAAAAACAAGGTGTACTGCAGAATGGCTTTACTCCTCACAGTCTGTGGGGGGAGCTAGAGCCCCTAGGAGCTGAGGTGCGGTTGGTGGTCTTGCGGTTGTTCTGTCGTGTCTGATTCATCTTGGTGGCCGAAGGTTTCCGAGCGTCAGGCTGGCGCCTCCCCTGGGGGCCCCTTCGTTTGCCCCTTTGCCCTGCACGGCCCCTTCCGGCCCCCGCTGGTCACTTGCGTGAGTGCAGTGTGTCCTGGAACTTGGTGCTGGTGTAGCGGACGTGAAATCCTTTTTTGTTGATGGTATCGTCAGAGCGGAACTTGATCACAATGGAGTCGCCAGCTGAGTAGATCTCCTCTGGAGGCTGTCAGGACGGACAAAACCAACAGATTCATTTGTGGCTGTCACTTTCTGGTTCTTTGACTGCACTTCAATTAAAACTAAAGACTTCTCACATGCTGAAACCGGAGTCAAATCAGTGACCATGAGGAATGGTTTCTAACTACAAAGGACAGCTAGCTCTTGTAACAGCCAGGGGCCACGTAAGGGTCCGTGACCAGGACCGGCCCTCTCCAGCTTCATTCTGATTCAGGCTTTGGCTGCTATTGAAGAGGGGATAAAATATACTCTGATGATTAGTGCCAGGTGCACCACTGCAGAGAGAGCGCTGAACGAAACCATCTACTGCACGGCGCTTCACATATTTCTACTGTCTTGAGTATCAAGTCAGCCAAACTGTCTCCAGTGAAACGAATGAGGAGTTAACTGTAGTGTGTGAGCGCAGAAAATATGCAATGCTTGACCTGGCTGTTAGTCAGAATAGTAGTGTCACATGAATATTAATTCAGAACATCATACTGAAAAATAATTAGTTGGTTGAGGTACTCTGGCGGGTGCCCTGTGGCTACGACAAAGACAAGCACTGCACCGTCAAAGCAGCCAACGCTTGTGCAACCAAGTGTAAAAACACCAGACTGTTGATTAAAGCTGCCATTCATTACGTGAATAATATATCTACAATAGCCCATACGTCGTCTCGGTTTATTGGCAAAGGGATTCGAAACACAAGGAGAAAGTGGCCTGCAAATTTTATTGTAGAGCCAGCAAAACGTAGTCTACTATTTAACTGAGAAAAGCCCTTGGGCTAAAAGTAAGTCTCCCCGCACTATAATGAGTTTTCACCCTACTTCAGACTGAATTGTGTCAGTTTATTTCGACCTGTTTTATAAAAGGAAACTTGATTGAGGAGCCGGTCCCCAGGGTTCTGAGGGTGTTATGTCCCCTCCAGCGAATGATTCATTGGAACAGGCGTGAGTAAAAGGCCAGAGCTTATTACTGAAGTGTGCAAATGAAATCAAGCTGTTCTCTGACCTGAGGAAACTTGTGTTTCTATTCCCTGCTGCTCTCATTGTTCCAGACTTCAGCTGCAGCCTCAGCATTGGCTGATTAACTTGGAGTTACAACCCAATGCCAGAGATTCTGACAGTCTAGGGAGTGACGGCTTGTGTCGACCTACAGCTGCCTCCACAGCAACACTCCCAAACACGTCAACTTTAACAAAGCGATTAGAGTGTGAGTATGGACCGGAATCAAACGCCCCAGGACAGTTCACAAAGTCACCCCATTACAAACTGCTGGCAAAGGTTGCTCAACAGCAGCACTAATTCCCAAACTATTGTCTCGACACTCCTGCTGTTATACTGTAGAATTGAAAAAAAAGTGCTGTGACAAGCCAGTTGCAGCTGTCAAAAAGAATACTGGTTTCTCTAGAAAGATTCTCACCCCTGAGCCACAGTAACGTCCCAGCCGTGGAGACTTGGTGTCGTCTCCGTCAAAGAGCTCCATGTAGTCGTAGCCGCAGTCGGCCTCTTCCTCGATCTCAAAGGTCTGGAAGATGAGCTCCACGCCGTAGCCCTTCTCTGCTGAGATCACCCATTCACAGTCGGAGGCTCCGGGGTAGTTATTGTCCCCAAACTGGGCATGGGAGAACAGGTCCTTGGTTTTGACTTCAGCCTTAAGATGACCTCCACATTCTGTAGATAGAAAAGTTGCGAGCTGAGTTGCGTTTTTTGCAAACAGGAGGCAGAGTTCAGAGGGAACAGGACCAGATGTTGTACTTGCTGGTCTGTGGCTCATTTGTGGTTTTACAGTCATCCATATACAAAGGATTCTTTAACGCACTGTGTAGTTATATATGAGTCATAATCATTCTCAGACAGGGTGGTGAATTGTGCGCAAAACTAAATCAACTAAGTACAATATTCCAAGCAAAGGTTTATGAGGTTTAACGTGATTAACTGACTTAAAATTAACTTGTTTCCCCCCAAAACAGGAGGGTTTAGAAATTTTACTCAAATCTCTTCAAGCTGTTATTCTGGTTTTATTTAACAGGAGCAGAAACGAAGCACTGTTACAATAGTATCTATCCTTACCTGCAGTGTGGGAGGCCTCGAAGCCTTTCTTCTGCACAGAATTGTCGGAGAAAAAGCGAATGAACATCTTGTTGCCACTAGACATGATGGGCTGAGGCTTCTTGGTGCCACAGAAACGACCTAGAGTTGGCGCTTTTCCATCACGCCCGTCGTAAATCTCAATGTGGTCATAGGTACACTCCAAGTGGGCCTCCACGTCAAGCTCATTGAAGGCCTGTGAAAAAACAAAACGGTGAGTGAATAATCTTTTTTTTTTTTTTTATTAGAGATCATAGGTTTCTTGTAGTAGGCTTTTTCTTTCTTTCTTAATGAAATGACATCAGCTTGACTCTCTTGGTGCACAGAGACATTAGAATTTAACAGGAGATATCTGACTAAATTACATCCTCCAATTTTTACATTGCACTTTAAAAACAGAGGAATGCATGACATGTTTTGATATCATAAATTGGCACTAATTTTCTTTAAAATAATCTACTGTTTATTACAGAAATGTGGATAATAACAGAAGGGGGAGCCACACATCGTTGTTAGGAAGGAGGCCCTTAACAGTTCCTGACATCAGCACTGTAAACACAGATGTCCTTGATAGCAATTAAATTACTCAAATGAGCAACATGAGCACAAATAATTTAAACAAGAAGACTGACACATGAAATTACACAGAGGGCAGGAGGACGTGGCACGTACGATTTTTATGCGGTGGCCTGGAGTGGTGGTGAGTGCCCAGGTGCACGCCTTCTTGCTGGGGTATTTATCCGGCCAATTGGGGCTGGTGATGATGCCACTCACACTATTCACAGTGTGATCGCAGCCAGCTGCAAAAAAGACATCACTGATTCAACACAGACCTATGTACCATCCTAAAACTGAAGAGTCGAGCGAACACATCAAGTTAAAGGCTGGACGGATCACACAACATTAAAGCCCCTGTACAGACTTTTCATTTAGTGTTGATTTTGGCGGCCCCTGTGGACGAAAGCAGCGGAATGAAGACTGCATTTCCTAGTCTGTCATGAAGACGTTTTTCTGGCCGGCGCGTGTAAATTTGTTTTGGAAATGTTGGAAAGAAGACGGGACTTGATTTTTTTTTTTTTTTTTGCAGCGTAATGTATCTATTCGTATTGTTTCGTCAGTGGTCCCGACCACGCCTTCCAGAGGTATAGAATTAGACTACTTAGAAATAGCGTATCTTCACACTGATGGGCTCATTTGCTGTTGTAGGTAACAGAGACACATCAGCAGAAACCAGAGACTTTTGCGTATCCAGTTAAAAGCTCCGTACAGGGGCTTTAAGTCAAGAACAGACATAATTACGCCATCATCATCAAGGAGACAAACATTTGAGGTGAAATACCTTCTTTACAGTCGTGTTTGTTCTCATGCAGCACAAAGCCACTCCTGCACTGACAGCTGTAGCTCCCAAAGGTGTTGACACACTCATGTTGACAGCCACCATTCTCCTTAGAGCACTCGTCTTTGTCTGCAGAGAAAAAGGACACAACTTTGGTGACTTTGGTTCCCTTTGAGAGGCTTATAGTTCAGTGACCGAGTGGAAACAAATTGAGATATTGGGATTTTATTCTACCAGAGGACTCACCTGAGAAGAACTGTGCTTTAAAGCCCTTTTTGGACACTGTGTTGTCCGATTTGAATTCAATCCGCATGTTGTTGTACTGAGAGGTAATAGCTTCTGGTTTCTCCGCCCCACAGAACTTCCCATGCAGTCTTGAATCTGCTGAAAGCCCGCTGCGCACCTCCACAAAGTCATACTTGCAAACCTGGGCAGAGGAGCAAAACATGCAAAGAAATTGAGTGAAACTTATTTGGTTTAAATTATGAAACACAAAAGAGAGGAGGTTTGGTGTGGAAGTAGAAAGATGTGGTGCAGTGACAGAGAAGAGAGAGAGAGAGAGAGAGCACAGAACAAACCCACCCCGTGCCGATTCATAATAACCCCAATGCTCACGTCATTGCCCTCAGTCTCAAAGACGTCAAAGAGCAGAGTGATGCGGTACTGCGTGGGGGCGACCAGCTGCCAGATGCAGTTCTTGTTTGGCGGGTACTCTCTGGGCCAACCCGGGCTGGTGATTGACCCATTCAGCTTGGTGATGAAGCCTCCGCAGGCAGCTGCACAGGGAAACACAATATGGCAAGAGATAAGGACAAATAGTTAGCTTGATACAGATGCAAATGTGCAGAGAGGATATAAATTATATCACCACATGTTTCAACAAGATCCAAATGTTATGTGGCAAACCATACAGCTGAAATGAGAGCTCTCTGAAATACCCTTTCTGTGTCCTGAATAAGCCTGATTACTGCCGACCTGCCTAAGAGGGCTATGGCATGCTTTCTATCAGTTACGCAACTCACAACATGTTTGAACAACTGGTGGTACCCATTCCCTCACCTGACTATGCTAAAATGAATGTGCAGTGTTGATCCCTGCAGCTACTAAAAACTGTTCAATCATCAGATGTGCACATTGCAGTGGTAAATGTTACAATATTTAACAATACAGATGTGAGGCACTGGGTGGTTAGCCATCTCACAAAAAAAGAGGAAAGTAAATACAGCTCTAATGAACAAAAAACAATACAACAATCTTTGTTGTTTTGATGTGCTATATCTTTACTTTCTTTACAGTTACACTGTTGTGTGGGAGTAGAGCTGATTATGTCGGTGGTGAGAATCTTACACAGATGCATCCTGTTTAAGTACCTACAGGATTATTTATGTGAGAGCCTTTACCGTCAAATTTGTCGAAAGCCTATCTTATCTGAGCTTGCATTATTTCAATGTGACCTGCTTGTCTTTCACTTTTACAGTTCTTTGGTTTCTACAGCACATTCGTATTGACAGGGCTGTAGTGATAGCTGACTTCCTCTAGGGCGGACAGTGGTGACACGGTCAACCTGATATTGTACAGCTTGTAGTTGGATCTTAAACAACAACAACATATAATTTGAGATAAAAATACTTACATTGTTGTGACTCAAATCTTTCAAAGACAGTGCCCTGCCAGCATAAGCATTACAGTATCCTTTTCTGGCTTTTAGGAATGACTGTACTTATTGTATTTGGGTGGCTAACCGTGTTAAGGGCTTTAGCATGTAAATTACATGGTGAGGAGGGCCGGTAACTTTTCTCCCTGTACTTACCCTCACAGCTGCGCTTGTCAGCAGCCAGCTCATAGCCTGGGTCACAGGCACACTTGTAGCTGCCTAGTGTGTTGACACAGCGTTGCTCACAGCGACCGTTGTCCGGCTTGGAGCACTCATCCATCTCTGAAAACACAAAGATATGTTGGGACCCTGTTAGCTGGCCCCCCTGGCCCAGTGGCTTACAAGAGAAACCCTCCCGAACAACAGCAGAGAAAAGCAAAGAGGGTCGCAGGGAATCCAAAGGTGCAATCGGAGGAAAAATATCTGGGATGAACTGCTGGACCACTTTAACCATCATGACAGGTGGAGCGATTACTGGAGCCTTCTCTCCAAAGAGTTTACAACCCCTAACCCCTAACCTTTGAAGAAGTTGGCAGCAAAGCCGGCCTTGTTGACAGAGCCATCTGAAACAAATTTCATCCACAGGTGGTTGGAGCTGGTTTTGATGTCATCTGGCTTGTCGTAGCCACAGAAGCGGCCCAGCAGAGGGCTGTTTTCAGAGTTCCCATCTCGCACCTCCAAGTAGTCATAGGCACAACTATCGTGTCTCTCAATCTGAGGCAAGGTAGAGAGTTTGAGGTTAATTTTACAAAAAATACAAAAAAATAAATTTTTATTTGATTTATTAGAAAATTGAGTACTGGGCCTTACCTCAAAAGACTGGAAGGTAAGGCCTACGTGATAGCCCTGAGCCACAGAAATCTTCCAGACGCACACTTTGTTGGGCCTGTAATCATCAGGATAGTTGGGAGACTGGATCTGGCCGTTGTCCTTCTTCACCTCCCCACCACAGATGGCTGCATGTGACAGTAAAAACAATAAAAACAACACTGAGCTCCCTTGATAGCAATATAATCGGTGCATGCCTCTGAAAAAAAAAGAAAACTCACTGTTCTGATTTACGCAATGTGGATTAACTGAAATGCCTCCACCACCCGCTCCCACACACACAAACACACATCATCTTTTTGCATGGTCTGGAAACAATGGAGCTGAATGTGAAGACCGGCCAAAATCTGATTAATGCAGTGTAAAGTGCCTGACACATCAGCAGTAGGGGAGCCAAAAAACTGTGGATATTAATGCAGCTCCTAGGCACATTGTTGGATGTGTGACTGGCCATGCGTTCAGTGCTGGGATGGAGAGCAGCAAGGTCATGGAATGGGTGCTTACCCTCATAAACAGCGGAGAAACCTTTTCCCACCCAGTTACTGCTGCTGCGGAACTCAATCCACAGACGGCTGTCGGTAGAGATGATTGGCTCAGGCAGCTTGTCACCACAGAAACGACCTGGGTCATAGGTGGAGGCGCACACACACACAGACCAAGATTTGATCAATTACAGTGAAGATAAGAGAGAGAAAAATGAGAGAAAGTATTAAAAGGAGCTTAACTTACAGTTAGCTTCTTTATTTTATCATTTAACCTTTGGCAAATCCATATACTGAATGTCCTGGGTCTGACTAGCTGAAACTAAAGTACTGCTCTAAATTTGTCCAGAAACAAATTCACCAATAAACTATTATTTTATAAATCATTCATTTTCTTTTGTGAGTATAAATATACAATGAAATGAATCATTCCCGCTGTCCTGTTCAGTTATAATTTACCTTTGAGTGGTGCCTTCCTCCAGTATCCATCTCGGATCTCCACATGGTCATACCAACACAGGTGACTCCTGTACAGATCCATGGAGGTGAAGTTCAGAATGATCTTAAAAACAAAGAGGATGATTATTGACAAAGTATGGGTCAAAAGTCGCACACTGTTCATGCTCAGACAAATAGGAAGTGACAGAGGCCGTGCCCTGTCCTGGCACTGACATCTGTCTTAGGCGATCTAATCACAAGTGGACAGCTCTATGTTCAGGGCTGAACGCATCCAAGACGCATTGAGAGCACATTTCAGATCAGATCACTCAGCCTATATTTGGAGAGGGTCTGGGCCACATGTGTCCACATACTTTTAGCAGTGTGAATGCAAATGTGTCCTCGGCCATAATGAGGGACCAACTACTCTATTGACATCTTCTGCCACTTATTAGTCCCTACACAGTTTTATAATGACCCTAAAACTGTCATTATGAGCTGCATATACTGTATATTCTGGTTAAAACCTTATTTCCTTTTGGAGCTGTGAGCGATACATTGTTTTGCTCAACTCCTCTTTGCCCTGCTCTCTCTGACACATCTGTAGTCGTCATATAATAACAACAATGTTTGTATGCATTTTATTTGTGTGCAGGAGAGTGAGGTCTGATGACAGACAAGCACTCTGAGGCTCATGTAAAGACACATTCAAATGCCCAGCAAGAACAATAGAGACAATAGTTAGAGCTGACCACTTGTGCAGACCTGAAGATGCATATTAACGCCAGATATGAACAGGGCCAGAGTCACCAGAGATACATCGGTATGCAGTCACGAGTGTTTGTTTTGGGTCGTCTCAAAATCGATCTGGCACTTTCCATAAGCTCATACCTTTTCTCCTGGTGTGACTGATATTCTCCAGATGCAGTGCATGTAGGCTGAGTATCCATTGGGGAAGCCAGGAGAGGAAAAGTTCCCACTGCTGTCCTGCAGACTGTCCCCACATCCTGTGAACAGAAACAAACAAACACAAACCTGCATGTGAGGGGTGAACCATGAGGCTACACTAATTAGTCTCTATACAGATATATAAACATCAGCTCTGAAATCAAATACCAGAGATCCACTGCTGAGACAAAAACTTGATTCTGGACTTATAACATCGAATGTGAAGTAAAGGGCAGCTCTTTCATGTTCCAGGGCACATCTGCTGATGATATTCACCCACAGCCCTGCGACTCACCCCTCCCCTCCCCCACCTACTCCAGATGATGATCACACAAAGGAATAGAGAGTGTGAGACACTTTCTCCGAGCATCCTCTGAAAATAAACCTGGCCCACTATAAATAAAACAGCCCTCTGGAGGATGTGATGCATTATGTACGTGTTGCCAGCACAGAGCCACCCTCAGTTTGACTGGCAAAAGTGTGCAAGTGTGCAACGACTTGAGTCCAAACACAATATACAGCCACACGGAACATCTGAGGGAGGCTCCTGCCAAGTGGGGGAGAGATAAGTTTAATTAAGACTGAGAGGAAATGATAGAGATTCATCGTGGGAACTGTGCACGCATTCATTATTACCTCTGTGTTATCTTTACCTTGGGCTGCATTTAGCAAGAGTAAGGAAAACATCTCCCCCAACTGTTTGCGTTCATTGCTCCCCTCGAGGATGGTGTGTAAGCAATAAAAAACGAGAAGCCCTGAGCTACGAGTTGTGTGTAATAATGCTTGGCAAAGGCTCTGCCAATACTAACCCATTAACAAGCACTCAGGCACACACAAGTGTGACAAACACTCCCAGGAATGCTGCATGAATGGAAGATCCGTGGCTCTTTAAGGATTTCTTTTTCCAAGAACACGTGGAGACTCACTACCTCATCCCCCACAATGTGCGCCACATCATCCAGTCTTCGGCACGAGACGGAGACTGCCGCGAAGATTGAGACAGATCGTTTTCACAGACACATATAGATAGATCCATTTAAGGTTAAAACTTCCAGCTCTACTCTAAAACCACACTGGCTGGTCCATCCCTGGTGATCCATCTCCATGTTTATTCATTGCGCTTTAATGTGAGGCTGACAGCTCAGCTATCCTGGCCTGACCTACAATTAACTGTCTGACATCAAATCTATTCAGCAGAAGGCTGCACTCAATGTACATCTGTTAATGTTATAAATTCTGTTTACTTGGACAGCATGAAATCCTCCCTCCCCTCTCTGGAAGCATAAACAAAGTGAGGGCTCCTGAAATGTGCCAGGCTTATATAACTCTCCTTAGCTGTGCATTTACCATTGCGCATGATAAGAGGTGTATGTTGGTTCACAACAATCATTTTAGTCATTGTCCTCTCCCAACCAGCTGTTCTTTTGCTTCTATCTGGGAAAGAGTGATGACAAACTTCCTGTCCCTGGGTAGTGTTTACACTCCACCCAGCTTGGGACTCTTGGACGCTGTAGTCAAGGAACCACACCACATCAATAGTAGATGCTTGGCTGTTTCTGCACAGTGTGAGCTGCATCTGGGGAAGGCAGGAGGAGCTGCAGACCTCTCTCTCAGGGCTATGTTGCACACACATGCAAAAATAGACAGGAAAAACCCATAGCAGACAGGATCTGTCATTTGGACTTACTGGAGCATTTGTAGAGTTTGCGTGCCTGTGCGATATCCCCTTTGCTCAGTCTGGTTCTCTGGCCAATGGGTGGTCGCACTCCGTTCACATCGTAGCGTGGCAGGATGGTGTCCAGGAAGATGCCTCTGCAATTCAGTCAGAGAGACTGATGTTAATGTTGCATGAAGCACAGATGAACAGAGTCCGGCAACTAGTCCAACATGCATGCACATCACAAAACGTTTGCTCGGGGATTAAGTGACTTACCGTCCATCAGTGCAATTCAATCACTGTCAACATTATTATTAATTGTTTCTGATGGATTGAGACCTCTAAATATCATGATGAAAATGAGTACTGCCAGCCTTGACTAAGCCAAACAAAATGTGGTTCAATAAAAAAAAGAAAATACAGTAAATTTGACTGCCAGGCAAGAGGAGCATGGGAGGCTCACATTCAATTTGGATTAGCATTTAAAAAGATGTAGACGTGGTGATTCAGAACACTAACATAAAACACTAATGTACATCTGTATAACACACACAGGAGACTTCTTTTAAACACACACATCTTATAAATATTTCCACCGACCAAACAAGGTAATGCTTTTAACAAGACTGCTTGTAATGCGCCAGTTAAAATCAGACAGCGTGAAGCCTTCTACCTGCTGTCAACCCCAGCATGAGTCTGCACACCCATGTAGACACAAGAGTATTATCATTTAAGATAAACACCCACAGGCTTGTACTCTTACACATAATAGATCATGAAAACCACTTCTCTAACAAACCTCTTATCTCTGAATAAACCCTCTCATAATAAGTAACCATTTGAGATGTAGTTGACACGTTGTTACATCCGACCTATCCATCTTTTTCTAATGAGCTACATATAAATTGTGACGTTATTTAAAAAATGGACAGTCATTACTAAATAATTTACTTTCTCTGTCAAAGGTAAGTCATTTGCCATTTCCACAACACAACATCTAGTGATAGAGCAGCATGAGTATGTGAAGGTTGCGAAGGTATTCATGGTTTCCGTTGTTAAAAAGTCATTCATTTTTATACTTTGATCCCTCTACGTTGACTTTTCTCTGACTGAAATTCAACACATGGTCAGCTGCGGTCATTTTCAGGTCGGGGTCACACGGTCCGTTTCTGAGGTTAACACTGAAATCATTCTTTGCATGCGTCTGCCTTACAGATGGACCAAAACTTAAGACTTTCTGCAGAGTCACAGAGCGTTCAAAATAAATTGCACAAGCTGTGAAAGTAGGATCACGAACAGCCACATGTCTTGTTTGACTTCAAAGTCCAAAGACAAAAAAACAATCAGGTAAGCATCGACACAGTTTAAAAAAAAAAAAAAAAAAGGCACAACACAACAGTTTGCCCAGTAATACTCTCTCCACACTGCTGCTTCACTTAACACTTTGCTAGTTTATCATCTCCATTTTTCTCTAAGTACTGGCGAGCAACGGCCTGGCTCCCTTTCTGTTCCCATGGTGACATGCCTATCAACGCCAGGCATGTGCAAACAGAGCAAACTGAGCTAACAGTTTAGACTCTGCCTGCCTGTCTGTCTCTGAGCTTCCAGGAGCCCGTATGCTGGCTGCCGTGAAAAACGCCACTCCAGTCGGTGTCAGACCAGACAAAGGGCACACTGGCAGGTCTCTATTTGAGTTGGCACAGCTCCATGCACCGGTCTTGAAAAATATCTCTGGTGTAAAGGAGGGGGGCAAGCTGAGTTGTGGGTTGGATAACACACCCCAGACAAAAAGCATGGGGGATCAGCCCTGTTTGTCCCCAGGAGACACAGCAAAACATCAAGACAAGCCATGAAATCTTCCAAACAACACCCGCAGCAAAGGCCCTGGCTTCCCACGGTGATTTACTGTAAAACACCGAGCAAACACACTAATAATGGGGTAACACAGAGGGACACAGCCAATCAGATCTCAAGAAAAAGTGCTTGGAATGACTTGTGAAAAGCTAACAGGAGCCCCCGTCCACTAATACAAATCTGTGAAACATTCCCCAGCAGTGGCAGCAATTTCTCTCTCATGTCTAAACAGTCCTATTGATCAACACAGCTCCACGAATTAAGACAGCAGCAGAGTAAGAGCAAAAACAGAGCCGGGCAGATTACCCGACATAAACATACTTTGGCTGCTCCATTGTGCTGCAACCGTGCACTACATACCACAAATTTACGAGATCATGAGCTTGTGTCTAAATCAAGACGTCAGAATGATAGCTAAATGCAGCATTCATCCGACAACTTAAAAAAAAGCAAACAAAATCAGTTGCGATCTTAAGATCCTGTAACCTGAAAGGAAAGGTTGTTGTTTCTGTGACGGTAAAATAAGTTTCTTGTTCTATTTCATACCAGATGTTATCTGTGCCTCTCTGTTCCCTCAGGTTGCTGTTTTCCTTTGTACAGTATTCAACACTAGAACCAAACAAAATCAAATTCTACAAATAAACACCCTGTTTTCAGCTTTATTCTGTCAGTGCATTCTTGACCTAAAGTTTGGATGCAGCCAGACAGGCATTTCTGTACGTTGGCCTACACCCAGTCACAGCCTCCGTTTAGACAAAGATTCCCTCTCTGCTTCCCAGAATCTGTTTGCCGCATGGCAGTTGATTTGTGAAGAGGCCCATACACTGAGAGAGTAACAGCATATGGGAGAGCTGGTGAAGGTGGGGGGAAAAAAATCCATATACAGCTGACATCGGAGGCTAAGTAAGAACAAAAGGACAGCCAACAGCTGGTTCTCATATAAAGAAGTAGTGATGATCATAGTCTGGGATCACTTGTTTTTTTGCTTTGAATTACGTGTGCAGTTAGATCACATTACATCCACTCTGAATTGCTGAGGGCTGACAAAACTATTCCTGCTGTAGGTATAACGCAGCATATTTCAAGACGCTGTTCCTGCAGCTGTCCCAAAGGTTCCTCCTTATTGTTTATCTATGCAATAGAGACAAGGGTCAAACTTGCAGTATTCAAACCCAAAACTGAAGTCCTGTCCTGTACACAGCAGGGGGATGTAACCATAACATTTACACAACTTAATGTAAAGCCTGGTTGTGGCAGCTTATAAATAATATAACATATATGGACAGATTGTCAAGAAGCCACTTTGCAATGAGTGTAGTGATGCTTTTGTGATTACAAAGATGACTCAGAAGCTGAATCTGAGTCAACTCCTCCCAAGAGACCTATTTTGGCTTTGCCAGTTTTACACAGCTGATAAACAGCACTTCATATTAACCACAGCCTAAGAGGACTAGAGTAAGGGACTGATCAGTGTTTATTTGGCCTTTTTCTAGTTAGGTTGTCACACTGTTGCTGTAATATCCCTGGATGATGTTGCGCTGAATGTCAGCACATCTGGGAGGGTTTCCTCTGGCAAACAACAGGAAGAAACAAATGAGGTCAACCCGCGACAAATCTCTATTACAAACAGAAGTTTATCTCTACAACATGTTTCCAGTTTCTCCTACAATTTCAACACCAAAGTTGTTTTCAGTCAGGCCTCCAAAGTTTGGCTATTAATGCTCATAAACATATTAATAGTACTGTGGTACTTTTTTTTTTTTACTGAGGCTGGGACGCATTAGCAGGTAAGCAAAACTTTCCTTTAAGGGGAACATTTCTAAGCATATGTAGGGGATTATTAAGGCTTGACCTAAATTATGCCCCGAGTACAGAAAACATTTAGTGGAAAGACTTCTATAGTAACACCTATGGAAACACCTTGGAAATTATTCTACAAGTCCCTGCTGTGGCCCGGGGTAAATATCACGCGACTAATCATGAAAGCCTCTTCAAAGAGCCTTTAGGAGCATAATGAGGTGGTTCACAACTTTTACAAGAAGCTTCACGCTGCCTTGAAAGTGGCACACAGAATTGTTGTTGTGATGAAGAAGGACGGCTGTTGCTGGTCGAGCTCAGTACCAGGACCGGGGCTGCTTCACTGGGGTCTCTACTACAAAAGCAGCAAGGAATCAAGGAGAGGAGCCTTAACTTGAACAGGCAGTGGGAAGGAGCTGGAATATCTTAGAAAACACTCTCACTATGGCGACAAAGACTTGGCCTTCATGTTAAAGACCAAACCTATAGAATATTAATCTATTTTTACGTTTTTTAACAATTTTTTAAAAACACTGCATAAAGTGCATAAGTGTAAAATGTAGATGATACTGTTCTGGATGTCAGAACAGGCAAAACCTATAGTATTAAGCAACAACTCAGCAGAACATGAAATAGACGTACTCTGATCCACTCTGGGTCCTAAAGGGAGAGGCTAACTGGAACTAAACACGTCAGATTTCTTCCTTCAAGTTACTTCATTCAGCAAGGGTATTATGATTTGATCCTCAGTGGTCCCAATACAGCAATAAGCAACTCAAGCTTAAAAATTACATAACTTACATTGATACTCTTCCAGTCTCCCAGACGCCCCACGCCCAATAGTTATTGATTGTTCAAAAAAAAAAAAAAATTAAGTCGAGCCAAAACAAACGTAGACAGGCCCTCATTTCAAAATACAAGCTTTTGAAGGAGCTACTTTATAAAAGATCCACTGAGGACACACTTTTTTCTCAAGAAACCAATGTCTATAGAAAGAAAACTTTTCAGATCCAAGATAGACATTCAAGCGACAGTCAGGCTCTTTGAAACTTGATGTCCTCAGGCTACATGTTAGTTTTCTAGTGATTTGTTACAAGGGAGAACAAGTGTTTCATTCTTTCTTCTTCTTCCAAAGCTTCGGGAATTAAGAAAAATTCCTCAGCGGCAGCAGCTGGTGTATCATAGATCTATACAGTCATAAAACACTCTGAGCAGAAATGGAAAATAAGACGATGGGTTAAAAGGTCACAGCAGGGTGGAAAACACTCTGTCCTGACGTGATCTATAGCTAGTCTTCATGCCTAGGACATGTGTAACTGAACTTGGTTTGGCTCTTACCTGGAGAATGTATTCCTGGCATAGTGCATGATACTGTCAAAGTCATAGACTTCTCCTAAAGAGTCCACCTCCCCTGGCTCCATCTTCAAGAAGTTATACTCCTGTCCTGTGAACGGAAAAGGGGGAAAGCTGAATTATGAATCATGAAGCTGAGTCAGATTGTGAACCAAGTTGTATATATGTCAAGGGTGAATACAGAGATACTCTGTCTGAAAACTGCATCAAACAGCAGCACAACTGATACAGATGAACCACTTGTGTTAGTGCCAGACAGAAATGGCCTGGCATGCATTTAACTCCTAATATTTTACGCCTGTTACAATCTATTACACCAAAAGAAATAAACTAAGCTGTCCTGCTGACTGATTGTCACGAGTAGCCACGTTTTTATGTGGTTTAGCAGATCTAAAAATACCATTTCACCGAAATCTGTAGGGCCTACTAGTGTGTTTTTGAGTTTTTACAATCTTAGCCCAGTCCACTCTGTGTGTGCAGAAATATGTGGCTTTTATTATTTTCTCTCCCGCTGTGTCTCTCTAACATTATTGTTGAGGGATTGTAGTGAGTCCTGTGCTCCTACCTGGTTGGATGTTGTCCCTGATAATGCTGACATGTTCGTCGCGATCAGGTCGTGTGTGTTCGTGCCAGAAGCCAATCACATGACCCAACTCATGCACCACGATGCCAAACTTGTCACAGTTTTTCCCAATGGATATGGCCTGAGGGCCTCCTCCACGGCGACCCACATAGGAACAGCACCTATGAATCAGCAGCCAGACATGGAAACATAGAGAAACAGTGTCACCAAAGCCAAAATATAGTGACTACTAGGCTTATGTTTTTATAAGTGAAAAAAAAGACTAACAAGTGAGTGGAAACTAGAGAGGGAGGCCAACAGAAGTCATGTTTCCGAGGGGAGAAGTAGAAGGAATGTGTCTGTGGCTCTATAAAATCGACCAGCTCCCATTGGGCAACGTGCTCTGGATGTATAGAACGGAGCTTGTGACATTATCTCCACAAGGTCTGGTCTGTTTCACCGGACATTTGCACAGGGCGACCGGCCATCCACACCTACAGCAGTGACATTCATTCATCCATCTGCCAATGCAAATGCTGAGAGTGACGGTGGAAGCTGGCTGACTGCAGCGCTCCGTCTCAGCGTGACATGAAAGGTTCAGTGTGGGAGTCTGAGGACGGGCACACACATCACAGCCCTGTGGACCAGACAGCCACTCTCTAATTACTGCCGGCCCGGCCAGGCTCTCCTGAGACACGCCTTGAACTTTGCACAGGACAGATGGGGGCCTGCTGAATATGCAGCAGAGTCAAGCGTTCCCACTGCTAACCGCTGCCGCCTGTGTGGATAATGTCATCCCTGTTGCTCCAGAGGCCAGTTACCCGGGCTAAAAATGGCTATCAACAGTTGGCTGGAAAAAGTTGTGTTTCATGAGTCGCTTCCTCTTTCTGTTAAGTTGTTTGTGTTGAACGATCATATCAGTGGGAGAGGTACATTGTGTGTAATGACATAATGTTTCCAGCTTGTGGTCTGAGTCTGTGTGAGGTTAAAACATGGAAACGGGGAACATTTTAGGTTTGTGCGCCTCCTGGGATTCACTCTAATACCTCCCCAAACATCTCTGACCTCCTTTTCTCAAAATCCTAAATTAATAGGTTGGAGTGGTTTGCGTTCCCAAAAGCAGCGAGTGATTTAATTTAAAAATATTTAATCATCAAATAAAAAAGCCATGCACGTTCAAACAGGTTGTCAATAGTCGCTTAGCAACAACAAGAGCCACAACCAGCACTTCCCCTGTGTTTAAGGAGAAGTGCTGAGTGGACACAGAGCATAACTTCAGTGGAGTGCAGTAAACAGAGTTATGGAGAGGCTGAGAAAGTCTCTCCCTTGGGTGCAGTTCTGTACACCATGTACGACACAAGAGCTCAAATAAAGTGATGCAGTGTGGTGATGAGGCACAGGAAGCATTCCTGGCCACTGAATGGCCGTCTCTTACAGGACTGGTAGGGGGCTGAAATAACAACTCACACAGAGGCTGTGAGAACAGAGAGGATGAACAATGGTGGAAGGGTGCTGAGACGGAGGCAAGGAAAACTACTAAGGCGCAAAATAATTAGCTGTAGATAACGAGGGCTCATCAGAGAGTGGCCATTGTTTAGTTCCTTCACGTGGGAGCTAAAAACCCCACTGACTCACCCACATGGACGGTAGGTGAAGACAATGTAGCTCTCCTCCTGTGTCCTCTCAATAAAGGTCACACAGGTGTGCTTCTCCCAGTGCCGCATGGCTTGGCGGAATATAGCCCGCTGGCTGCCTGAATGGGATGACAGAGAGGGTAAGATCAGTGGAGCTGACAAAAACACACTCAAACACACAGCACTTTGAAGAAAAAAAGGGAGATGAATAGAAAAGCAGACAGCTGGCGACAGCTCGAAGATGTTTCAGTTGGATAGAGCGCTACCGCAAATAAAGACGAGCAGAAGATGAAAAAATCTATTTCACCTGGTTAACCATCTTCACATACACATTTTTAAATAATGATATTCATGACACCTTCATCTTATCAGATGAAAACTGCAGTGGAACAAGTCCCATGATACATTTTTAGATTATGTGACTTAGAAACTTATGTGAAATTAGAAATTAGTCAAAGATGATGCCTCAGCATTTTATTTCCTTACTAAATATCTCACTTAAACAGTAGTCAGACACAATCATGTTGTATTCTTACAAGTTTAACCACATCCAGGAATAATGTTTGATACTAAGCTAGAGCTGAAAGGATATAAATTGAAACTTTTCACGACATATGCTACATTAAATCACATATATATCAAATATATCAAATCATTGATACTTACCACTAAAGTTTCCACTGATGACATAAGGGATAACACCTTCAGGCCAAACGCGCTCGGGTCTGGAGGTGGCAGCCCTTTTCCTGCGATGTGAGCCTTGCCTATTTTGGCTACTCTGATTGGTTGATCCTGGGCATTTCAAATCAAGACAACAAAAACAACAGCATGAATAATGTATTACATTTCTGGGTCTGACAGAACAGATGTCTCTCCATATTTAACATAAAGCGCAAATATGCCGTACCCCTGGATACTCACTCAAATGACAAATGAGGACATTATTCAAGGTTCGGTGCCATTCAGAAACTCTAATAATCATTTTCTCATTTAGGAAATTACATTTACTTCCTCAAAGACTGATTTGTTCAAACGGCATTGTTCTTCCTTTTTCATACAAATGGGTTTTATTGAAGCGGTATTCTTTCTTCCTTCAAATTAATTTCATTAATGTCAATCAAACAGACACAGATGCAGAGTAACCATGGAGACTAAGCTTCCGCCTAACTCTGGTGATTATAATGAGACTCCTTCATATGTGAACCACATATAGCACAGTCACTCTGCTGTGCTTCATTATGTTGCAGATCAAGTGTGACTTAAAACTTATGCAAACTGCATCTGGTATCAGCAACTCTTACACACGAACCCATTTTAATGGAAACATTTGAAAAAGTGAACAATAGGAGTCCAGTGAAAGTATTACTCTGCATTGTCATCATTAGGAGAACAATTACATAAAAGAATCATCTATCAAAGCTAAAATATTTAATAAACATTTAGATTTTAAATCTAGACAATGCAATTATGGATTGTGTTGCATCTGGAAATAAAGTGATTCCATTTGTTTTCTGCAGCAAAATCCCCTTTCACAAAGGGAATATGGCGACCTAGTGAAGTGCTGTATTTGATTACATATGCTATGTTACAACATAATACAAAAATATGTCCTTTGTTAAAAAGCTGAAGTGAATCTTTTCCTTATGAGGAAGGATCAGTCAAGCAGCAGGGGAGAAAGCTTTGGCAGTCATGAGTCAGACTGAGTAATGCTGAGAAAGACCTTTACATTTCTGCAGTGTATGAACGTGATGGTGAGGTAGATCACATCATGATTTTGACAAACTCATACGATTACATTTTTTATATTAAAAGACAACACACTGTTAATCCTTTATATTGCTTCTCCCTCTATTTTTTTTCATTTGGCCAAATTGAGAGAGAGAAAACTTTGATATACTGTTAGAGGGCTGGAAAACTTAAGGTTTTCTTTACAGACATGGCTGCCAACAGCTGATTTCACTCATTTCTCATTTTTGGATGAAAGATTTTGACTTAAATGAAATTTTGAAGAATCCCCATGGTACGCTGCTGCGTATTTTTGATTTAGGATTTATTTAAAAAAGACTGTTTCATCGAGTCTGAATAGTTCAAAGCTCCGGTGTCTACACTTATAGTGTACAGCTAGTGTCACAATAAAATTGATCTTTACACTACAAGTATCATTGTATAAGCAAAAGTACATCTGGTTTCACAACATCCTGCGCATTGTTTGTTGCTCCACAATAACAGCTGTACGACTACAAACCCTCATCTCTACTCAGTAAATTCAATTTACAGTTTGTAGCAAGTTTTTTTAGTTAGTTTACTGGAACAATGTGTTCTGTTGAATTTCAGGCTGCAGGAGTAAATCTTCGCAGCCTGGTGAGATCAATTAGCACGTACACTTGTGCATGTGTAGAGGAAAAGTCTGATAACAGCCAAATCTGCTCAGTTAACTGATAAGGAGTGCTGGGGAGACAAAACTTGTGGAAGATGTGTTAATTACAATATGATTAAATCTACCATCTTCATTTGTAGTTGAATAGGGAAGGTTTTTTAGGCTTAAAGGTTTAATAATCATTTGTTATTTGGATCGTGTTATATATTTAACCAAATGTCCCTCCACTTACACTGTATGTAAGCATACGAGTTTACAGTCAGAGAGATGAGGAAACCGATTGTTGAGAAACATTGAGAAATCTTTTGGATCCACAAATTGAATTCTTTAGCAACTTAATGAAAATTGTGATTTGAAATGTGGACAACCCATTTAATAATCAACACAATATTGATAACTAATGAAAAAGCGGAGGGCAAACACCAAAAAATGATTATTTTACTGCACTTGGTTGATTTATAGTAAAATAATTTAGACATTTAACTGGTCTGTGTGCTTCAGACATTAATTATAGTACAGCAAAAACAAAAATGTGTTAAGGTTTATCTCAAATAATAAGGAGCCACAGTTGTAGGAGGAAACATGAGAGAAAATCCCTACTGAAAATAAATGCTGCTCCCATGGTTGATGAGTTTTTAAAGATGAGATCTTATGTAGTACCACTATATCGATAGTGTTTTTTTCCATTTGAAAAAGAGCCTTTAGCTGTGCAACAATGACACGTGTTGTGACTAATCTGCTCAAGTGGAGAAATGGATATTCAGAGATGAGTGTTCAAATTCCAGTCTCAGCTTCACTCTCTGCCTCAGAGGTCACTATTTAGTCTGACAATCAATCCTGCCTGGTGGATATTTTAAGAGCATTTGAAACGTTTTTTAATCCTGCAGTAGAACATTTCTTTTCCACAACATGCTCATTAACTCAAGTGGAAAACAGCTACTGATTCCACTCAAGCGCAGACAGCAACATGCGGGTACTTGTTGGGTCATGCTCACCTATAGTTTATGGGATTGCAAAGCCTATCGGTCCCTGCTGACTCACAGCTGCCGCTTAAATACTGCTCTTCATTTTAAGAACAACGTTCATCCTGACAAAGCCCAGCAATTACTGGGGAACATGGTGATACAGGTGTAGCGATGTGCTGTGATAACATGATTGTGGTTGTATACATAAACATTTAAAGAGGGGTCATGAACAACACAGCGCTGATGTACGACAGGTGCTGCTGCTGCAGCTACTCAGATTGAGGAGCACAGAGAGTAAAATGTTCTTGAATGTAATTTTTCCCAAATGAGAAGCAAAACATGGGAATTGTTGATTTCAGATACTCTGTAATGTGACTATGACTATGTGATCCAAATTTTTTTTTTCTAATTTCTCTAAATGATTAATTTTTTCCTGAAATTATAACATTTGTAGTGTTGGTTTCTGTTGTCATTACCTGCATCTGTGTGATTGACAATGTGGACAGTTCTCTGAGCCAGATCTATTATTCTGTCTACTTTAAACGACCGCAGATCCTCCTCATCCAGAGCGATGTCTCCCAGAAAGGCAACTGAAAGAGACAAAGAGAGATGGCACATGTCAGACGAGATGTAAGGCAATTCCACTATATGGAGCATCAGTCTGCACCTCCCCGTAGCCTCGAGCTTTTCCTGCAGCTCAGACTGAGTCGGATGCATGGAGGCCCAGTCAAAGAACTTCAGGAAGAGTGTGTGTCTCAAAAACACACATACACACACACACACACACACACACACAAAACACAAATGAATACTTCATTCCTTTCTGGACTCTCTTCTGTTTACCTTTTCCTTGCAGTGAAATAGAAATACAGTTGTGAAACAGCAGTATATCTGTTTGGATAACAGGAAGGTCACTTTGTCTCTACTCTAAACTACAGGATGTTAATGTAAGCAACATATTGCGTATGGTTCATTCAGTGAGGAGGGATTATGAACTCAGAAACCTGACTGTTGGATTTGATTCATTGAGCCACATTTGGTCCAGATGTTGCAAAACAGCAAAACTCACACTGTGCTGCGGCGCCCTTGGATGGTTAATGAGAGCTATCAGATATGATACAGTGAGACACTGACACTGGCTCAATGGAGTAATATGGGGCACCTTGAACGCGTAATAGTTCTTTAATGAGGCCAAGGAGAAGGAAAAATAACCAAACAGTCCCACTTTATGAGGAATGTGCTTTATGGGATTCCTTACTAAATGCCCCATTTTTGCGGAGGATAAGATGGGAGTCCTCTCCGCAGAGACAGAGCTCTCAGTTTTACAGGCTTTTAACACCAGCACGTTTCCAGAATTTATTGCCCGGCTTGTGTGCAGGAGTTTGGGGGGTGGGGGTGGGGGGGGGGGGGGGTGCTGGGGGTGATGAGGGGGTTTGGAAGAAGCAGAGGTGGGAGAGAGAGCAACGCGGTGGTGCAGGGACCCGTGTCTCAACAGAAGATGACAAAAAGACAGGAAGGGAAGAGAGGAAGAAGGCATATCCCCTCTGCCCACACCGCAACTCTGAATAGGGAAGACAGCTGTGGAGCAGGGAGAAAATGACAGCCCTCTGGATGTGTGTTCAGAGGTTAGTGCGGTGAAGGGGAGACCAACTCTGAAGCATAAAAAGCTGGGAGAACCCCTAAAGTATAGAATTAATGGGAGTGACTTACAGTGGTTGTGTTTGTCGGCAGTTTGAATCTGTAAATCTTCAACGTGTCACCCTGATACTATGCTACCCTCCCTTACTGTAAACTAACCAAGAAAAATAATTCTCCGTAGTTGGTTTTGGGACAGCGCATACATAGCTTTGTTCCTTTTAGCTCACAACAAAAACATACATAAGTCTTTTATCTCCTGCACTTGTATTAAAAGTTCAGCAGAGGACTGAGACAAGAGAAACACAGATAAAAAACACTTGGCTCATGTCCTCATTCACCAGAGGAGTATTATTGAAACAATCTGGAGTTGGATTTAGTGGATGCAGGCCAGTCTTCCACCCTGCAGGTCGTTGAGGATACACAGCAGAATGACTGTGTGTTTGGGTTTAGAGGCTAATGACAGCAATAAGGAAAGATGTAGATCACTGCTGGCAAGACCAGGCATGCACAGAGGACAGGTTTGAATTCCAGAGGTCAAAGGGATCCTCTAATTTGTGCCCACAAAAAAACACTAATTCACTCCCACGAAATCCACGGGACACAAAACAGACTATTCACAATCAGCAGTCAAACTTACAGTCACTGCCAAAAACACCATTGATATGGGGAAGCTACCAGATGTCGTATAGAACGAATGGGCTGACTAGAAAAACATTTTTCTCTTTTATCGTCTCTTTTTCTTCTTCTTTTTATTCCCAGAACTGGTGGGAGCACTGGAAAAACAAACAAAGAGTGCTTAAACAATCAATTACAAGTTTCTGTCACATCAAAACATATTCAAACAATTCTCAAAACTGTCTTCGCAAACAATAATTGGAGGACGATTCTTTACACATGTAGTGTCAATTTGCAGCATATTAGCAGTGTTATGTGCAGGCCGTGACTGAATAACGAGGTGCAGATCCCCCCCCCTCTACCACCCCCCTTCCCCCTGTTGTTCACAGTGGGCTGCTCTCTCTACCCATGGCTGAGTCCCAATCATCCACCACTGTGCTGGAGACAGGCCGGTTAATCCGCAGTGTCATTGTTCTCAGACAGCAGTGGAGATTGAAGTGAGCAAATGCACAGCCCGGCAGCATTAGGACTCATTTCCCCCGGGCGCAGTAGTTGTCCTGGAGACGCTGTTGCAGGTTTATGGAAAGACTCGCAGGGATTGTGAATTAATCCCCTTGTCTCCTGGCTTTAATTATCCACAGACACATGGTTTTAGGAATCTTTTGTACACAACTCTGGCCTGGGATTGAGGAAAGGTTATGGAGAAAGGTGATAAACTCATCTAGATACCAAGTGCTGTAATGATATTAGCCCAAACACAGAGACACGGGTGTGTTGTGCTGTAGATTAAAGCCCACTGAATGTGGCAGATGGCAAGTGATCACCATAGAGTACAGTGCTGCATCTCTTTCCAAACATTATTCATTACCTAAATGAAAACAACTGCAGTGATAATATTAATATCTAGAATAGTTAGGTAATCGTAGCAGGGTTAGGGTTTAGTTGTTCTCACTCACGTGTCCCGTTTTATCCCAAAAAACAACAACAAAGCAAAAGGATAGAACTGAGTTTAAATGAAATTTGATGTGAGAATATTCCACACACCAATATGAGTAATCTGAAATATACAGGAGAGAGGCTGAATAAAATGCTGGATAGAAAAAATCTCACTAATAACGTCCAATCTCTCCCCACCATTGAATTTTTTTTTTTAGTTAATCTAAACCAACATAATCCTTCTCATCTCAGACTGTCCCCCCATCAATCAGTGTATCCAGTCAGATTACACATGAGATCTCAATCAAATTAATCCCATTGATTTGTGTAATGCCCTAGTCTCGACCTCTGCAGTGTCAAATACTCCACGACTATTCCCATAAATCTCCTTCCGCGGATACCAGACCACGACATCTGCCACTGAAACATGCACAAACATCAATACTAAGCCTATACGGACTCTTAACAGCAGCCTATATTTAGCAGGACAACTCTACTGTTAGGCCGGTGTACTCCTCACTCTGCTTACAGACATTTTAACAGTCTTTACCCATACAAGACCTAATGATGTGGGATGAGAAAGCCTGGCCAATATGTAAGCCTGGATTGCATCACAATAAACTGGCACCGCCTTTCACAGCCTGTGTTTGGTAACAAACGCTGCATTTGAATTCCAATGGAGGCCAATAGTGTATTGCGTTAAGGTGATTACTATCTGATGACAGTGTAAGCATCACTTTTCAAGTTTCGCTCTGTACCAGCCCTCTCTGCCAAATGCTGGCTGCAGCCATTGTCTGTCCAGACACTGTGTGCTTGAAACAGCATTGAAAAAAGTAGAGAAGGAGCAAAGCCAGTGCAACACGAATATTGAAACAAACAGTTTCTTAGAAGACAAAAATGCATAATCCTACCAAAGGAATGAGGAATTGTATTATTCGGGCCTCTTGTCATGTAAATATTGTACCTTTCTCCTCTGTAAAAACAACACCAGCTGTTTCTTCAGCAAATGCTTACCTTGACATTTCCTAAGACTGCAATTTGAGCCCAAGGCAAGAGAGAGGGGGGAAAAAAACAGCTTATCTGCTCATTTGCAAAAAGGTAACTAAGGTATAATTAGAAACAAGGTCTGGCAAAGTCTCCAGCTACAACCTGAAATTTGAGTAATTATTTTCCAATAAGAGCCTGATGTCTCAGCAGCCATGACTGATCAAGGCCAAGTTACTGTCACCACATTACAGTTTCAATCTTATTGACAAGATGAGAGCAGTTTCATCTGCAAAGGGCACACAGCAAGAGACTGACGCCCCTTTAGCATTTCACACTCCATCAAGCCCATTAGCAGATTGGATTTCCCAGCTCATCCCTGCCACCGATTACTGATATACCCTACTGCCAGTCTAACCACCTCTAATGACTCATCAGCTCACTCGCAATTTGTCTTTTTTAATGTCAACAGCACGCACACGCAATGTTTGAGCTCCTCACATAGCTGAATAATTTTTTTGCCACATTGCAGGGATTTTCACCTTTGACAAAACTTATTTTGGGCATCCAGACTTTATATTTTTGGGTCAGACAGCAGAGTAACACATACTCACAGAGTCTGGCGTGAGGAAACAGCAGGTTTTCTCAGAACAGATGTCCAAAGCAAAGTTTAAATGGGTTTGTGGATGAACTAAATCTGGAAGAGATTCAACCCTCCACACTTTCCATAAATAATAGCTATCTGCCGCTGAAGAACACACCGTACGTATTCACTACAGGTGGAGGGAGCAGAGAAATGGCTCCTCCAGATGAGCACTGCACTGATTCATTATTTAGAAAAACCATCAGTTAATCACCAACAAGTGACTGTTAAGACGCTCGGTATTGCAGGCTAATTGGCCATCCTTTGAGTCATTCAAATGAGCTCTCTCCCAATGCATTTGCTGTCATTTAGGCTGCGAACTCAGACTTGGTATTAATGTAATGCAAGATTAGTTATTACTTAGCTCTGACAACAAACTTATTGTTCAAACTAATGCACATAGATCAGGCCAATAGATCAGCTCTCTAATCACCCGAACCCCGCAGAGAGAGAAATGGCAGGGGTCCTGTAATTAAAAAAACAACAATGTGGGTTCAGCTATGCAGCCTGGATTCCATGATAAAAGAAAAGCATCTGTTTAAGTGTTGCTTGAAGGCCCAATCATGAAATTCAACAGGCCCGTCCATCACGTTGCCAGAGCGGGGACTGAGGGATGAAGCTGTGTAACAATCATTTGTTTTGAGCTGCTGTGAACAAACCACAAAGACACAAATAAACCCAAAATTTAAAATTTGGTAAGAGGGGGGAATTTACAAAGAACCTGGTTTGGGTCAACTTGACTGGACATGACTGTTTAATGAGTAATTATAATGTAGTAGGTAACGGAAGCTTTTCTAAATTACTGTTATCAAAAATAATCCAGCTGTTGAATTTTACATGACCAAATCAAAGTCAAGGTCCGACAGAGATGCAAGAGGATTCACAGAAGTCTCTTTCGACAGCAACAAATTCTTCAGAGGCAGCGAGCAGACTCAGGATAACCCACCAAGCCCCCTCATGAATGGCCTGCACTCACCTCACCTGGGCTGGTGTGGCACAGAGTGACTGGCCTGTGCTCCACCTTGCAGCCGTGCTTTCCCCTTGGCACGAGGTGAATGACCTACAGTCTGCGAGAAGTGCTTGAGCCAGTCAGAGGAGAGAGCTGGGGGGCCCAGGGAGATGAGAAAACCACTTGCAGAAGAGGGGACAAGACATGAAGGGTGTGTTCGGGTTGCCCTGTCTGCAGCAGAGGTCATGGCAGCACAGGGGCTCCAATGCAGATTCATGTATTTTAAACCTGAACGTGCTCATCCGCCTGACAGACAATGCTGTCACAGGAGTCTGTAGCAGATAAAGATGCCCACTTCATGAATTAATGTATACGAACACATCAAACCGGTGACTTCCCCCGTGATTATAATTCAAGCAGAGAAGACAATGAGCGTGACTGGTTCTCATCCATTTTTCATTTTGAAAACGAGTGGATCTAATCTCAGTGGGTTGTTACAGTCTTAAATGACTTCCTGGGATGCTGCCAAGTTTAGAGTTCTGCAAACTAAGGAATTTTCCACTGGTTAACTTCCTAAATAGATGGCATTGCTTCAGTGTTATTGCACTGCTCAGTCCAATCAATGCACATTTCTTTCATGTCTGGTATAGCGATGAGTTATTTAATCCCCTGTAAATGTGAATATTTTTTGAAGGATGTGTCTTCTTGTGGTTAAACTAGGGAGGAGTAGCAGACATGAGTTGTGGTAGGAAATGAAGAACTCCCTGAGTGCATTTTAAAAGCAGAGTACTGAGGAAATGAAATGAAACGGTCACCACTTGGACAATTAGCCAACTGATTACCCATCACAAATTAGCTGAGTATGAAAACAATATTCTCCAGTTATCTTGTTATCCTCAAGCACCTCAATGGGAGTCATTACATTCACTTTCAAGAGACCATCAGAAAAACAATTTCACACATGCATCCCCTTATCAATGAAAAAAAAAACCCTGCTAAACAGTGTTAAGCAAGGACAGCTCTACAGAGGACAAACCTGAAATGCACTCCTCACAGAGCTCCTCTATTGCATTAGAAACTCCACACGGCCGTAAGCATTTTCCTGAGCGGAAGCGACGTGACACTAAAATGCTGATCTCAAGGCCACAGAAAGCGATCAAATGGAGAAAATCAATGCCCCACGAAACATCAACTCTTTACCTGGGTCTACTGACGCTAGCATGGAGTTGACTATAGTGGAAAATGTAGTCTCTGGTGTATCAACTGAGTGAGGAGGAGTGAGGAGTTAAAGGGAGAATGGAGAGATCTTGGACATTTTGCTGCTTAGTAGGAAGGAGAAAAGCAGGTGGGTGTTGGAAGAGCTGGAGACTGGGAGGGTTAAGAGAGTGGGAGTTTGTACTTGTGACCGTCTCCCAACCACCTGTCTGCAGACGTGCCCAGAGGAAACCATAAACAGAACTATTCTCTACTCAAAAGACGCTCAGAACTGGATTCTGCATCCTCACAAGACAAACGACGCACTAATTATGACGTGGGATTAGAGTGGGAATGTCCCTGCTGAGACATTTCCGCTAATATCAACAATTTCTTGAAAACAGCACAAGACTTATATAAACACAACATCATCGACCCTTCATCAGTTTACCTCTCAGTCTAAGGAGTCATCCCAACACCACGTCAGTGTCCCGTAAATTCACGCAAGTGATGTTGAACAATCTAGTATGACCACTTGAATGACTCAATGTAAACAGTGAAGCAAAAACAGGAAGCAACATCTTCTCTGACTTGTACTGGGACGTGGTTCATCTGCCGCCTGACCTCTGTCATGTTTATGTAAAACCCACTACACTCCTAAAGAACCATATTTACATCTCCCTTGACACTTCTCTACTCACTTCTCAGGTGAATGGTGAAGAAAACAGATAGTCGGGCAGCTGAGAGCTAAAGAGCTGAGCTGTGCTTTATAATCGGCTGCCACATCAGAATTTGTCAAATGCCAAATCAGACCGTACTTCCAGGACTGTGGAGGTCATTTTGACTCAAGCCAACTCTCTGTATCTGTAACCTGAATACTTTCACCAGATGGAAAACACAATCTGTTCAAACTCCCCCAAAGGGATTTGGCAAGACAGTGAGTTCACAGTACAGAAAAAAAAAAAAGATTACAATGACAAGTCTGATATGCTTTGGCCAAAAACTGGGAAAATATGCAGGTCCCTCCACAGCAGAAAGAAGCAGACACATTTTTACTTTGAGCCATAAAACAACAGGCAATTGAATAATGTGTGCATAATTTCTCCACTCTCCAAGCTTCACTGTACTCTTCTTCCCTCTCCCCTCCTCCACTTTGTTTTAGTGGCCTGTGAACAGCCGGTGGAAAAAAAAAAGACTATTTGTGCAGTGACATAAAGCAACCAGAAAGGGAGCAGAAGTCTTAAAAATCAAGGTGTAGAAATCCTTTGTTTTCCCTGCAGCTCAGACCTTTTCTTTAATAACAGTTACAGTGGAGACAGCCGGCAGGAACTATGATCACGTTTTAGAGAATTAAAAGTGAATTTACCGCAAACAGAAGGCTGTAACTTTTCAACAAGCTCACAAGCCCAAACTTTTTTATGTGTCTGTAAATGGATTCAGAATCATCTCTTTTCATTTTCATGCCCACAGTTCTTGCAGCCACTCTCTGATCTGGCTTATACTGGGCGAGTGTGTGCTTTAAATACTTTAAACTGCAGAAACTATGTCACTCAGTACGAAACAAATGCACATTATGTTCCCTCAAGCCTTTTAAAAACTACATCTACTACTGTCATCTCTCTAAAAAGCGTTCCTGTGGCTGATCGGAGCAAGCTCCACAAACAGAGTCGTGGCATGTTTTTACCTCCACATAAATAAGGCACAGTGTAGGCTACTACAAAAAGAGGGGGGAAATCTCACCAGCTTTACAGGGATCCTTATAGTCGATCACCTCTGATGTGGCAGTGGGCTCCACATAGTAGCCTGGATCAATCGCCTCCAAATCGATCGCCAATATCACGCCGAGACAGGACAGAAGGAGCAAACATCTCGCCGTGAGATCCATGATTGTGGTGGGGGAAACGGCGAAAAGCGAGGGATAAAGGTGAAGGAAGAGAGAGGGACGAGAGAGGGACAGAGGGAAAGAGAGAGAGAGAAGAGTGAGTGAGTGAGTGAGAAAGAAAGAGAGAGAGAGAGAGAAAAAATGGGAGGGTTTTTTTTGGGGGGGGGGGAAACGAGATCCCTCCGGAGGGCGGGTTTTAAATCCAGCCTCTCTCCGGTGTCTTCTTGGCTCTGGGGGCAGTGATTTCTCTCTCCCAGCCGGAGCTCCGGGCTGCTGCAAGTACTGGCCGAGAAACTTTGATGATATGGCAGCAGCTCCACACAGGCGGTGAAAATGTCCCTTTACTCCTCGGCGGTGATGCCCGTGTGCATGTTTACTGCGCTCTCGTCGGTCCGTCACGGGTCCACGAAGAGCCTCGGTGGACCAGTTTGGTTGAATGTCTGTGTGGGGAGTGAAAACTGAAGTGATGTGTCCCCTGGTCTGTCCCCACTGTCCCCCTCTGTACACCAACAGTCCATATTTAATATGACGGGAGTAGAGATATGATAAATATTTATTTGACTTTTTTTTTTTTGGTAGGCACACTGTAACCTTGTTTTGAAAGGTGTTCTACAAATAAAATGATTATTATTATAGTATTTATTTTCCCAGGGAAGAAAAATGACCCGTCCGTGACTCTCACTGTTTAAAAAAGTAGGCCTCGCCAAAAAATCAAAATAAGCTTAATAAACTGCAGTTCCATGACAATCTACTGTGAAATTATTTCCGTATCTTTTTACACTCAACATCTAAACACCATCCTGCACTGTAGTCCCCTACTTTCTTTCTTTCTTTCTTTCTGCCATCTCTCTTTCGCTACGTTAAACACACTCGAGCGTACGAGATCGCGCACTTGCGCTCCATCCATTCTCTCGCGCTATCACCAGCACGCGCGAGCAAAAAAACAAAACAAACAAACACACCGACTGCTTGACCTTTGTGAAAGCTTTATCCACATCCAAGGAGTCTCGGGCCAGTTGAAGTCATTACAGCGCCACCTGTTGGCAATTTACCAAATTTACGCAGAGACTGGAAATCCAAAAGTAGGCTACATTAACTTAAAAGATTTGTTTGATTTAATTTTCTGGCAGTGATAGGCTACTTAAGGTTCTCATACACTGCCCACCTGCGGTGTCTACATGTATTCATGATATTAATTATATATAATAGCTGACGCATTTATTTTACATTTACTTTATTTTTTGCTTTTATTTAACACATATAAATGAAAATAACCAGTGTCAATAAACACAAGAATATTTTTTTATCAACTGTATAAACATTCAAAGTAGTTAGCTCTAGTTTAAAGTACATAGGCAAACCTGCACATCTGACTCATCTCATATCAATGTAAATTATATTACTGGTATAAATGTCCACTATATCGATAGGTGTGGTCCTACTTTAAGGCTCTCCATTATAGACTAGTCGTGGTCTGTATTCAGATTTAGACATCATAGTGGTGTTGTCAGATGCAGAGACCATTCTGTGCTTCAGGGTTTATTGATGTGACACAATATCTCACCTCACAAAGCTGATATACCCTTCTCAGTATCACCAGACTCCATGCACATGAAACCTATTTCTGAGTGACAAAAAATGAGCAGCAAAGGAGACTGGATGGTGAGCTCAAATGTAATGCCTAAATATCCACTGGTGCTGGTTATGCCAGCAGCTCTGTTGTTCTCTGTGTGACAGGCATCAGTTATCCTTTCCCTGCCTTTTACAAATAGGTTCTCACTTACAAGAGGAAAGTGACACACTCCCTCCTCTATCTTATCAGACTTCTGCGTATGTGAGGAATTCAGGACATTTAGACAGGATGTCTGTTGAGATGAGTGGGCTGTATTTATGCTGCTGCTGTAAACACAGCAGTACAACTATCATCTCCTTCATTATATTTTAAATAAGAGGAGTCTTTCTGCTCGCTCTCCGCAACAAGGTTTGAACACACAGAACCAAATATTTAGATAAGCAACAAGGGACAAAGTTGACTGACTTCTGGCAAATAAGTTTTTCTTACTGTGGCAGTGTCAGACAAAAAATCCTTATACAGTCAAGTATGGGACAGCTTTTAGACTATGAAATATGATGTTATCGAGGAAATGTAACAAAAACTATTTATCACAAATACTACAGACATGTTTTTCTGCTTTGTGCGTGCATACAACATGTTCAAAGTGATCATTGCACAGGTGCACAGTTAACAGGAGGTATCCATGACAATATACTGTGGCTGTGTATTCACATGCTTATGACCAATGTTGACTTTTAAGTAACTCTGAAATGCAGTTGTTGCTCCGCCTTGTTTCAGACATATGATTAAAGAGAGCTAAAAGAGAAATGACATACAAAACAACTATGATGATTAACTATTATAATATAATATTAAAGCAATGACTAACACTTAAACTCAATTTCCCCACAAATATGGGATATTCAGAAATATCAGGCAGTGGCAAAATGCTGGACACATATTCATGTTAATAATACAGTTATCATATCACAGATGATTAGAAGGGGATTGCACACAGAAAAGCTCAAAGCTGTTGTGATACTGTAGGTGTATTATCAGCAACAAGAGTTGCACATCAGTCCTTTTACAGTTGGACTATCACAGCCAAGCCAAGCTGCATTTTATCCTCACATGTTATAATTTCTTCCCTAAGGGGTGATGTGATCATTCTGCTGTCAACATCCGTTTATTTATTTGAGTAAAAAAAGGAGTGCACAGCTCATAGCATGAAGTCCACAGTAGCTGCATCAACAGTGCTACACAGAGGTTAGGCATGGTAGCGGCTAAGTCACAACTGACAGTGTCTCCGAGGCTTTTTCCAACCATTTCAAACAGGAGAGTCCTCTGGAGGATGTGGGGCAGGTGTTCTGCTCATTTTGGTGGCGTGGTGGACACAACATTACAGGGAGAGTAGTTTCATCAGCAGGCTGTGGCTCCCAGATGCCTCTGGCACAGCACCAGTTCATATCAGGTGTATCACCACACGGCGACTGTGAGCTGAGATTTTCACTGCAGCAAAAGGGCAAAGTAAAATAAATTAACTCAAACCTATTTATAATAAAGTTATAAAGACAAAGAATGCTTGACATTTACTGTATGATACATCTGTGCTTGTAGAACAGTGTATGGTGTGTTCAAGAAAAGTGTAGGTATATTTTTAACCAGATTGGATGAACATTTTCAGAGTAGTAGCCTCCTTTTGTATTAAGCTTCTTATTTAGGTGGATTAAGATAATACTTCACAGAGAAAATCACTTTTACTCTGCAGTCATGTCAGTTTTTATTTAAACTCCTCTTATTTGATTTCAAAATATGAAAAAAGACTACTTAACCATGTCTGTTCTGCCCAAATACCTGTCACTTTAAAATAAGTGGGCATTTGAGAGGACAGCTGCAACAAAACCCCCTCTTGGACCAAACTTAAATCAGTGTCATTTTAAATAACAATTAAATCAGAATTTGTTTACACACTCATAATCCAGTGTTTGCATTAATAGCGTATTTGAGGGTTTAACTTAGAATGCACATTACAAGTGTTTGGAGAATCTTCTTTGTTATTCTTTATCCAATAAAATGACAGGTATCGTCATGTTCACAGACAGTAGCAAGTAAGAAAATTAGAAGATCCAGTAAATTCATTAAGACACACCTTGGGCTCATGGGTACGAGCTGGCGTCACAACCTCACCAACTTGGCTGAGAGATCCCACTCTACCCGGCTGTGCCCCTCGAAGTGTCACCGTTATAGAAGTGGGGGCTTTCTGCCCAACTGACAACACACAGACAGAACTGCTCATCAGCTAGACATGCTAATCTGCAAAATACACAGAGATGGACTTTGCCACAAAAGCTGTGATGGACAAGTCATCTATTTTGCTTTGTGGTAAGACAAGCAACATAAAAAAAAATAGCAGGGTGTTGGACAATCGACACAATGAGAAATAAAATAAATTTTGGAGGTTTAGTTGAGTGAGGGTGGGGTGAGAAATACAACTGATTGACACCAAAAGAACGAAAATACAGGAGCAATGAAAACATGTGTTTGATTCCAGTCTTTATTTTAACAACAATAACAGAGCTCCGGTAAGGCCATACTACCTAATACTGTTATTGCTTTCCATCACTCCTCTGTAAGACGTGAGCATTCATATTTATGGATATTATAAGCAGGTGATTGAATGGAAGGATTTGCAAAATGTTACCACTTGAAGAGGCAAACAAAAATCAACACAAACATGAAATGACAGATTGGTATTGACTTGATTCCCAATGCTTCTGTAATGCTTCTGTATCCAACATATATATTTTACATTTGCATCCATTCCTACATAAACATTATGTATCAAATAAAAGCAGTGAACTAACCCATAAAGTTGACCTTATGTCTCCCATAAGGTTATATTTACACATGAACACAATACACGTTGTATGCTGCTGGTCTGCCCAAGGATGTTGTATAGCTGCACTTCTGACTCTGCGAGTGTTACAACAGTCAGGCTCTCCCAGGGAAACTATCTACATACAAGTCGACAGAGCTGTCCTCTACGATCCTCTACGATCCTCTACTGCGACAATCCTCCCTGGCCTACACACATCCTAATCTACTGTTTCCAAAACGAAGGATGAATGAACTCTGGGCATTCAACGTGGCCGTCGTGTTTTGGCAGTTCGAGACATACCAGCAGTCTGATTGGTGATGTGCGCCAAGCCAGGCAAGCTGCTGGCAAGTTTGGCCAGCCCGCCATTGGTGAGCAGCTGGTGGATAGCAGTGGTTTTAGCCACTCCTCCTGTGGTGACCACAGGCACCGCCCGGAGCAGAGTACTGCTACTGGTACCGACGGAGCTCAGGACCTGACCCTGGGGCTTCCCACAAACCGCCTAGGGATGGAGGAGAAGACAAACAAATAGTTCAAGGTTTCCTCATGGGGATGGATTTTTCCTCCCATCAGTGAGTTTTTATAACCAAGTCTGCACATTTTCTGTTGAGCGTACAATTGAGTTGGTCTTTTTTTTTTTTTTTTTTTTTTTTTTAGGGACACCAAGATGAAACTCTTGGTTACATCTAATCAACCCTTATTGATCTAAATAGTGGACAAACTATCTGAAACCACTTTGAGTCTAATATTTAAAAGCACAAGCTTCACAAAGTACAGCTGGATCACAGTTTTTCTCTTTCATGGAGGTAGGGTTTATTGTAGGACAGCGGGATTACTTTAAGCTAGGTGAACAGACTGAATGGGCAAGCACGTCTACAACATCTGCACCTGTGTCCAAACAGAGACATCAGAGGTAATAGATGTATCTGCTGCCTTTGCTGTTGCAATGTTCATTTTCTGAAACACACTATTTACAGTCTCAAACTAATGTTTCTCTGTGTTTTAATATGAATGTAAAAGGTAAAACCTTTACTATGGTCCCGAGACGTACCTGGGTGCTGCCTGTGTTGGCGGCTGTGCAGGGCAGGCTAGGAGGTTTGGTGATAATCTCCTGAAGACTGAAACTTAGGCCTTGTAGCAGACTGCTGGCGGAAGGCGCTGTACACAAACACAGAGGCAATCAATCGAGCTGAAATTCAGGTGAACTCAGTACCAAAGAAGTACAAACACAACAAATACTGCTTGTGTGAAATTGTCCCACCCAATCCCCCCACAGGCCTAATCTAGATGGACACACACACACGCACAAACACACCATGAGTCATGTCCAAAGGGTAAGGTTTGGGACAGCAAAAGACAGCAATGGCGCAAGAGGTGATCAATGATAATGTTTGCTTAATTATGTTGTCCTCACACAGTGTTCTCATCCAGTGCTCAAATCTTTGATCTCACTACAAAGCGGTTAGAACTGCACTGTGTTTGAGAGCGACTGCGCTGAGATTAGCTGCACAGTGGAGAGCGCAAACAGGCGTGCAGGGCAGGACAGGACAGAGATACCTTGGGCAGTAGCCGGAGCTTGCACCTGGACTGGTGTGGAGGACCCTGACACCATGCAAGGCTGCACGCTGGTGAAGGAGCTGGAGCCTGGGGACAGGGCACCAGACACCTCTGAGAGACTACCAGACCTGCAGTGACACACATAACCACCAATCTACTCAGGAGCTGCCCCAGCAAGTGCTGTTTGGCCATCACTCAGCTCCCAAACTCTTGAGTACACCACTCATCAATCCAGGGCGTAAAATTAACTTTTTACCTCATCGGCCATTGGCTAGTGAGCTCCAAGAATTTACTAGCCAAACATATTTTTCAACAGCCAAATGAAAAAATCATGCCTTGTTTGACTAAAAGTAATTGCCTTATGTTTTTAGTATAAAAATCCAACTTAAGCAACATTTAAAAAGCTACACATCCTGGCAGCTGAGAAAATTACTGTCAGGTATAGTCCCTCCTCTGTTAAATATAAAAGGAGGCTGAAAATCACAGGACACGTCTGTTCTGTCCTGAAATGTGTGTTTCTCTTCTATAATAGACATTCTATATCTCGGAGGCGACGTCTTTCCACATACGAGCTTCCTTCACCTTTCAAACGGGGTAGAGCTCTGTGGGAAACAGTAGGAGACACACAACCTGAGGGAGCAGGTCTTTGGAGCTGTGCACTGTGGACATGCACGGAAAAAAAGAACAAGCACGCCGCATCAAATGCGCACCGCTACACATGTAAGTGCATACAGGTTTTCATCGCCGGTGATCAGCTGTTGCTATGTGCGCAGATTTAGGCTTGTTCAACCGCTGCCGGCAATTTATAATTAGCGGGATGACGAGCAATACACCCAGACAAGATGGACAGAACAGAACCCTAACGGTTCGCATCTGGGTTTTGTTCATCCTGTTGCATCCCTATAGGGGCTAGCTATAGAAATAAACTCTGTGGCAAAGGAACTGCAGTTCAAAATGTTCCATCGGCCACTGGTGGGTGTGTGTTTTTGTTTTACGCGACAAACTCATTTTTTACCCGCCATTAGCGCTTGGCGGGTGTTAATTTTACACCCTGCATCAATCCCTCTGCACCAGACACACGTTTGTCCAATAGGGTGGGAGTGGGTGTGGGTTAGGGGTTTAAGCACACTCTACACTGAATATGCCTGTGTGTTATCAAGGCTGCCTTTCTTACCGCTGGCCTGTGAGAAGTCCAGAGAGTTCCTTGGCTCCAGGCACGGTCTGTCCCATTGTCACTGTCAAGGGCTTTCCAGAGACACCCACTGCTTGGGAAGAGGAGAATACCAGTTGTCAGTTATTTCTCATGGGAAGAAGATAGTTCAAGTGATTGTCTTAGGCAGATAGTCATGTGTTACAGGTATCATACTTTTCCCAGGAGTTTGAGGTTTTGAAAGGTCTTTCATTTTACATCGAAAACCACACAAAAACACATCGCTCTCATTATCATTCCACAGATAGAGATCTGCATGTAGGTGAGCTGCTCAGAAAATCAGACTTTTCTTGTCTGGCCTCTACTGATTTTATCAAACCACAAGTCAAAAAAAGTAGGACAGACTGGGACAGTACTGACTGTTTACTCAAACCACCCAAAAAAATATAACAGGGACGTTTTCTCAATGTTTAATCCACCTAGTCCACAAATCAGAATTATTCCCCCAGAGTATGTATCAAACTACAACTTATATAGTTTCATATAGAAGTAATAAATGAGAATACCAGGTTTTGTACCTTCCTGTGCAGCAGGGCTGATGGCGCCCCCTGCTGATTCGCTTTGGGAAACAATGGTCACCTTTATCTTGGCTCTCTTGGAGGCTTTGCTTGGCGTGGGACTGGGTGTCTGCCTCCTCTTGCCATGGGACCTCAGTTCATCTCTGTCAAGACCCTCCATCTGATCACTGGTCACTGGCACTGCAGACAAACACACAAACACAGTTGTTGAACAGACCGCTGAGGTGACATAAACAATGCAGGGCTTGTCCTTGTGTAATGCCAACATTCATTTTAAGTTACATATTCCACAACTGTCTGTAATGGACATCTGTTTTGAAATGAGCTCCGCAATATAAACTTTACTATTCTGAGTTTATAAAATGTAAAATTGCGAGCATGACACTGGGTGTTTTAGTGCAGTGCAGTATTTTAGTAAGTGACATTCATATAAAATTAGAGAAATGGAATCAAGGAAAGGAGTGAAAAGAGACAGAGGAAAGAGAAAGGAAGAGGGATAGACACTTACCAAAAATACAAGGAGGGGTGCCAGGAGGAAGATTTTTCCTCACAAGCATGTTTTGTTTCATAAAAGCAGCAAACTGAGCTGGAACGAATTGGAAAAAAGCCGGAAAGGAAAGTTGAAGGAAGAGAAGAGACAAGAGGATGAGAGGAGAGTATTTCAGTCACGTTCCATCTTGCCCCATCAGATGTCGTGACGTGATAATCTCTTTTTTTAAAATGTCTTTACAATCATTTTTCACATCTCACACACACACCACCCCTGTCGGCTCAGCTTGCAAAGCTTTTGCTAAATTCAGCAGAAGTTGAGGTCAATGACTCACTTTCCACAGTTTACATAAACAAGCGGGGCAAATGTGATTGCTGTGTACACACAGGTACGAAGGCCACTGCGCACATGTCTGCTCTCAATGAATACACAGTTGTGGTAGTGAACTAACCTTGAGCCTGTTTATGAGTGAGAACTGTGCCAGAGCGCTGCATGTGCGTCTTGAGGAGCTGTGTAGCTGTGATCAGACTGGACTTCTGTGCAGGGGACAGACCAGACGTCTTGGGTTTGGGACTAGATGTGGGACTGCTGCAGACACTAGACAGATCCTGTGGACACAGTTAAGAGGAAGAACAACACTTGAGTGATGATTTAGTAGTGTCACACACGCAACATGTACACAACAGAAACTTAAAGCTAAATTGAATGTATATATTACAATTATATATGAAAACTGAAGGATGTGACAATTTTGCATAACTGTGCAGTGAATCAAAGATATAAAAGGAAAGACATAATTAAAAAGAAAAATCGATTCCAATTTTATAACATAATTTTTAATAACGCTTTTGAGAACTTCCTAGTGTTACAAAGTTGGCGTGGCAGAGATATATTAAGGGGCACTCAGTCAAAAAGCCCTGCAGACTTTAATCCACAAATGACACTGCTGTCATGCAGATGACAGTTTTATATTATCTAGCAGATGAGGCTTTGTACGTGTTCGGGAAAAATTCTAATTTTGCAAAGCAAGTTGAAAAGCTACAATGTTGCTCTTTTTCCTAGTGTTCCTATATCAATAATCAGATGTAACCCTGGTGGTTCATCTAAATGCTATAAATAAGTGACATTTCCAACCCCTATGAAACTGCTTAGTTATTACTGACCTCTGACCCTGACGGTGAGATAGGAACTCTAAGTGCTGGTGAGGATGGTCGCCCCCTCTCCATGTCGAAGGGAAGCTCTCGTCGAGGCCTTTTCTTCTTCTCTGTGTCCAGATCCCTCATCTCCCCCGAGCCATGGCTGTGGCCCTCTGCCCTTGTGAGGACACCTGACAAGAAGTCAGATATTTCATCCTGCAAATCAAAGAGGAAAGAAGAGAAAAGCGTTTGTTATCAACATCATAGTTTTTGTATTTTCTAAAAAAAAAAGGTGCCACAAAAGGATGAGAAACACTCCATAGAAAATGATGTAAATGTGCTCAAGGATTAACCTGAATGCAGCGGTCCACCATGGTCTGTGTCAGTCCCTCTGACTTCATCTTTGCTGAATTGATTCTGTGAAAGGATACCATTTAGTGTTATCACTGAATGACCATGAAATCTTTATACTCTACAAGAAAGAATACAATATTACTGACCTGAGGTTGTCGTCAGCTCCTCCAACTACCACCATGCTGTTATCTGCCCGCAGTTTCTCTCTGAACTCCTCCATGCCTTCAATACTGCACTGCAGGGCATTCTGGCCAACCACAAACAACACTGGGGTCTTCATGTCCAGCAGTGGATCATCCACATCCTGCAAGCCAGTAGCACATCAACAAGTCCAGCATTTGTTGAAGAAACAAATTCAAAGTTTTGACGGAAATGAAAGTTGTAAATCAGCATAGGATGAGGCTTTCAGTCTTACCCCTCTTGGCCCATTGACTGTTAGCAGGGGAAAGCCAAGACATACTACAGCAGTCAGATACTCCATTAGGGACACCTGTAATCAAACAATATTAAATAAACAAATGAAAACATTTTGGGAACAACAGCAGCATATTTAGTAAGTTATAAGAAGTCTTACGTGACAAGCAATAAGAGCACCAGCGCTCCAGCCAACCAGGATAATGGGTTTATGGGGGAAGTGACTGTGAACCTGGTGGTTAAAATGATAAGAAATCACATGTAAAATCATAATCACGTAATACACACAATATGAACATGATAAAACAGCGTATCTGTGTCTGAGAATCTCCACTTGGCTCTATTCTGCTTTCCAGACAAGATGGGGGAATTCTTCAAAAAATCTTCTGACACAAGATCAAGATCATTTTGTAATGAATGTAATTAGCATGAATGCAGAAAGAACGGCGCCTTTCAACTGTTTGACCAGTTGTCACGGTTATCTTAAAGTTTACTCAAAGCGATGTTAGTTAACGATTACGTCACGGCATACGTATGTCAATATCGCTAAGTGACTGTTGTTTACATGTGGTTGCAGAGAACGAACGAACCCGAAAACATAGAGCGTTATGCGGATGCGTGACCAAGTGTACCGTGCTCAAGCACACCTCTTCCAACCGTACCGGGCCAGGGAAGTGTACCAGCCTCAAGCACGATACACTTGCACTCACACTAGCCAAATAATCCAGATTTTAGGGGGCAAACGGCACAGTATAATTGCCTAGTGTGAGTGCGCCCTAAGAAAATTCAAACGAGTGAAGAAAGAGAATGTAGTATTACACATCAGTGGCTTTATTCTTAGCCCAACCTGATCAAAGCAAATGTTGCTGTCTAGTGAGGCAACAGCATTCAGTTGTCATCTTTGTAAAATTATTAATCTGAGTTTTCACATCTAAGCAAGAGTCTCTTACTAGTTTAACCAGTTTTTGGCTGTCAACAAATAAAAGCCAATAAAAGCCACTTTCGATGTGCACATTAAAAACAAATCAATTGCATTCACTCACATGAATTTCAGACAAACCATCACAACCACACTGCAGCTACAGACACATGTTTACCAAATAAAAACATTACAGCCTACCTCCATGACCTTGGCCCTGACGGTGCCCAACATGTGCTCGAGACACTGGGTGATCCCGATGTTGGCGCTGCTGTTTACATGCGTGTGCACTGGTATGACCTGACAGAAACAGCTGTTAAAGGGACTTATCTGAGAAAAAAAAACACACCATATTCCTGGTAACCCAGAGAAATTCAAATGAGTGACTCCTCAAACCTTTCCCAAACAGGAGAGCTGCGACTGCCAGAATCTCATTCGTCGAGAGGTAGAGAGGGCTGGATTGGTTGGGCTTGATGGTGCAATAAGGATGAGTGGCGATCCAGGAAGCTTGCTCTGAAACATGTTAGAAAACAGACAGCAATCTGGTCCGTAAGTCTCACAGGTCATGCTGCTAGAGTGCAAACGGTGTAGCCAAAGAGTGCTTGGTTTACCGGTTTGTTCTGAGACAGAACTCCAACAGCTGGGTCCCACGGCCGTTTCAGCAGCAGCGACAGAGCCTCTGCACTTGGAGCTCCAGTCTTTGCTGATGGCAGCAGCATCCTGTCAATCAGCGAGGGCAACTTGCCATGCACAGAGGGAAACAAGTGAATCAAGAATCCCAGAGCTTGTATACATGCTGCAGTAAATATCTGATGCAGAACACCAAGCCTTACTCTTCATTTAATGAGGGGTGCAATACCTTGCTTTTGAGAGTCTGCAGCACATCCAGGTAAGCAGCAAGCATGGCGAGGCTTAAGGATTCAATCATGGTAGTGTGCAGCCACTGCGTCAGTTTGGTGTCCCAGTTCACACTGGCTAACGCATGCCGCACCTTCCTGGCACACTTGTCCACGGCTATCCTCCGCAAAATTGGCTCATTGGAAGCCTAAGGGAAACAAGATCACACAAGACACTCAGGAATATTTCAATAATTATGAATTAAATAATTAAAAGATTATTCACAGGCATGCTGTAATTTAATCTATAAAACCCTAAATTGAGTACTGTCATGCCAACAACGCCAATTTACGAATGGTTTTAGAGACATATCGTTTCACAGGATGAAGCTACAATATAAAAATAACCCAGGAGGATTTAATTAGATTTAATGCTGCTGCAAATTCACATTGCAGAACAGCCCGTACTGTCATCCAGCTTGAAAGTCTCTTTAGGCAACAGAACCATCTGATTGGACTGGCAGGTTTCTGCTTTGTGTCTGTGCACTGATGTTCACAAAAGCATTTGACAGAAAGACACTGTCCTTTTTTCTACACATGCACAAATTTCACTCTCTTTGGCAGATTTATCGTATAGGTTTGCAGAATATTCAAATAGTAAAAATACTTCATTTATATATAATGCCACATTTTAAAATCATGCACGTTTCCACACGCAGACATGAGAGGGTGAGAACAAGACCTAACAGTTGACTTGTGATAAATAAACAAATATTCAAGTGTCTCCACCACTGCCTGTCTCTGTGTGTGTGTGTGTGTGTGTGTGTGTGTGTGTGTGTGTGTGTGTGTGTGTGTGTGTGTGTGCATCATAAAGGCATTATGAGCTACATCTTGTATGCAAAGTTCTCCATAAATGAAGTTTATTATCAATGGTTACAAAAGCTGCAGAAGATCTCGGACAATTTCTAAAAATTTAAGCTCTTGGTCATATTTAGATAAAACGAGTACAACTTACATTTTCATTAGCCATACGGGCAAGTCTTTCAGCTTGTAGAGCTTTCAGGACTTTATTGAATAGCTTGTTCTGGGCCACTGACCATCCAGTCCTGAAAAAGATTGATGATCATGTTAAGACACAGCAGAGGTACTTTCAATTATATCATCTTAAGCAACTTTGAGTATGAAAAACGCTATAAAAATAAAATGTATTATTATTTTTATCATTGTTATCTATACTTGATTATGAGTCTGAATCGTCACAGTCGAGAGCAAATTAAGTAGAGCAAATGAGATGATTGGTCCAGATGTTTGATTACTTGTTTAGATGTTCCTCCCAGTCATCAGGGGGTGGAGGGCTCTCTGCAACAGTGCGAGCAAACAGGACATGTCGTTCACACTCCTTCATTACACTAAGAGCTTTCTGGTTATCATATAGAGGAACAGGAGTTGGTGTGACCGTCTCCACGTCAATTACAGAATCAGAGTCTCTGCAGACAAAAAGAAAAAAGGTCAGGTTATAACAAAGCAAAACAACACTGCCACTATCAAACTGACTTACTACTAGATCTTATTAGGAAACCGAGTGAAAAGCTGATGAAAATCCCAACTTGTATCCAAATATCTCAGTCACAGCTTATGACGAAGAGCTTTCTGACTCACGACAAGCTTTCAGGCTGACGACGAGGTGTAACAAAGAGTGTCCTTGTGGGCCGAGCACTGCTGGCATCTGGGTGGGCATTCCACGGCTTGGCATAGCTGTGGTCCAAAAACACCAAATCCAACTCCCTCTCATGAGCCGACAGCTGGAAAAGCAAGGATGTGCCCATCTTTCGTGCTGATATTTGGAAGTCCTTATCCCCGCCGCGATGCATCCTCTTCCTGGGCCCTCCAGGGCCCTGGGAAGGGTTCAATAACCTGTGTGGATTCAGACCAATCTGGTGGGGAAGAGGATGTGAAATTAGTTCATTTTGAGTTGTGGAAAAAACAAACACTTTTCTTTCCCACCCTATGAAGATCAGTTTATTCATCAAAACATTAAGGATGCAAATAAGAAATCACCAATTCAATCACCAAACCGTTTTACAAATCATTCATTAGATATTTAAACTCTGTGTTTGTGTTCACCACAAACCTCAGAAATATCGTATATAATAATAGATATATGATCAGGAGATTGGAGAAGCTGAAGCCATCACAGACGTGACCCTTTGCTTTAAAATGGCTAAGACATCAAATGTAAACAAAGGTGCGATTTAATCTTGTTTTGACTAATCGATCAACTGTTCCACCTTCAAACACATGGATAATGTTGAGTATTAGTGTCCATAATAGCGAGGTGACTTTTTTTTAACGTCGTTACTGATTTGTGTATTATTCGTACTGATCAGACACAACAGACACTCCCTTAACGTTACTGTTGTGGCTAGTCGATGTATAGTACTGTAAAGCCACAAACTCCGAGGTTAACTTACACACCTTCTGTTGGTCAAAATATGGCGCTTGGAGTCAGGAAAACCACGTACACCAATTATCATTTTCAGAACTTTCTAGACTAACGACTTAATCTATTTATCGAGCAAGAAAGCAGCAATTTAATCGATAAGGAAAGTAATCGTTAGACTGACGCTCAACCCTGCAGGTGCTTTGTCCAGAGAGCACCACCCACTGCTGTCGTGCATTGACTATTATCGTATAGCAAACTACAATACTTTCCCTGTTAGGGGTCGATTGTACGTTTTAACCATATATTAACACAAAGGCTACGTAGAAAGACCCTCAAGGATAACGTATCTCTTTAATTTTGTGTGAAGCGACTGACCAGTGGCCTACAATGCTAACATTAGCATAGCAAGCTAACCGACTAGCGCTATTGCGGAGTTCCTGCTACTTACCTTTTTGTTCTGTTATTCCATCTTCGTTGCGATAGTTTAAAGTCTTCTCTTAAGGAAAACACACCGAAAATATACGTATCGCTCCGTAAATATGATCAATTTAAAACGCAAACATTTAATGCGTGTGTGCCTCACTTCCTTTTGTTATGTGTTTCGTTGCCATATAGTGCTCCACATCCCCCATTTCTGGCCAGTTGAAGACAAGTACGACAGTCAGCGACGCAATTCAACCAAACTGGCAACCTCGTTTGTGGCGCGTCAATGAGTGAGTGGCGTAAAACCTGGAGTGACTTTCACCAGAGTGGATCTGGATCTGGATTTACTCAATTGACCTGATAGTACAGTTGAATTTATTTTCGTCCTCACATACGATTCCCATTTACAATGTTTACTATTGCTAAAACTAAAACTCATTTCTTTACCCTCCAGCTGTAAACTCAAACTTCTGGCTCTTCTTACAAAACACAACACACCTCTATTGACCAGTAGATTACCAGACACTATTTTATTTGTGTCAAAAAATTATGTTTTCAGATCATACATAAGCTGTAAATAAGTCTTACATTTTAAATGTAAGACTTATTTACACATTAGAGTAGGCCTAGTTACTGAGGAACTACTGATTAATTAACTAGCCTATTAGTTAATGGTCAGTTCTTCAGGAACCCCTGATCAAATTTCAGAGTAGTTAATGAGGAACTATGATCAGTTCTTCATTAACTCATGATCAAATTTCATAGAAAGTTAACCACAACTTGATGATTAGTGAACTAGTTACTTTATCAGTACAGAATCATTACTCAATAACATGTCCAGTAGTTAACCTTTATGACCTAAAGTGACACATAATGAGTGGTTTTTCATTTCCTTTAAAAAAAAATCACAGACAGCAGGATTCTTGAGAAGATTTTATTCATTAAAGCAGAAGTAAGCGATCCGGTCGTTTTGGCTAACTTCCTGTCAGCTGATGGAGTTAGCAGTCCCCGCCCTCGTCCCTACATCACCACATTCACGCGCATCCCTTGGCTGCACACACAGAGAGGACCGCCCCTTTATGCCGTTCTCTCTCCTCATTGGATAAAGGTTGTAGGATACAAGGAAAGTTTTCTCCTCGGCTCAGAGCAGAGCAGAGTGACTGACAGACCCGTGTTACAGACCAAACACTCTATGTAAGTGATTGCTGTCGGAAGATATAACTATTTAAGACTTATATTAACACAAATAGTCTGCTTACTTCTGCTTTAATTTCAGACCACATACACATCAATATGACCATTCATGTTGCCTTCGAAATAAATATGATAGTTTGTCACATGTTTGGTAGGCTAAATGAATGTATCATGGGGCTGTGTGTAAAGTAGCCTACATTGTTGCAATTACGTTTTGGTCCGGTCTGTGTTCACACTGTCCCTTGTCAAAACGCACCTTTTTTGTAAACAAATGACACAGGTCGTTCAGCTATTGGTCAGAAAATTTGTGAGGGAAAATCACTTTCTGTCATTTTTTTCCTATTCATCAACAATGGGGAGCAGCAGCTTTGACAGTTCTCCTTTGCAAGGAGACTGTGGCAGGCTTTCTCTCTCTCTCTCTCTCTCTCTCTCTCTCTCTCTCTCTCTCTCTCTCTCTCTCTCTCTCTCTCTCTCTCTGTGTGTGTGTGTGTGTGTGTGTGTGTGTGTGTGTGTGTGTGTGTGTGTGTGTGTGTGTATGAACGGCAATAACGGAGAAAGAGCGCTATGAATGAAACGATATTGCGTTGGTCGAGCCAAAAGCCGAAAAATCTATTTGTGGTTGACGTACCTAATTATTATGGGAAACCAGGGCTAAGGGCGCCGTCCATCCAGGGGGCGCCAGCGCCACAAATGGAAAAGAAAAAAAAGTGTAACTTTCACTATTTTTACAATTAGTTGGTAGCCTACTATTATTTCCTAATACAAAAAATAATCCCACGTTAATTTAAATGCAAAGCAATACCTATTAAAAGGTAATAATATAATATGTTACAACATTAGGCTACTTACTAAGTCGCCCCCCCCCCTCTCACCCACATGCCCATTGGTACTGCCCTCCGCTCTCCCCGCAGTCACAGAGTCACACACACAACAGAGGTAGCTACCTGTCTGCAGCAGGAATGCTTTCAAGCCGTTTTCTTGTTAGAAATGCCACATTTTTAATTAGATGTGTGGATACTTGGTTGCATTAATCCTCAAAGTCGTCGCAAATGCCAGCTCGTTTGCGCGACCGTCTCGATGTTTTTGTTTAGTATATTTCGGTCATTTTACGCCGCCCGACGACCTGTCAATCAAAACAACAGCTGTGAAGCGCTTCCAACCCGCAGAATCGTTAGGAGAGAGAGAAGCAGTGAGGAGGGGTTGGGTTGGAGGAGGATGACGGCGCTTCAGAGGCTGAAAGTTTTGACTCATTAATGAGGAAGATAGAAAAAAGAAGAGAGAGTTGAGCCTGGGAGTAATCTCGCCTATAGGCACCAAAATGGCTAGAGCCTGTGGGAAACACTGCTGTTTTGGTTTGCGTCCTGTATTTGGTCCTATTAAAAGTCCGATTACTTCTCACCTGAAGCGAACCGGACCGAGTCCTGACTTTTTTGGGGGACCATGGTCCGCTTGTTTGGTCCGACAAAAGTCCTTACCGTGGTCCGGGGGAGTGTTCACACCTGAAATTTTGGTTCGGACCAATCCTAAAGTCCGGACCAAACGAGGCTACGAAAATATTTATTTCATGGCCTAATAGCCTACATCACTCCATTTGGATATTGTCTTTGATTAAAATATAAAAAGGGAGTCAACTTACATGATTGTTTATGTGATAAAAGCAGTTAAAAATAATTTAATTTAGCCTAAGTAAAAGGAAAGGTAACTGTATTTTATTTTGTTCTTCTCATAGCTCTTACGGTGTGTCTGAAACTGAATACGGTCCACGGAATAAAGGAATGTGAACCATCAGTTTCATCATTTGTGACCATCATTTAGCTGGGGACGCTACACACTTGTTATTTTTTATTAGGCTATTATTAAAACAAGAAAGCTACAAAGGTTTTTCTTTTTCTCTCTCTCTCTCTCTCTCTCTTTTTTTTTTTACATTCTATGTCATTTTCTTGTGTGTGGACATAAAACATTTTTTTATTTTGCTGTACCTGTGCAGGTAAAATCGTATGTTGGTGCCTGTGAAGACAAAAGTTATTTTGGTGCACATGGAGGCAAATTATTATTTTGGTTCCTCATTAGTTCATCAGTAGCCTAACTACTGTAGGCTAATGTTTGTGTACCTTACACAAAAATAGTAACTAATGAGTAGGTAATGATTCAGTACCTAGGCTACTCATTACCTACTCATATTGATGTCTCACTTTACGATAAGGTAGCCTACACAAAAAGGGTAACTAATGATTAAGTAATGATTCAGTACTCATTACCTACTCATTTTGATGTCTCACTTTACCTTAAGGTACACAAAAAGGGTAACTAATGATTAAGTAATAGTTAGTTCCTCAGTAATTTGATTAGGAGTTACTGAAGAACTCGCCATTAACTAATATTGAGTTCCTCATTCATTCCAAATTTGTTTCATAGTAAATAAGAGACACACCTTTCTTGGTTAAAAACTGGGTTACAGACTGACATCCTTTCCTTTGTCTTTCATCTCTCTCTTTTCTCTCTTTCCGTTTTTGAAAACCAGATTTTGTGACTTTGTGAACACTAGCTCCGGCGCGTCTACTGACTGCAACTAAACACGTCACTGATAAGTGCGCTCAGGCAGGACCAAACCAATTCATGCAGATACAGGGGGGTGGTCGTCAATATGGATGGTTACTTTTTGATCAATGGGGATATTTAACTTTCACTGCCAAAAACAAGTAAAAACAAAGAGATCATTAATTTTATTATTATATTTCAACTATATATACTCAATGATAATGGTTTAATAATGTTATATTAGTGTTTACCTATTTTTGGGGGGCCCTGTCAGTCATGGGCCCTTGGAATTGTCCTAACTTTTCCCCCATACGGCCCCGCGCCCCCTATATAATACCAAAGCTTTCTGCACAAGCTTTGAACGAAAACGTAGTCTATCCTGAGCTCAACTATCACTACAATCTGACGAGTCTGTTATCACCATGGTGAGTTTTATTTTTTATTATTATTTTTTTTAATTGTTGTCAAGAAATATGAGGCCTTAGCCTATTGTTGGTAGCTGCTGTGTCTGAATTCACATGGCCATTTCAAATTAATGTGTAAATGCATTTTGCTCCAAAAAGCAGATGTTTATTCATTTATTTGAGTTGAGTTGAGTTAAGATTACTTTATTTATCCCATATGGCAATTCTATTTCTACAACTGACTGCCACACCACAATCACATAGCTACACAAGCATACATAGGCTACATACAATTTCATTGAGACTTCATCATCAATTAACATTATTGATAGATGATCCTGTAAGAGATGTTTCTTCATGAATGTTCCTTCTTCCCCTCCTCTTCTACTAAATCACCTCAGAAGAAATCCACAGATACTTGTCTGTTCATTTTAACCTCTCACAACAACAGTTTGGTTAAAATGCTGATTCCTGTTTCAAATGTGTTTGATATTTGTCTCATTGTGTCAGTATCATGTGTGATTGATCATACAATCTGGCTCATTGTTTCATTGTGGGAAGCAATGCTAAGACTCCCTAAACAGTCCAGTATAGATCAATAACTCATATCTTACACTTGTATCACATTAGATTTCTTTCTGACATGAGGAGGTCTCTATAGAGGAATTATTTGCAGTAATAAATAACTATCTCATGCAGGGATTTGAGTATTTCTAAAGTTTAAAATGTGATGTTCTTTGTTCCTCTGAAGAAATCCTTGGTTCTGGTGTTGCTGCTCTTCACTCTGCCCTCACTGTCAGATGCTTTTTGTACGGTCATGCCTCAGACCTTTGGTAAGAGAAAACAAAAAAAGGAAAATAACACACACAACCTTAAATACAATGTGTTCATTATGTTAATATCAAAAAGGATGTGATTCCACATTATGACAACATGGAAAAATATTCACCCACTCCGTACCACCCATAGGCATGACACATTGTCAGGATTATGCAGATAAAACATGGCATGCCGTGGGATCTTCATGGAGAAACAGTCAATGTATGGACTGCACTTGTGAAAGTTGTTGTTCTGCGTAAGTATATCACAACATTTCAGTGTTTAAATGCAAAGAAAAATCATCTGTGTATTTAGACATTTACTGTGGACTGTTTTCCACACAGATATTCCATCCCAAGGCAGTTCCCTGACGACTGTGTGTCAGTGTTTGACTCCAAGGAGTGTGTTTACAGAGTGCACAAGAGGGACGACCCAACAGTAGAGTGCCCCATTTATGGTGCAGTGGGGAAGTGATGCACTAATTGTCCATGGTCTGAAGATTAAATGAGGGAGGTCTGCAAAACCAAATGCTGTCTGTTTTGATGGTTTTGTTGTTTTGTAACTGTTGTGTACTTACATTAGATACTCATCAATAAAAGTTCCAATAAATAAATCATTCATTTCTTACTGACTGTATGAGAAAGAAGAGGATTTATAAACCAGAAAAACACAAAGCACATGGGCAGGAACACAGGAACAGACAGGTCAGTTCCTCATCACAGGTTGTAGGCTACTACTCTTACAAACCAATTGATAATGCCTTATAAGACAAGGTAAATAAGTAGAGCTTCAAAGATTGACATTTCAAAACATTTTAAGTGCACTACGTTCACACAGAGGCATGATGAGTTCACAATGATCACAACAGAATCCTTTGGTTTAGACAGAACTGAATTTGTCATGTGTTACACTTTTAATTGTTTGTTTTGTTTGTTCTTTTAACTTATATCTTTGTACCTCTGACTGTGTTTTCTTCCCTACATGGGGTTTGGAGTGTGGCACATGGACAGGGCCGTTGTATAGGGGAGAAAGGTGATGATAATTCTAGGGGCCCAACACCGAGTAGGGTCCACAAAAAACCCCAGTAGTCTAATCTTTGTATGAATTATTCTGCATAAGGCCCTGATTAGTAATGCTGCATTAGTATCAAAACAAAGTAGGCTAAATAAAAAATGATAATACATATGTAGTCGAAGAAAAAAAGTGGATAAGTCAGGGGCCCACTTTAGTATTCTTTCAGGGGCCCAGAATTCCTAGCAACGGCCCTGCACATGGATATCCAGTTTGTCGATCACAATTTTGCATCTCGTCTATAAACAGTTTGCCTCATGTCTTACTCCACTTTGATTCTGATTAAGTGGCAGCACTTCTGACATTCTTCACTAAAAACTACAAACATCCACCAGATGGTGGTGCCATATAAAAGTCAGGAGCCATGAATATTCTAACCATAACTTCATGACAATCCATTCATAAGATGTTGGTGTATTTCACTGGATAAATGCATGTTTTGATCTGCTGCTGGCAGTTAAATATCTTTCAGATTCATCTATTAGGGGCTCTGGATGTCTGCACAAAATTTCCTGGTTGCCACAAAAATTGTTGACCTGTTTCATTTCAGAGAAATGAATTGCACCAGCTTTGTGTTTCATTTAACATGCCAAATCAAACATGTAAACTGACAGTCAGTCCTCAGATAACCTAAAGTGACCTTTGCCATCCTAACTTACTGGAAGTTACAAATAGGGCTGACCCCCCCTCACTCCTATATAATACCAACGCTTTCTGCACAAGCTTTGAACAAAAACGTAGTCTATTCTGAGCTCAAGTATCACTACAATCAGACGAGTCTGTTATCACCATGGTGAGTTTTTTTTTTATTGTTGTCAAGAAATATGAGGCTAAATTGTTGGTAGCTGCTTTGTTTGAATTCATATAGGGCCGTTTCAAATTAATGTGTAATTGCATTTTGCTCCAAAAAGCAGATGTTTAATTCATTTATTTCATTGAGACTTCATCATCAATGAACATATTGATAGATGATCCTATAAGAGATGTTTCTTCATGAATGCTCCTTCTCCTTCTCCTCTAAATCACCTCAGAAGAAATCCGCAGATACTTATCTGTTCATTTTAACCTCTCACAACAACAGTTAAACAGTTAACATGCTGATTCCTGGTTCAAATGTGTTTGATATTTGTCTCATTGTGTCAGTATCATGTGTGATTGATCATACAATCTGGCTCATTTGTTTCATTGTGGGAAGCAATGCTAAGACTCCCTGTGATCAAGAAACAGTCCAGTATACTGTATGATCAATAACTCATATCTTACATTTGTATCACATTAGATTTCTTTCTGACATGAGGAGGTCTCTATAGAGGAATTATTTGCAATAATAAATAACTATCTCATGCAGGGATTTGAGTATTTCTAAAGTTTAAAATGTGATGTTCTTTGTTCCTCTGAAGAAATCCTTGGTTCTGGTGTTGCTGCTCTTCACTCTTCCCTCACTGTCAGATGCTTTTTGTTCGTACATGCCTGGTGCGTAGAGAAAACAAAAAAGGAAAATAACACACACAACCTTAAATACAATGTGTTCATTATGTTAATATCAAAAATGATGTGATTCCACATTATGACAACATGGAAAAATATTCACCCACTCCGTACCACCCATAGGCATGACACGTTGTCAGGATTATGCAGATAAAACATGGCATGCCGTGGGATCTTCATGGAGAAACAGTCGATGTCTGGACTGCACTTGTGAAAGTTCAAGCATATGTTGTACTGGGTAAGTATATCACAACATACACACAAAATCATAGTCTATGTGTATTTAGACATTTACTGTGGACTGTTTTCCACACAGAGTCTTCAAGCCAACGCAGTTCCCTGACGACTGTGTGTCAGTGTTTGACTCCAAGGAGTGTGTTTACAGAGTGCACAAGAGGGACGACCCAACAGTAGAGTGCCCAGTTTATGGTGGAAATGGTTGAAAAGTGGTTGAAAAGTAAAAAACTGGAAATTAAAAAATCAAGTTACTGAACAAATTAAGCTTTCATTTAGTTGCCCTTTGCTGCATATCATCTCTCTCTCTCTCTCTCTCTCTCTCTGCTATTGTCAATAATGATACACACGAGCAGCCACTTTGTTTGATTGTTAACAAATGAAACAGCATGACTATTGTAATTTTTTGCCATAAGAGGATGCTTTTTTGTTTAAACACTTCTGGACTCTTTTGTGTTGGACCTCTTAGACTTCTTCTGTAGACACTATGTTTGTTAGGATTTGATTTGTTTCCTAGATTAATTTAAGATCACTTCCTTTATGTGCTTCATGCAACTTTACTTGTCTCTTTATCGCCCTCCTGGTTAATTGTTGCCCTGCCATGATGTGTCTACCTCTGTTCAGTTTGTTACCCTTGCCTCCCTTGTGTGTATTACTTAAGTGTCTCTCCTTCGTCCCTCTCTTTTTTCTGTCCTGCACTGTTTCATAATAATTAGATTATCTGTTTTTACTTACTTGAGTTTATCAATGATGTCTCGCTGGTTAATAAATTACCAAATTGCCAGCTCAGTTTTTTGTGTTTGGTTTGTACTTGGGTCCAAACTCTAACATAAAAGCTGATAAGACTACAACTGTCTGCCCAAACACTCTTTGAAACATTTGATACATGTACTTGTCATAAGTCATGCCCAGTTTTATCATTCATTTCCCAATTTCACTAGTATGTCCAGTGATACCAGAAGTTTTATTTTTCAATTGAAAAGGTTCAGAACAGTGTACATAATATGAACATTTCAAATAGTTCAACAGAGTAATCGTTTACATGAACAGAAAAACAATTATGTAGCTTATAAAATATTACATATTACATGGGAATCTTTTTCCTCGTAATTGTACGCTGTTTGTTTGTGTTTGTATGGAAAGCACTTTGTGCTTTGCTTGAAAAGTGATTTATAAATAAAATTATTATTAAATCATTATATTAGCTGCAAAACATGCTCTGTTTGTCTTCCATCCACATCTATACAAAATGTGATCCTGTCATCCAAGTCAATAGGTGGCAGTGTAATACTGTAAAAACAGCACTGAACTGCAGCCTCTGGGTCTGCTGAAAAACCTACTCCCGATTTGGACCAGTGCTGTATTGACACGGAGCCACCTGCAGGGGAAGCTAGCAGAAAGAAGTCTCACTGTTCTGGGTGAGATGAGGAGCTGGGAGGGAGGAGAAGAAGTGAAATGTGGAGGACAGGAGAGCAGAAACAGCTAAGGGAGGGGGGGAGGGGGACTCAAGAAAATGAATGAAAGAGAAAAGTAACTATGTGGAAAAAAAAAATATTTTACAATGCCCACCTTTGTGATAATTTCACATTTTGAGCACAGCCATGTTGTTGTCAATAGTGATACACACATAAAGGAGCAGCTAGCCTACTTTGTTTGCTTGTTAACAAATGTGCCATTTCTCAAAACTGCAAGTGGGCCTACTCTGTGTCCATTTACTAATAGTTAACATCTTCCTGTATTGGCAGGGCTGTGATGCTGTGTCTCTCAGCAGTGATGTTATTTCAGGGCACTTCAGGGAATGACACACATAAATCACATCAGACCAAACGGCTAAAAAGACAGTAATCAGATTTCAGTTTCCAATTCAGTTCCTCATGTCTGCACATCGGCTTGGTGGGATCTGTCAGCATTATGCCAACACAACACCACAACAAGCCAACAGCCTGAATACTAGTCAACACCTCTTTAAAATATCAACGTTAACAATACCAACAATTCCACAAGTGTGCTGGGTCATGGAGTTCATACTTTTCATGATGCACTGGTTTATAATCAACTAGTGGTCCTGTAAAGCCACTAGGTGGCAGGACGACCCAGTGTATGCTGGTGTTTCCACCGTATTGTTCTCATCACCTCTCCCTCTCTGGAGAGAGAGAGAGAGAGAGGAGAGGGAGAGAGAGAGAGAGAGAGAGAGAGACTTGAAAATACAAGAAGAGTTTTGCAAAGACTCTCGGAGTTAGACATCTATGGTCTGGGGGATTTCTGTGTTGCATGGCCTTATCATTCACAAAAAGCAGCATCTCTTTCTGCAAGCTGTGTTGTACCCAGTGATGAGAGGGTCCCAGTAACAACAGTGAGACCCACAACACTCATGCTTTCTATTTCCTCTCCATTTCAACGGTTGAGTTACTCTCACTGTTTTGCTATGGATTATTATATTTTTTAATGCTGACAACGCGTGTGAAGGATTGAAAGAAGAATCTGCAAGGATTACCTTCTTTTACAAACATTTTGTTTTTGAAATAAAGGTGGTTTGTTCACCATCTCATCTGAGATTTTCTTCAGCTGGAATAATGCCTTCATTCTGGAGTAGAAACTCCTGGTTTGCAGCGGTGCTTGGTTCTGTGCTGGTTGTTCTTATTGCGGGAAATGCTGGACCAAACCAGGACAGAAGGCAGGCTGGATCATCCTCGTGCTTTGGAGGCTTTGATCTCTACTTTGTTTTGGACAAGTGAGTTGCCTGACACACATTTTTTTGTTGACAAGTGAAAGCCATTTATACTTCATGTCTTTGAGTGGCATTAGTTAATACATTGGGTAGGATGAATAAGAATTGTGTTATGTTTTCATTTGGAACTCGGTAATTCTGCGTTATATTCATGTCCAGTGAATGAACCTGACTTGAATAGTCCACCCACCTGCTGACAACCCTAACAAGGAACCACAATGTAATATGCATTGTCATGAATGCATGTTAATGCATGGAGAAAATAAGCAGTGCTATGTCATAGTTGTGCTTCTCCCAGTTAAAAAAGTTTGTCTGCCAAATATTTTCATGATGTCATTACCATTTCAGTTACCATGACGCCCCCTGGTGTCATGTCATGCAGGGACATGATGGATTGACTGGTACTCTGATAAGCCTGGATCTACATTTTTAGTCTGGCATAGGTCCAAAGCTGTTGATGGTTATTGGTGTTTTATGTAGTCCCCCATTCATTAGTCTGTTGCACGCTGCACAGATTTTAAGCACTATTGTTGTCTGGTGTTTGGTGTTCATTCACTTTAAATAACAGAGATCATGTGGGCAGGTCTTACACAGAACTGCTGGTCAGTAAGTGCAGAGATCATCTGCATCACTATGTTTCCTCATCTTTGTGAGTTTTAATATGGTAGTCTGTGTGTCTCAAGTAGGACACAGGATGTTTGGCTGTCATTTGGATACACTGTTTCCATGTTTATCTAACCCTGATTTGGTGATCTTGCCTTTTCCCTTTAGTCATGCAACATGAACCAACTTAAGGATATCAGTGATCTGTGAATTAAATTAATTATATTTTTGATAGGCATGATATTGCCTGATATTGTGTTTTCATCACAGGAAGTGGGCAATCTCATCAGCAAAGTCAGTCAAATAAAAACAGCTCTCTAAAATATCAAGTGTGACACGTGACTGTTTACCTGTGTTTTCCTGTCTGGGAAAGTGCGTTATACTTGACATATGCACACAGCTGCTCTGGCACCGACAATTAACTTACCCAGACTGTTGCCTTTGGCCTGTGACAGAGTATTTACCTTATGAAATCGTTTTTTTGTAGACCTGGTTTAAAACAGCTTGTTTTTATTCCCTTTTTTTTGCCATAAGCCAAAAATGTTTTCCAACTAGGTCAACAACAATTTCAACATCCAAGTCAGACTTTTTGTTATCTGGAAGATGGAGCTGGTGGATTGTAATCTGCCATGCCCCTCTCTTAGCTCCATGGTTTAGAGAGTCACTACCTCCAGTAATGATGATGGATTTTCCAGTTGTCCTACAGTTACATATCAATGCCAACTGCACGCCACTGCTCTTTCTCTGTCGGGGAAATTACAGAGAGTAATTGTTAGCATGAGCCATGTTTTTATGACACACTTTCACATTACATTTGTGAACTTACAGCAGCAGTTTACTGTCTTTTTATCCAGGTGGGAACATGTCCTCCACCTTCCCTCACTGTCCTTGTGCAGTGTCTGCCTGATCCCTCCTCTCTTCTTCTCTCTCTTCTCCATGTCTGCTCTGCCCTTTCTCCATTAGCTCCAGATGTTCCAGTGTTTCAGCCTGTTGACCGGGCTGTTTGTGCTGGGACTTGTGTCATAGTTAACACACTGGGAAAATAGGTGTTGTTTTGAGAAATGTCTCAGTGGGGTGTGGGGTTACAAAAACACAGATTAAATGAAAGGCATCAACACTGATACAAACTCAAACCGGTCTTTATTAACCAGAATTGTATATTTCCATCCACTGATAACTTTATAAGTAGATGAAATGACAGACCATAAAGCTTCAATCCTAGCTCCTCACCATAACAGAACAGTACAGTGGACTTTGTGGTCATTGCTAGAAAGTCCAAATGTGAAAAGCAATAGCTTAGTGCAAGTGCAAGTGCAAGATAATTAACATGCACATCCTTGTGCTCACAGAGCTGTTGCGTGAAAGTTTAATGAAGGTTCAATCATCTGAAACGTCAAACTGATATAATTGCAGGTGCTTTATAAATACTGTAGCCTATAGGATTCTGCAAAGTACAACATCACTGCTCCTTCTCTGAGTAAACCAGCTGTGTTACTTTGATTATTCCTCAATGCAGAACTATTCTGAAGGCTATTTCTGTTCCCTTAAGAAACAGTCTGTACAAACCCAGGGTCCAAAAGAGTCAGGGGGCAAAGAGATACATCATTTCTATTCATTTTCTGTTTCTTCCAGTCAGAGAGTGTTTTTTTTTTTTTTTTTTTTTAATGTTGGTGCCCATTATATCATGATCTGTTCATGGTCTATTTTTAATTTGACAGCAGATAAACAGAAGCACAGAGAAGAGGTCACACAGTTTTCATACACAGCAGGAGTGGAAATCGATCCTCACAATAATTGTGTCTTTTCTCCTCTCGCTCTCAGATCTGGGAGTGTGCAGAATCACTGGGCTGAAATCTACCACTTTGTTGAACATCTAGCTCATAAATTCATAAGGTAAAAAAAATGATTGTGTCATCACTCGTCTGTGGGAAAACATGTAAGAAGAAATGATTACAAATCTAACAGAGTATATTTTTCTCTTCTCCTCACCCCAGTCCACAGTTGCGGATGTCCTTCATTGTGTTTTCCACTGAGGGAAGGATCTTAATGAGCTTGACAGAAGACAGGTGGGTGCAGATCCCCTCAAAATTACTTTTAATCCTTAACTTTTCTATCATCCAGCTGAAAGGACTGAGCGTAATACCAGATTTGGACAGTCACACACAGTTATGATCCCTCTGCATTTTTATGATCAAGAGATTCCAGACAGATACTTTCCCTCGCTGTGATCTGTCTATAGTGTCGTCCGTCTGGTCAACTACTTCATCATGTGATTTTCGACACATTGTGGGCAGTTTATGTGTCTAATCTTTCCTCAGCAGAGAGTCTCGGCAGCCACAGATTTTGTTTTCACTGTTTCCCTCATATATTATTCTACAAAGAGCTCATTTCCTGTCTATCTGCATGACAGTTTCTCAAGCCATCACACACCAATTCTGTCTTTAGTTTATTTATTGTGTTACACATTTCTGGTATTTTCTGCAAATGCCGTCTTTATGGAAACTGTTTTCTATTACCTCCTGTCTGGTTTCAGTCAAAATGATGTTCACAAATGAATATGACAAAACAAATATTTTCATTATCAGCATTGTAGATTAACTTGTCTTCTGTATATTTGCACAGGGAGCGCATTCGCAAAGGTCTGGAGGAGCTCCAGAGGGTTCTCCCAGGGGGAGACACCTTCATGCATGAAGGCATCCTGAGGGTGAGTGGCTTCCTCATGTCCGACAGCAAATTGGCATCTGTTTTAGATTCAGAATCTAAAACACTGTTCAGTCCACAGCTCTGTTGTTTTGGAGCAGAGGGGAGGGTTTTTTCATTTGCTGCATGTAACCACATCGTCAGATCATCAACTGTTTCAACCCTGGTTTTCTTTTTTTCACAGGCCAGTGAGCAGATATTCTATGGGAACACTGAAGGTAACACATTTACACCACAAGAAGTTGTGTGTTTATCCCTTCAGGCCTCTCTCTCTCTCTCTCTCTCTCTCTCTCTCTCTCTCTCTCTCTCTCTCTCTCTCTCTCTCTCTCTCTCTCTCTCTCTCTCTCTCATATATATATATATATATATATATATATATATATATATATATATATATATATATATATATATATATATATATATATATATATATATATATGTGTATATATGTGTGTATATATACGTGTATATATATACACATATATATATATATATGTGTGTATATATATATATATATATATGTGTGTGTGTATATATATATATATTTATATATATATATATACAGTATATATATATATATACAGTATATATATATATATATACATATATGTGTGTGTGTAATCACATCAAATCACCTAACAAACGTTTCAGTTCCTGCAGCTCATTGAAAAACACTCAACCACCACTTTCTTAGGGACGCCTGTGCAATCTATTCCAAATGCATAAGTCCTGCCAAAAAATTACTGAGTATTTCAGATATACTGGTATACTATGCAAGTTTTTTTTTTATTGAAATCTAACAAACATCTCTTGATGCAATACACAGTTTCATCAATCTCAGTCTCAACAACAGACATCATCAAAGCTAATTTTGTAAGAGTTGCATTGGAGTGCTTCTGATTGCACCAAGTGTACGTTACCTTGAATGACTTGGCTTTGCATTGTCAAACATGATTCAGTTAACCTCAGTAATGCCACAGGGTGATCTGCAAATGATAAGAGATACAATAAAGTGATCAGGAGAGATCAAATTGTTTCTGTTTTTAGGTTACCGCACCGCCAGTGTTATCATAGCTCTGACAGATGGAGAGCTGCATGATGATCTTTTCTTCTACGCTGAGACAGAGGTGAGAAACTTAAACAAAGGTTAAATGGGTCACACAAATCATAACCATGTGACTGCACATGTGATGGATCAGATCAAACACTGCCGTCCTATACATCACCACTTTGATCCTCTTTAGTTGGGGGAAAAAATGGGGTCATAGCGTCTGTCAGATTTATACATCTGAGCTCAGCCGTCTTCCTCACATCTGCACGGTTCAGGCAGTGCAGGTGAAGGGATACGAAATAACATACAGTAGCTGTGGGAGGTCCTTGGTGTCATTCAGTGTCAACACCACAAATATCTTTACTGAGAGAATGAAATTGTTCCATCAGTGCTCTGTTTGGTACTCAGGCATTTGTGTGACATTTCTATTGTCAGATGATGTTTCAATAACATTATTGAACAGGGACATGGTGTTGTGTAACTTCTTAGAGGTCAGACAAACACATGACTATTTTCCCCCATGTTTTGGATGTTGTTGTGAAATGCTGGGGTGTAATTGAACCCAGGTGTTGAAGCTTCTTCCTGTTTATGCTGTGAATCTGTGTGCATACCTGACAGGCCAACCGTTCCCGAAGTCTGGGTGCCTCAGTTTACTGCGTGGGGGTGAAGGACTTCAATGAGACACAGGTGTGTTATTTCACTGACTTTCATCTTTAACTTCATGTCTTATAACATCTGGGCCTCGGGGCGTGAAACGGATAGGCTGTAAGGTTGTAAATTTAAAGCTTTTGTAAATCAAAACTGTATTTTGAAAACACAGGAACTAATGCTTTAAGTAGCTCAAGTAGTAAGGTACCGTCCATCCCAATTTAAATATTATGTCATTTCCTGATTTAAGTTTAAACTGTTTATACAAACATCACACACACAGGTCAACTGTCAGACACCCAACTCTGAGAGATTGAGTGTTTCAACAAGGATAGGATATATACTGTATCTCAAATGTCTATAATCAATAGGCTACATACACAGATACAAGTAGTTGTCAACCAAAGTGTTGCAAAATGGGTCAAGAAAGTTATTATTTGTCCCTAAAACAAGAAAGTTAGGTCATTTTTATCAAGTGACCCAGTTTAATTAAATCCTGATCAGACATTTTGACATCTGGGCAAACAGACAGTGACTGAGAAAAGTCTTGGATGATTAAGTGTAACTGTGACTTGTGAATTTAACGACTTGTTTCTTTTGTAGCTGGCAAAGATTGCTGATAGCAAAGATCATGTCTTCCCTGTCAATGATGGATTTGAGGCTTTGCAAGGAGTCATTGATTCGGTAAGAACCATTTCAGTTCTGCCCACAAATGTTCAAATAGTTTCTTTCAAGTATAACTCATATAGAACTGAGGAAATGTATTATCTTGTTGTTTTTTCTTGTCTCCCGTTGCCTCTCTTTTAATCTGGTGAACACACAGAAAACAAGACAAAATAGGTTTAAAGCCCAATAAGTTATTCCTTCCATGGAGTCCGGCCAGGGACAGAATTCCAGGAAAACACGCTGTGACTCTGACTTTCCTGCTTTTAGTCAACATGTTTAGCTACACCTGATGAAAATGTGTGCTGTATCTCTTAAGACCCATATCCATGGTGTGGACATAAATTTTTGTGTCTGCTAGCTTGAGAATTGTAAAAACAGTTTGTCGTGGAGGGAGCTGTCGTCACTGGGATACAAAGTTTGTAGAGAGGAGTTAAAGCTTGAGCAGCTGACTGTCATCTGGAGCAAATTAACAGCAAACAGAGAGCTGTGGCTGAGTTTTTTTCATGTGAGTGGGGCAGTGGGTCATGAATCAGTCCTCCTCATCACCAGGTTTATAATGGACATGTTCCTGAGAAGTAGAGATTTATCAACAGCTGAGAATAAATGGAAACTCCCAGTGGCATATAAAAGTCATGGCTTTGGCTGAAAGCAGTTGTTCAGTTTAGAGGAGATTAGGAGACTACAATCTGAGATAAACAATCCACCAAATAACTACAAAATATTATCCTTAAATGGTAAGGAAGCCTCAGACAGAGTTTTGCTTTTAAAAGTCTCATTGTGTTCTTAAGGACACTACAAAATCTGAGATATGCAAGCTGGCTGATAGAAAGTGCTCCCACAATAACGACCTTCTGCTCTTCTGCTCAGATCCTGAAGAAGTCATGTATCGAGATTCTGGCAGCAGAGCCCTCCAGTATCTGTGCAGGAGGTATGAAAAGAAACTTTTTCATCCCCTCATGCTTCATAGAAACCACTAACAAGCTGTCTTGTTAGGGCCCATGCAACACACGCCACACACAGCATCATCACCGGTCCAAAATGTTTTAAACCACTCTGTATGCCACTGTCACTCAGTTACACTGCACTTTGACACAAGCTATATCCTCGTTTTCCAGTGCTACTCAGTCAAAATACATTGGTTTCTGCCTTGAAATGCCTTCAGAGACAGGAGAGAATTTGGTGCTGGAAAGACTTGAACAGTTGACATACAGTATAATGATGTTCCTGTGAAACCAATACCACAAACCCAGCACACATATTGAAACGTCTTTACCATGAGGAAAATGGTGTCCTCTGTAAAACACAGTGACATGGAAATTGTGGTTGTTAGGGGTTCCACATTTGAGTAATAAGGAGTTTGTGTATCACCTTATCCTAATTTTAAGTTTATTTTGCTGACGTGACATGTCCGCTTCTCCTCTCCTCAACCAGAGTCCTTCCAGGTGGTGGTGAGAGGAAATGGATTCCTCCATGCCCGAAATGTTGATAAAGTCCTGTGCAGCTTCCGAATCAACGACACCCTGACGAGAAGTGAGTGACTGAACATGACTGAAGTGTTGACAACTTTACATTCTCTGTTTCTCAATACAGGAATGTTTTAACCGAGAACACACTGACTCGAAGACAATCACTCTGTTTACAATAAAAACAGCTGGCACAGTTCAGTGAGCAGGCCATTATAAAATTCATCAGAATGCCAAACAGCTGGAATACTCTTTGATTAAACACGGTGTTACTGCTATCATGGCTTTTAAACAACACATTGTGCAATTTAACAACAAGGGGGGGAGAAAGCAGAAACAGTACCACACACAAGGCAGGGCAAAGGAAAAGACCTCAAGGATACAAACAGCTTCCCCTCTGCTCTTTACCAGTAGCTCACTGTAATAGTTGTTAAAACCACTTCCGAGCATGCCTACCACAGGAGGTGCTGCTTTAATTACAACGTCAGGCACGCATTCAGTGCCGAGGCATGAAACAAAGTATCTGGTCTTCTTGATGTCGAAGTAATGAACAGACATCAGGCGTCTCATTAAATCAAATTTGAATAAATACATCAATGAACTTTTTATCCACACTCAGTGACGGAAACATTTGGTGGCCTCAGGTGGCTACGGTCTGGTCATCCCATCATATTTTGGGGCATTCCTTTTTTTCTTCTGTGGTATCATTTCTTGTCAGCTGTGTTAAGGTGGGATTTAATAATGTGAATGTTGTCGAGGAAGATGAGTAAAAGTCGTATGATTGTGCAGAGGCAGTTCATTCTGACTCCTGTGCTCCTGTTTATGGCTGGTTAGTTGTTATATGGACTAATACTTGAGGTTGTATGGTTCGATGATGACGTCACTTTGATGCTGTTACTCATAATTAATTTGATACAGGGTAGAGAAATATTTTTATATTCTAGAATTAATAGAAAAGAACTTAAATTGCACCATAGCATGCAGAAAAAACCTTTTACATATGTCAGTTTTTTTTTTATGTCAACTCCCTTTGATGGTCTCTTTTGATGGAGCACCATGGTCTACCATCTCCTCTACTTTCATGTGTTTTTTAAACCTCATCCGTGCATACTGTATATTGCATGTATGTACTGTATACATTTTACAATGCCACACATGCAGTATTCATTACTTACCCACAGCGAATGTTTTCTTCACTTGGGTGAGGCTGTCAACATGCAACACAGGCATCTTGCTCTTTAAATCTAATTCTGCTATAAAGTAAAAATGTCTTCTCAGCATTAATCACATGTCAACAATCCCTCTGAATTATTTCTTTTTGTAATGACACAAGACATGACTTCCTGCAGACAAACAGTGGACATGGAACCAATTTGAGTAAAATTATCTCCTCATGTGAATCCCGTGCATGTGCACTCCTCCTCCAGATTCATTCACTTCTCTAAAATGTTTACGCACATCTATCTGGAACTTGTTTACTTCACATCAAGGGTAAACTTTAAATTAAAATAATTCGGCCATAGTTAGCTCGCCTGGAGATAAAGTCTATTGCCTATAAAAAAACACATTTCTCTTACAATGCATCTTTGCTTGCACTGGTTGATTCCCCTGCTCCAGCTCTGGGTCGTCTCTGAAACAGCAATGTGTCCTTTACACGTGTAGAGCAGATGAACCAGTGTTTGAGTTTGTGTCGCCAGGAAAAAGTACATTCAGGCATGCTGGGATCTGGCAGGTCCAGTCCTGAGCTGACCATTGTTTGGGTGTCAGACCCTGCAGTGGACAAGTCACAAGACCTAAAGGAAGAGGTGCTCTACTAAACTTTTCAGAAGTAAGATGAGAAGATGCATAAACCATATACCTCTCACCATGTCTGTGTGATAGGTATGAAGCTTCAGGCTATCTAATCCTAATTTAGCACTAGTAAATTTAGATTAGACAGGGGGAACAGGGGGAATTGGCTTGACTCTGCTACAAGAGGTTACAAAATCCATCTTCATTGGTTACAAATTAACATGTCGTATTATGTTGGCCTGAAACTGACATTTGTGTCTTTGCTGGGAAGTGTCAACTCTTACTCTAACACATAACACAAATTGTAACACATAAAATCAAAATTGGCCTTTTAGTGCGATTAAATAATGTAAGCCTTGATGATTTCTCATGCTGTCAGGCAGATTTTTTGCTTTGGCAAGAATGTGCCCCTTGTTACATGTGTTCATGCTAAGCTAAGCTAACTCCCCTCTGACTCAGGCTTAATGATTTACTGTACAGACTTCTATTCTTAAGCAACACAGTTAGTTTCCTAAATAATTGAATTAGTGTTTAAAATGTCAGTCATGTCTGATGAGTTTAAGACAATTGAGAATCCGTCCAAATGAATTTGACTGAATGCCATAGTAAACAATACAAATAATTGACTGGTTAAAGTTGAACTCTGGATAACTGTCTGCCCATTAAAACATGACCTCTCCCCACTTTTGTTTAATTGTCCAATGAAACATTGTGATATGGACCAGGGCTATCTGCTGGAATCTTTCTCCTCATGGGATTTAAACTGGGAGAATCTACAGACTTCAGAGACTGACTTCCCATCTGCTCTTTCTTCAGGAGGTTAGGGTTGGGAGATGGTTAGTTTAGTCATTTTTGTCCTACTTTCATAGTGTGACGCCACTGACTCTGAGGTGGATGCAGAGATGAACTGAGTGTGACCATATCTGGCCCAATTTGCATTGACGTTGAGCTGTTCCTCCTGCATGGTGTTTCACCGGGAGAGCAGTGACGACCTATGCGACTGATTGTGTTGATTTGCTCAGCTCTGGGGTATGCAGCTTGCCCCTTGCCAGGATAAACAGACAGACTTGGGCGACGACGATTGTTGGAGGCACTTTTCTAAAAAACAGCTGGATGAGAGGAAGGCCTAGATTTTGCCTGAAAAACAAAAGCTATGTTGAAACAGTTTGTAGTGTTGTATCTTGGGAGGATACAGATGTCTTCAGACAGCAGACAACAAAGCAGTTTTCTTTTCTTTTTTTCCAGAGACTCTCATTTCAGATGGTTTGTTAATCGAGTGAAAGATGTGACATCAACAGCTGTGAACGTAGATGGCCTCCCTTCTCTTCTTGCCCAGCAGTTATTGAATTTAAAATGAAGTCATGGGGCGTTAATCTGTCAATAAAGTTATCTTTCTACAATCAGGATAAACAATGACATAATGTGAAAAGGTGATTCAGGTCGTGATTTGTGGGTCAAACTCCTGCTGCGGGAGCTTTGTATGTCACTGACTACTACTGACTGTTATGAGACAACACTGCAGTCTTTGGCTCATTCTTACACTTTTTCTTAAAATGATCTCTTTGCTGCAGTGGTGAAGCCACTGATTGTGGAGGATACATATCTACTCTGCCCTGCACCAGTGCTTCAAGATGAGGGGATGTAAGTCCTTGTATTTATCAAAATAAATGTGAGATTTAATCTGTTTTTCTAAGACACCACATTAAATAAATGTCAGCTGAGACATATTTCCTTTTCTTTTCCAGGGCAGCAAACCTTTATGTCAGTATGAATGAAGGTCTCAGTTTCATTTCCAGTTCGGTCACCATTACCACCGTGGGCTGTGTAAGTGCAACACCAGCATTAAGCTTTACACTTGGATTGTTCTGAGGTCATCTTGCAATGCAGTAGGGGAAAGAAAGACTAACAACACATAACAAAAGCAATCCAGACACTAAAACGAATCCAAACAATGCAATACAAACTTGGTAAGATGATGTCTGAATGATGGTTGCAAATCAACTAGGGATTGCACTCATTGCAGGATTAAGTATTGATTCCATGGAAGATAACAACAAAAGAGTTTCTTTTGCACAAACCACTGAGCCTAGAGAAGTGGTTTACACGGATTTATTGCGCTACATATTCAGACCGTCTGTGTTGACGTGTCTGTCTCTGTTACAGTCTGATGGGACCATCCTGGCCATAGCTCTGCTCATCCTCATGCTGCTCCTGGTCTTGGCTCTCCTCTGGTGGTTCTGGCCTCTCTGCTGCACTGTGGTGAGTTTTCTAAAACACTAATGCAATAATAACATGCACACGTATAGCCACCTCTCTACTCTTCTTCAAATTTTAGATGGTTTCAAAGATTTTTGGAAAGTATCGATGTTTCTTTCGGACAATTATAACATAGAGAAACATCTTTTCCAGCTCTATCTTTTCTGGCTAACACCCCCTGAGGCAACTTATTAACCAAAGTAACACTCACATGGGGAGAGGGTTGAAATATGTGAGTCAATAAGGATGTATGGCTCCTTTGAATCCCTGCAGCTGAATTTAGCCCACAACCAGAGGAGGTCAAGGCTACTGGGTGAGCGAGCGTGTGTTAAAGTAATTATGCTGCTGTTGAAATAATCTGTGCGCCAAAAGGTCAGAGCAGGTGACCTTTGAGTCTCACCTCTCAATGCTCCCTCAGTGTTTTTTAGAGGACTTGACAAATTCCTCCACCAATTATGGCTCTGAATAATTTACATTTCCAGCTAGTGATGAGGCTGCAAAAAAACCCACAATGTTTTGGTTCGATGTCTTTGTTACTATGAGATCTTTAGAGGCAAGATAACTAACCAGAAATAGAAAATGTTACTTAAAAGTGTTTTAAAATGTGTTTTTTTTATGACCGTCATTTGCTCTGGATACAGTAAAAAGGGGAAATATGTCTGGAAAAAAACATATCTATGCCACTGACAGTGGTCAAATTGCCAGCATCACAATACTTCAAAAAACTCTCTTGTTACCAGCTGCTCTCTCTCATAATCTGTATTTCTCCTTTCAAATGAAAAATGGAGAGTCTCTTCAAAATCCACTCCAATGTTTCCAGAGCTGGAAACAGGAAAGCTGAGAATTTGCCAGAGAGAGATGTCAGCTTTTACAACATGGCTGTACCTCCCTTTACTTTTTCTGTTCTTGTCCATTAAGTTGCATATTCAAGTCAGTGCAGCGAGTCTGTTTAGGAAAGCTGTCCTCGGTTACCATGGGGAATCATTTCATGTTCCAGGGTTTGGAGAAGCATCGAGGAAAAATCTCAAATAAGATTCAGGAATTCTTAATTTGCCAAGTGCATTTAATGTAGAAGAACACTGCTGAAAAACACACTGACAGATCACTGGGTGACATGCAATTGGGCAAAAGGGTACCAGGGTATGGCACAGACTAAACTGTACAGGGCTATTAACACACATATCCTGTCCATGTGCAGTGATGCAAAGTTTCAGCTGTATGACATACTGTAAAATTGGGACTAATCGCATTAGGACTAAAACACAGATAAACAGAAGAAGAAAAACTATACAATTTCATTATATTTCTCAGTACAGAAAATAAGAGCAGTATTCATGAGCCAGTTACTTCTCTCTTTTCTTAATCAACAACCTCTGGCCAAAAAAATCTGGATAGCAGATTTCTAGGTCAGTGCATTGCTCTGGTAGAAGGAAAAAAACAATTCCTCAGCTCTGTGTTGTTGTGTAACCATGTTGTTGCACACAGTTGACACAGTTACACACATCGCTCTGACATATCGATTTAAAATAAAAACACTTTTGATACATGTGTTTATGTCTTCTGTCATCTTCTCATCTCATCGTCATTATTTCTGCTCTCTCACATGTCTATGTTTTCTCTCTCCCCGTAGATCATCCATGAACCCCCACCACCAGTTGTGGAGGAGAGCTCGGTAAGAGCTGCACTGCCGTCGCCTGATCTGACTCAAAAAACAAACAAAAAGAGCTCTTTATTTAAGATCGACGCAGCTGCCAGTGTTTAGGTTGTGTAATTACTAAGTTCACTCTGACAATTTAAACCTCAGTCAGCATCGCTCACTCACTCCCTGGCATAAAACTCTGATTTCACCCGTCTAGCGATTCATCAAAAGTGATGTGAGTTAACGCCCTCTTAGAATAACAACAGAATCCTGACTTTTATTGCTCCGACTTTTTTCCCCCTCTGTCTTGTTTTAATAAAGGACTGTCTTGTAATCAGGACTTTAATTCATGTTTTTCAAACTTATCCTGCAGCGGTTTGGATCTTTATGGACTAATTTAAATGTAACCGATTAACATTATTTTACATGAACTTCATTTTATTAAAATACTGCCCAAACACTCAATAGTGCAGTCACAGTGAGCTTGCATGCAACTGTGGAGCATATCAGGCTGCATTTATTTGCATCAATTAAACTGAAAATTAGGTTTAACTAGAGAATTTATTTCAGAAACAGACTCCTGCCATGGCCGCAAAGACAATTTTTAGACTTCATTATGGTTTCCTCTATGACATCCTGGTAGATTATGAGTCAGACAGGGTGTATTAAAGAGCATGATGAAACATCACAAGTTTGGCCAGTGGGCTTTGTAATTTCCTCTGATCTGACAGGAGGGGACAGAGATGAGTGCTCAGGTCAGAGTGGGGAGGGCAGACAGAGACAACTACCTGGTGACCTAGTTGCTTATTCTGCAAAATCATATGAAATAAAAACGTGAAAAAGGGTACAAAAACACAAATGGAGGTTAATTTACCTATTTGTTGTGCTTTAGTTGAAGCTCAGTGGTGGAATGTGACCAACTACATTTACTCAAATACTTGGGTACAAATTTGAGGTACTTGATCTTTACCTCAGTGGCTCCATGTTATGTCACATCCAGAAGCAAATATTTTAGTTTTTACTGCACTACATTTGTTTGGCATATGTAGTTTTCCCACTGACAACCATGCATCTCCAAAATGTGTTAATTTTAAATTAGATGTTCCTTTTTGGGTCAAGAAAATCTTCCTATTTATTAAAACCTGAAAATGCATCTTCACAAAGCTGACATGAAAAAGAAAACTGGGCTTTTCTAAGCTTGTGAAAAGCTGACCTTTAAGAAATACATGATTCTCACAGGACATCAACATTACAAAAAAGCTAGTAGCAATTAGCTCGCCCAGTGCTCAACACTGACAGCTGCAAAACAAACACACAAGTGACAAATAATAGTAAAGCAGGGGCTGTTTTACTGTTACTGTACGACATACGTAAAAGGACATTCTGGTAATGATACTCACATTCCATAAGTCAACAATATCATAACTAACACCTACTTCTCTGTCAATTGCACATAGGATGATGAGGACTTTGAAACCCCTAAGAAGAAATGGCCAACCGTAGACGCCTCCTACTATGGAGGAAGAGGAGTAGGGGGAATCAAAAGGATGGAGGTGAGATCTAGTAAATCTCATGTGATCTAACCCGCGATGATTCACATCTGCCTGCCGAGGACCACAACAATCAATCTGATCATATTTTTCCATGTAAAATGTTAAAAGTCATGTGTGGCATTGCCATAAATCTTTGACTCTCCATCACCAGGTACGCTGGGGTGAGAAAGGCTCCACGGAAGAAGGGGCAAAGTTGGAAAAGGCCAAAAATGCCAAAGTGAAGATGCCAGAGCAGGAGTACGTGCTGCCCCCCACACGGGTCCTCAACAATGGCATGCACAAACCCCCAGGGCCACGCAAGTGGTACTCACCGATCAAGGTACCAGAGCCAGGAGCAGGAGAAAACTGTCTAAGGAGCACGTTTGGTTTGCAGATGCTCGTTCAAATCTCATTTTTGATGACAACTAAAATGGCAGCTATATAGGAATTATGACTTTCATCTGTTTGACATAAAACATGACAAATGCTTGAGGACTTTTGAGACATTTGTTCCAGAAATCAGTGACTATAGATCAGCTTATATTTATTATTATTAAAAAAGTCATGATTGTTTAACAGACAATTTATTTTTCAGCCATACTATATAAAGTAGGACATCTGTTACACATTATCTGGCTAAGGATACATAAGTAATAGCATTATTAAACTGATAGTGAAAGTAGCCTGAGATGTGTTAAGGTAATAATAACGCTTAGGTGACTATTGGCACACAGTCCCTTTTCTCTAGTGCCAGCATGGGGTTAAAAGAGTCATTCTGAAGCCTTCTCAGTCAGCGGGGGATTGCTAATAGAAACCAGACTCCTGTTGGACTGACCTCCGGGGAGTATGGCTGCACAGCCAGCACTTTTGTGAGGAAAAACAGCTGCATTTTCTGCTCTTATCCTCAAAGTATTTGCTGTTTAAAACTATGAAGAGAGAGTTCACAATGAACTGAAACTATTTCAGCTTGACACTTTGAAATGGATGCAGAAATCGGATAATAATGGTCAATTACCAGAGCTGGAGTTTGAGGGGTTGATACCAGGAACCTGATCATGTTTTTTTGTCAATAGAAAGAAGCAGATCTCTGTAACTGTAATGTTTTTATTTCCTCTCTGTGTCCATAGAGCAAACTGGATGCACTGTGGGTACTTTTGAGGAAAGGCTATGACCGTGTGTCTGTAATGAGACCTCATCCAGGTGACAAGGTAAGAACGAATGCATTGAAACATGCATCATTAATCGGTGCATATTTTATCACATGACGTAAACTCTTGGCTGTGAGTTTGCATTTGGCAACTCAGCAGATTCTTTTCTATCTGACAATGTTGAGAAAATGGACCAGCTGTGAGCGATGAAGTGTGCTCAGACAGACTCATGGGAAAACTTGTGGTGAGTTGGGGTTTAGTCCTTGGTGCGCTGCAATGTAAAGACGTCTGGCAAAGTCATTATCAAAGGCAAATATAATTCCTTAAAGACCAGCTGTAGTCTGGGAGGTGTGTGTGTGCGCATGTGTGTGCGTCTGTGTGGAGGGAGGTAACGGTGTGTTGACCTCTGCTGTTGGCAGCTCACATCTAGTCTGACTGTGGGATATTCAAGTGTTGAAAAAGGCAATCAGAGGGAATTCTGTATATAACAATCCCTCCCCCACAAGAGTTTATGTAATATTTGATTTTTCCATGAGTAAGAAAGAAAACTGTGTCACCTAAAAGCAGCCACTCCCCTCTTTCTTTATCTTTAGAGATTTGTAAATTTATTTTAAACATGCAACATAATTATATAGTCAACATTACTTCACTGTTTATGTGTAATCTAAACTATATTTAATATAAATTTAAGTTGTGAATGTACAAACGACTGTGAGAATTAGGTCTTTTATGTTAGGGCTTTTATACAGAGTCTGGGGAACAGCTGTTTCTATTATTTTCACAAAGCTGTATAGGGTGGCCCACAGCTGTGTTGACACTTAAGTCCTGGCTGTTTCGAACCACAGTAACATGAGTAGAAAAGGAAGGCCTAGGTAAAATGTAATTTATTTACTGTATATTAAACTACTGGTGTTGAAATGTAGGGACTCATGCAAAAAATGATATTTTCACCTGATGTAATGGTGCAGCCATTAAATTGCGATTACCGGTATTTCATATCAAAAGGCATCAAATAGCTGCCCGTGGTGTGTGACACTGGATGGTGCAGCAAACTCAGAATGAATTTGGTCATGGAAGATTTTGAGGTTTTACAATTCAAGTACGTCACCACCAGAGCCTTCATATGTCTATTAATCTTCCGATTCTGTCAGACTGTCAAGTAAACAAATGTGTTCAGTGATTTTTTCTATTACTTTCACAGTTATGCAACTTTGATGAAAGAAGAACAAGCAGATATTACTGCATGGAAATGTCAAACAGTCTTAGCTGAAGGTAGATGTGGGGGCTGGAGGAGCTTAGTTTTTATTAATTTCTCATACATACAATTTTTTAGACTGTAAAAGCCGTCACCCTCAGTTGATAAAATACTACCTACAAAGACTGAAGTTTCTTTTTCCCTGCACATGAAGACAATATAAGCTTTCAGGACATTTAGATGCACATATTGACATTGATTTGTTTATAAGAAGATAGAACCTGTAATCCTTCTGAGAAGAGTAAAGAAAAAAAAGACATTTTTATACGCCCCTTTTGGTCACAAATCACTTAGTTTGCTAAATAGTGTGAAAATGATTGTTCATAGTAATAACATGATCACCTCTCATCTGCAGCCTTTTCCTCTGAGGTCTACGAATGCCTCCAGGAAGCCTGTTAGAGCTTGCAATAACAAAATGAAGTCTTCTGCAGAAACAACCAGGCCCTGTGTCGAAATAATGAGACCTTAATACAACACAGTGAGTCTCTACCAGAGCACTGCAGAACCAGAGAGAAGAGAGAAAACAAAGCACTCCGTAGAGACTGAGAGATCCCTCAGGCACAGTTCAGTGACTGTAAAAATAATACCAACCTTTTCCACAATGAGCAGAGCTGGAGGCCTGGGAGCAAGCATGAGAATAGGGGATGTAAACGTCATACCCACGGCAAGGATGCCTCTTAAAAAGAAATACCCAAGTCTAATTTCAAGTGTGTGAAAGAGACAAAAGATGCTGATGAGCAGAGATGGAAATAAGGTTGATCTTATTTCAACACAGCAGGTGTGTGGGATGTAATACAAAGTGAGGAGGACAAAATGAAAGGAAAGGCTTGGATGGTCATTTGGTGCAGAATGGAGATGGAGTTGAGACTTGAGACATCAAAGAACATTACTAGCAATGACTTACTGTAAGCTTTGGTATATTTCACCAGACTAATCTAATGAACTGTTCCTCATTTGTCAGTCAGTCAGTCAGTAAGGCCAGTTGAAGCTGCCATAAGGTAACATGCAGTGCAGCTTGATACTGAGGAGATTATGCAGTAACAGATCAGCACTGTGTTGCATGGGGAGCTCTACAAGGGCACACTGACCAGTATTTAAGGTAGACTAACTCCCTTTACTGCAATCACAGTCACTGAATTATATTCAGTGGGTTACCTTGCTTGTTTTCCAGTACAGTAACTAACACACCGCTCTGTAATTAGGAGTGTGTGAGGGAGTCGTCCTCACTATAAAGCTGTTCATTAGTGTACTGGGAAAAAAAAGTTTGTGTCTCGTATCCTTGATGATTTACAGTAAACAAGCTTGCTCTGCTTGCAATTATGACTCTCTTGTCAAAGCCTTGCTTTTATAACTTCCCCTAAATGAATGCAGCAGCGGGCGGGAGGCAGCCAGTTGATCCTTCTGCCTGAGAGACATTCAAGTGAGGTTCCTCTAATGTCTCATATTTCTGAGCCTCTAGAGACTGATGAGTGCCTAGTAATTAGTAAAGAAACCAAACACAGAGCACAACAGTGGGTAAAAAAACTCTTAAAATCTCTTAAAAGACTTTTCTATCACACATATTTTCTCCATTGCTGACTTTTCTGTAGCTGTAATCTTGAGACAGTGCAGGAGTCCAAGACACATAAAGATCAATGGCATTCAGTGTCCCACAGGCACTCACGAAATAAAAAATATTGGGCGGGTTACTTTTTCCATCCTTGTTGAATGTTTAGCCTGCAACATTTTGCCTGGTTTTATTTCAGGGGTCATTTCGCCCCGGTGGTATGAGAGCAGAGCTGTCATTGCTTATCAGTCCAGTGCAACTCCTTGATCCCTTTCTGCAGCTGCTCCAGGGGTGTAGCTCTTTTCTGGAATTTGATAGTCCCACTTGCATGACCTCACTTTGGTTTGGATCAGGGAGAGTGATGGCAGGTTAACTTGTTCAGCCGAATACGGCAAACATGTAATTGCCTATAAGTAAAACAGATGTAATTGAATTACATTGTATGCAGGTTGAGGCTCAAATGCAGTCATGTCGCTGTGTGTTGACAACAGGCAAGACTACAGTAAGTGAGAGACCCGGCTGTCTGCTCTTATCATCAGTCTGTTTGATTGGTAACAGAAAGCAGCAAGGGACATTTTTATATCTCAGAATAATGTATCTGTCAGAACAGGAAAAGTATGTGTATTTGTCAAAGACATGAGATTTAGAAAAGCAAAGGCCCACAAGGAAGCATGGTATTTTCCAAACTCCAAAGTTTCATTACATGTACGACCAACCCATTAGATATCTTATCTGTGAAGAGGTGGGGGCTTATAGCTGATACAGAACAAGAGCGGGTCACACCCCGGACAGGTCGCCAGTCTGTCACAGGGCCGACATGTAAAGACAAACAACTTGACACACTCACACTCACACCTACAGGCAATTTAGAGTAGAGAGAACATGCAAACTCGACACAGGAAGTTCCCAGGCCTTACTGCTGTGAGGCTACAGCACTAGATTTCATCACAGGCATAATGAAAAATAGAACAAACAAATATCTATAAACATTTATTCTACAACATCAGTGAAACTGACCAAATCTAGTTCATGAAACAAGTCAAAAATATGAGTAACTGGAGAAATAAATAATATTTTGAAAGTGAGCACAAATAGAAATGCACACCTTGAAGCTGTTGCCAAAAAACAAAGCTTTTTTCCTTTTTCTTTTTTGACAGTTTAAATTAGAATTGCATTATCTATTCTGAATTTTTCAATTCAGCACTTCACACATTTGCTGCTTATTTGTACGTGTCTGAAGCTCCAACAGTATTAGCTTGTTAGTGTCAGCATGTCAGATAAAATGCAGCTACTTTTACAAGAGTTTATTAATGCTACAGCAGTATGCTTTACAGTACTCTTACTGTAATATTGTGTGCACGGGACCTTAATTCATAAAGTCAGTTAGTTACAGCTACATGGGGGTATAACCCATAAAAGGTTGTGCTCAGTGCACTAAGCGACTGAGCTCTGTCTGACTGCTGTTTTAAACTCCACAGAGTGGGTCAAAAAAGTAGTTCCTGCCCATAATCCTGCAACACAGACAAAAAATGACAAACGACGTGAGTTACAGTTTTCCATGTCCAATATCTGGATTTCCTGCCCTCTATGGAGGAAACCACTGAGTGTCCATTAGGGACTCAGTGAATGAAAGAGGGAGTGCTTTTCAGACTCAGCAACAGCAACAGTATGGACATGTCCATCTCATTGTATATGCATTATTAGGATTTATAGTGGCAAGGGAAATGAGAAATGCTGGGTGGGGAAAACCTAGGTGAGATCATGTTAAGTGAAACAGCAGGACGTTTGAACTGTTGAGCATATAATGTTGTTTATGGTTTATGTCCTTTTTTTTTTTTATTTCAGGGCAGATGCATGAACTTCACCCGCATGAAGTCTCCCCCTCCTCGCTACCCACACTACAACCACCAGCTGTCTCCTATCTACAATCCCCCCAGCAAGAGTCCACCACCACCGCAAGGGACCCTCCCACCGACCCCCAACAGCCCTCCATCTTCTCCGTCTTTCTCCACTTCCACTCTCCCTCCGCTGCCCCCAACACCTCCTCCCACCTCTGACACTCCCTCTCCTCCCGTCACTCCTCCACCTTACACGCCCCCCCCAAACCGGGCTCTTCCCCCAACCACCCTGCACATACCTGCCTCGCCAGCGCTCCCACCCACCCCTCCGCCCTCCGCCTCCCCGACTGGATCTCTGCCTCCTCCCCCACAGGGACCGCCTCCGGGGCGCGCCCCTCCACCTGCGCGCCCACCGCCTCGCCCTGGCCTGTGAAAGCTCTGAGAGGAGGCAAGAGAAGAGTCCCACAAGTTTGAAAGAGCCCCACCAGCGATCAGCACATGACCATCCTTGATTGTACCTGCGAGCCAGGACACATGAGCGCCTCGTGCCACGCTCGGCAGGCTGCGGCCTTTCTGCCTTGTGAAGTGGAGGAGCGAGGAATCGTTTTCAGCTATTTGTCTACAGTGACTTTTGTACACATCTAGCCCAACAGTGCAATTGCTCTGATGCTTGAATTACACAGACATTCCCTAAAAACATGGTCGTGGTACAGGTCAGCTGAAAAACATTCGCCTCCATGGTTCTCCGAGCTGCTTCAGACCCTGCTGAGCCCTCCATGAGGAAGATTGGATGGAACCTAACCAGCTCTGTACAAAGGCCCTCAACAAGGAGCACAGTCATGTTCAGAATGATCATAACTCCAAAACATGTGCCTTCATAACATTACTATCTTTCCCGATAAGAGATAAATGATGTTTTACAGGAATTTGAACATCCCTGATTTTGTATCCTTGAATGTTGAGCAATTGCATGCAATAGTATTTGAGTCACTTTTGTTCTTTTGATAACACTTCTACCTTGTTTTATACAACATCAACACAGTTTTTATTTGTACTTTTTTTGTTGAATACATCACATTTCCTGATTTTGAAAAACAATCATTGCTGATAAACACATGTACAGTTATCATATTGAACCAGCAATGCCAGTCTAATGTGAGTCACAGCTAGCCTATTTTTTGACCCTGAACTAGCTCTATTACTATAAGCAAGATGACTGTAATCACTGCTATAGCTATAGCATATGCTCTGTCTATCAAAATGTGGACAAAATACAACGGAATCAGGGAAAAGCTTTGCACATCGTCTTGCTCATCCAGCCATTTGCAACAGCTGGGTTTTATGTAAATAATCATTTTGATACCGTCATAATCGTGTGTTCAGATATCTGTGCATGTGTGTGTGTGTGTGTGTGTGTCTGTGTGAGAGAGAAACTAGTGTACTTTACATTTGTGATAGTCAGTCCCATAGTTGCCAGTTTCATCACCTTTAACAAGAGTTTCTTTTGCACAAGGTGCTTTCAGTTCTTCAAAGCTCGGATCATGATAAAAGCATGCTGTTTCATGGGTCATATTAAGTTCAGTGTAGATCAAATTAGAGGTCGATGTGAGGCTGTTCTTTGATGGTGATCAGAGGGGTCTAAGCAGAATTCAAAGTGGATTGCAAGGGTATCTTTCGCAATCCAAAGGACAGAAACTCTATCAACACAGTATGTAGACACCTACTGTATGTCTATTCCTTTGAAAATGAAAGTAAACAATCTTCAGTGTATGAATTGGTCTCTGTTTTTCTGTATTTTTCTTCGAATACAGTTGCTTGTAGTTACTAACTTGTAAGTCTTTGTGAAAACAGCCACCTAACATTAGTTTCTTCTCCAAGCTTTCATACAAGACTTTATGGGTTTACTCCCATATTTCCTTCAGTCACTCCTTCTCCCCAACTCTGCAGAATGTCTCCTTCATCCCAGTTATTCTAGGACATGTTAAGATATCGACATATTCTGTTACTAAGATTGAATATACAGCTATTATTCAATCCTCTTTGATTTCACAGTAGGTTGGACAACAGATACTGCCATGGGATCATTGAGGTCACCCAGTGCAGAGCGGCTGAATGCAAAAAGCACAGAGCACCTCAGTCGCTCCCTGTGATAGGGGGGAAAAAAGAAGAAAAAGAAAGAATATGCAGAGCATGGCTAACCGATTCCAGATGTTCATATGTTGCATTATGTCACATGCACGAATGGAGTGAGCTATCTTGGAAAATATTAGACACCATCTAATCCTCAGGAAATGTGGACAGGCCGCAGGAAAGGCGTGCTGGTGCTAATCGTTCACGACATTATTTGGGGACAGGGCAGAGTGAAATAATAAGCTATACAGTAGCTTTTGAATGAAATGACTTTGATTAAAATTTGAAGTTTTCTCTTGTCGTTTATAGCTGACCAGATGTGAGGACATTTAATATTCTGGCTGTTTACAGTGAATTTTCCCCCCGTCAGATTTCTCGAGCAGGTTGCCAGCTTTTGGTTCCACTTTGCCTAAACCACAGCACAGATGTCTAAGATATGCATATATAAACATTACATCACAGACTCTATGTAACTGTTACACCTACATCTCCCATATTATATTAAAAAAAAGTCAACAATGGGCACAATGAAACTTGGAGATCAGAGATAATTTGTGAGTGACAGATTATATATTCTTGAGTGTCTGTGTCAGCAATATAAGTGAATACAGCTTTATCATGAACCAACATTCACCTTTGTGTCCTCATACATTAAATCATCTAACTGGGCGCAGAATAGATGAGTATTCAACTAGAAATTATACAAGGTCTTAAAAATGATTTCAGCTGCTGGTGGGATTTTGATTTAACTACTAAACGGTGTTTCTCATAAGTCTTTAGCCTATCATTCTGCAATTAGGATGTCACAATATTTACTTCAGCCAATTACCTGTTTTGTACATTGTCCATAGACAAATGTTTTTCTCATTAGTTGTCTCAAGCTGGCAACCTCAAGGGCTGAAAGATGATACTAACAAGGGAAATCTCCTCTTTCAATGGCCACAGAAACTAGATGCCACATGGGGGACAGCAGATGAAAAATAGCAACAATGTTAACTCCAGTGCATTTGTAGCCACATTTTTTTTTTAACGCTGATGTTATTAATGTGCGATGTCTTGTTTTAAATAAATAAATGCCCATTGCCAAACAGAAAATAAGTACATATCTGCAGCTTGACACAAAAAAGGTTTTGGTTGCTTTAGCTAATTTTCCCTCACCATAATCAACTGTCATAGCAGGTTTGTTTCAACTCTGTGCTGAGGGCTCAGTGTTACAGTATGCATTATTGTAAGGTGAGCACTGTCCTAGGTGTCACCTCTCTCTGCCAAGTTTGTGATGTTGGTAGGCTACTCCCGTTGTTGAAGGTGAATGGACTTCTCACAAAAAGATCACGGTAAAATTTATTTAAAATTCTTTTAATTGAATAATTTGTGAATGGACACAACGTTGGTGCACAAAAAGAATCAGGGACCAGCACGCCTTTGTTTGTTTCAAGTCACTGTTAACATTTGTTGTTAGAAAGTCAACTACAAAAGAGTGACACAAATTGATTGGAAAAAGACACAAAGTGACCAGAAATATGCAAAGGGTCTGTATTGTGGTAAAAAAAGTGGATTTATTTATCATTTACTTGTAAATGACAAACAGCTGTTTGTCAGAAATTCTAGAGGCCAAGCTCATAAGAGCATGGCTTTGCAAGAGCAGTCACATTTAAACCCATAATTAATATCCACTGAATATCTCAAAGTTTATGTAGGTTACCACTCACTGACTGCAGGTTATCAACATGTTCATTCTTGACAAAATTGGATTATTAGTCGGGGAGCCACAGGCTCAAAAGCTCAAGGAAATGGGTTGAACCTGACATCGTCCGTTATACTTTTTATTTGTGTTTTTTCTGTTAACTTTGACACTAAGGAACAATAATTGAGGGGTCTGCTCTGCTGGAAATATCGCGAAAAAAAATTGTGGCCATTTCACTGTATGCACCCTTTATTTTTCGACAGGAAATTGTAAAAAAATGTTTTTTTTCTTCAAATCCTCAGTAGCCTGGGTAGGCTGTCAATGAATGCATTTCAGATACACAGAACACATGTGGCGACAACATCCACTGAAAAAATAACTCTTAAAACACATTTCTACATGATTTTGTATCAATTTTATGGAAAAAAATTAGGCGTTTTCTCACTTTTTCCCAATATTTTCATCTTTACTTCATTGGCAATCAACTATGGGTCCAGGTTATGACATCAGTCAATGTGTCATCATTTTCAGCAAACAGTATACTCATTCCAGTGAAAAAATTATAAAAATCCAACCAAAATCATTGGTTCTATGATAATTTCACTACAAGTTGGCGATCAACAGGCTCAGAGCCTCAATAGAATTTTAGGCTAGGCCTACTCTCGAAATTCCAAAAGACAAACTGGATGTTTAGCATCATGGTACACTCACAAACACCAGCTTAGTATTTGAATGAGTTTGAAACAACAAACAGTTACCAGTGTTTCTAGTTTAGCTGTTAGTTGAAATTCAACTCCCGTGGGAAACCCCCTAAAAAAAGTAGTTGGGGTACCTGTAACCAGACTTTCAAAAATTCCGAAATTTTTAATTTGGCCTTAAGTAAGTTGTGAGGGGTCAAACTAGGGGTTTTTCATGATTCTGAGTTGATTGCAAGCATTAGCTTTTCATCCAAAACACTCCTTGGTGTAAAAAAAAACAGCCACACCCACTTTTCCTGTTCATCGGAAAGGAACAACCCCCTCCCCCCACCAATAGAATGTATTAGAAGTTATTCCTCAGCATGACACAGGTTGTCTGTCACATATACTCAATACAATATAACTTACATTCTACCCCTTTTTCTTGGTAGGACCCTCCAGGATTTTACAATGTTTTAATTGCAACTATTAACGCAAATTCAACCAGTCCTCATGTATTCTCATCCGCCACGCAATTTGTCACCACAACCTCTCTGCAAATTTGCTATCATAGACCGCTGTGGCTAGTTATGGTCACAGGAATTAATGATGTCAATAGCTGTGATTTTTTTTTTTTTAATTAATAATAATTTTTAATTATTGTTTTCATATATTAAACTATTATGCGGATTGGGAGTGTGAGAGAGAAAAAAAACACTGGGTGCACACCAGATTTCACAAACCAGTAAAAGCTGAAATGCACACACACACACACACACCCTTCTCACTGCTGGGTATAGCCTACATGTAAATTAAAAAGTTGCTTTATTGGTTTCTTTTTTTATTATTTGCCATGGTAAATAGGCCTAAATGTTGCTTAGTGGTAGTTAGTTGGTTGACAATATACAACTTTTTACATCTGATACATTAATATTATCTACATCTTTTTTGAAGAACTTGACGTTTTTCATGCCACTACATTGATAACATGCATTGTCAACTTAGCTTAATTGTTAGTTGGCTAACAGTAAATATCATGGCTCATTAGCCAACCCTATGTATGTGTTACACACCCCAAACTGCATCTGATGATCATTTCATTTTCTTAAATGCTCGCTGACTGCCCCAATAGCTATCTAGCTATGACTAAGGCCTATGCATGGTCTTAGAGAGGATGTGTGCAGTTGATTGATTGATTCTTTTTAATGACCACACAGCCAGGCTGGTGGATTTTGCTTCCAGTACAGCTCATTGGTACAGGTTCCTTCCAAACATTTAACTCATTGAGTGCCAACCACGTAATTTTACGTTTTTCGTTCCCATGTGTTGTGTGCCAAAAACCTAATTTTACGTGCCCTCTAGGAGCCAAAACGCGTTCTCAAGTGCCCTCATGGGAGCCAAAACGTGTGCTAAAGTGCCCTCATGGCAGCCAGAACATGTGCTAAAGTGCTCTCTAGGAGCCAAAACGTGTGCTAAAGTGCCCTCTTGGGAGCCAAAAACGCACACTTAAGTGCCCTCTAGGAGCCAAAACGTGTGCTAAAGTGCCCTCTAGGAGCCAAAACGTGTGCTTAAGTGCCCTCATGGGAGCCAAAACGCGTGCTTAAGTGCCCTCTAGGAGCCAAAACATGTGCTAAAGTGCCCACTAGGAGCCAAAACGTGTGCTAAAGTGCCCTCATGGGGGGCAAAACGTGTGCTAAAGTGCCCTCTAGGAGCCAAAATGTGTGCTAAAGTGCCCTCATGGGGGGCAAAACGTGTGCTAAAGTGCCCTCTAGGAGCCAAAACGTGTGCTAAAGTGCCCTCATGGGGGGCAAAACGTGTGCTAAAGTGCCCTCTAGGAGCCAAAACGTGTGCTAAAGTGCCCTCATGGGGGGCAAAACGTGTGCTAAAGTGCCCACTAGGAGCCAAAACGTGTGCTAAAGTGCCCACTAGGAGCCAAAACGTGTGCTAAAGTGCCATCTAGGAGCCAAAACATGTGCTAAAGTGCCCACTAGGAGCCAAAACGTGTGCTAAAGTGTCCTCATGGGGGCCAAAACGTGTGCTAAAGTGCCCTCTAGGAGCCAAAACGTGTGCTAAAGTGCCCTCAAGGGGGGCAAAACGTGTGCTAAAGTGCCCTCTAGGAGCCAAAACGTGTGCTAAAGTGCCCTCATGGGGGCCAAAACGTGTGCTAAAGTGCCCTCTAGGAGCCAAAACGTGTGCTAAAGTGCCCTCATGGGGGGCAAAACGTGTGCTAAAGTGCCCACTAGGAGCCAAAACGTGTGCTAAAGTGCCCTCTAGGAGCCAAAACATGTGCTAAAGTGCCCACTAGGAGCCAAAACGTGTGCTAAAGTGCCCTCATGGGGGCCAAAACGTGTGCTAAAGTGCCCTCTAGGAGCCAAAACGTGTGCTAAAGTGCCCTCATGGGGGGCAAAACGTGTGCTAAAGTGCCCTCTAGGAGCCAAAATGTGTGCTAAAGTGCCTTCTTCAGTGGTGAGGATGCGCTATTATGTGCCCTTTTTTTTCCTTTTCACCCCTGCTCTTCAAAAAGTCTGTGCACGCCACTGCTCCAGCAGCTCGGAGCCGAAACAGGAAGCTCTCAGCCGAGAGTCCTGCCCGGTCTTCATCTGGACCAACACCGTGTCCTCCCGCGGTAAAATGTGATGGTCTCTGGGCCAAAGCAGGCCGGCACCGACCCGTACCACAGAAGGACCGTGACCACCGGTGGGGCCGGTGTTCCCGACCTGCTGTGGCCGAGAGACCATCACATTCCACGGCGAGAGGCTGTGACACGGCACGGTGCGTCTGTGTTATTGTTGTTTATTTTTAACACCATTTTAACATCACCTTATTTTAATAATAATATCTTTTTCTGGAACCACAATAAGGTTTCATCAGCTTTATCATATCTGATATATTCTCATTTTGCTTGAAGGCATCATTAATGAAAGAACGTAGTTAATATTATTTTCATTCATTATATTCATATTTTATTTTTATTGAGAAGATTGTATGCTAGCTGTTCAAAATCATATTCCTGTTCTGGACATGTGTGCTGCTCATATGTCAGGAGTCAATGTTGCTCTTTACTGGATTGCCAGCCCCAGGTGTTTTACAGTTGTTCTACCTGGCATGTCACTGTTTACATTACAAAATAAAGTTTGTGTAGTGCCTGCATGGAGCTGACCTGCTGACAGATGTGTAGCTGACAGTGACTTTCCTCATCACTAAATCTATTCCACTTTCTGATCCTCCCTTACTCACACCAATGGGACTGGACAAATTTTGGATGAATTCCAATTCCTCTCTTTTTTTAACCCTCAATCTTAACCCTCAATCTCAAAAATGTGCGCCCCTGCTAGTGCCAGTGCTGTCCTGATTCTCAGAAAAATTAAGTGCAAGTTTAAGGGCTGTATAGCCCTCAATATTGAGATTTTCCGACACCACCCTTGGGAGCAAGGGCTATCCAGAATGCAGTATTTTCTTTGTTAATAGAGATATGAATATTACGAAAACCATTGTATTATCTAAGTCTAGGGCCATTTTATGGAGTATTTACCTCATTGTTACATAACATTTATTTTCTTATTTTAGGGGTATCGGCATTTAAGGGGTGTCCCATTTCTAAGTCACAAAATAGCCCTTAAAGCTGTACAGAAAAGAAAAATGAATTTGAGCCCACTGTGGGTCTTAACATTAGTGTAATAACTCATCTATCAGACGATGTAGCCCAAACTTTGTGCAAAATTCTATTTACGAGTAAATCTGGGATGAAAGTGTGGTAGTTTTTTTCCGCATTGGATAATGCAGACGCACGGGTTATGCGTCACGCTGCTCACGATTCATCAGCCAATGCTATTGGATCCATTATCCGTCAATCAAACGTCTGAGACAACACACACACACCGAGCTCGGTCTCGCCCCAAACATTGAATATCCCGCCCGCTCAATAACGACCAATCAAATTTGTTTTCCTGGCTCGGGTAAACTCGTGTGGCAACTTGTGGAAAATCGTAGAAGGAGGCGACAAACAGGACAAACACAAGCTTGAGGGTTGAGGTTGAGGGTCCTGGAGATATCTGTACAGTGCTCAACATACATCAGCACACATGTTATGAGTTTTTAACTCATAACATTAAAGTAAGGTTAATAATATTACTTAGATTACAAAATCTTTAGCACTCTATTAGTTGATGCAAAGATGTATACAGCCCACAACAAAAGCTGGTACCTGACAGCACTATGTGTTTTTTGTGTCCTCTCTTCATTTCTAGCAAACTTGTGTCAGTTTTTGCTGGTATGTGAAATCCGGTGCATGTCCAGTGTCTTTTCTCTTTCGTTCACTTTTGCTCCCGATCCATGTAATAAATTACATTTAGCCTATTGTAATTTTTTAAGAAATTTTGCGACATTGCAAAATCTTGGAGGGTCTGTATAATGTCCTACAAAGAAAAAAGGGTAGAATATAAGTTATATTGTATTGAGTATTTAGTAGTGATATGTGACAGACAACCTGTGTCATGCTAAGGAATAACTTCTAATACATTCTATTGGTGGGGGGAGGGGGTTGTTCCTTTCCGATGAACAGGAAAAGTGGGTGTGGCTGTTTTTTTTTACACCAAGGAGTGTTTTGAATGAAAAGCTAATGCTTGCAATCAACTCAGAATCATGAAAAACCCCTAGTTTGACCCCTCACAACTTACTTAAGGCCAAATTAAAAATTTCGGAATTTTTGAAAGTCTGGTTACAGGTACCCCAACTACTTTTTTTAGTGGGTTTCCCACGGGAGTTGAATTTCAACTAACAGCTAAACTAGAAACACTGGTAACTGTTTGTTGTTTCAAACTCATTCAAATACTAAGCTCGTGTTTGTGAGTGTACCATGATGCTAAACATCCAGTTTGTCTTTTGGAATTTCGAGAGTAGGCCTAGCCTAAAATTCTATTGAGGCTCTGAGCCTGTTGATCGCCAGCTAGTAGTGAAATTATCATAGAACCAATGATTTTGGTTGGATTTTTATAATTTTTTCACTGGAATGAGTATACTGTTTGCTGAAAATGATGACACATTGACTGATGTCATAACCTGGACCCATAGTTGATTGCCAATGAAGTAAAGATGAAAATATTGGGAAAAAGTGAGAAAACGCCTAATTTTTTTCCATAAAATTGATACAAAATCATGTAGAAATGTGTTTTAAGAGTTATTTTTTCAGTGGATGTTGTCGCCACATGTGTTCTGTGTATCTGAAATGCATTCATTGACAGCCTACCCAGGCTACTGAGGATTTGAAGAAAAAAAACATTTTTTTACAATTTCCTGTCGAAAAATAAAGGGTGCATACAGTGAAATGGCCACAATTTTTTTTCGCGATATTTCCGGCAGAGCAGACCCCTCAATTATTGTTCCTTAGTGTCAAAGTTAACAGAAAAAACACAAATAAAAAGTATAACGGACGATGTCAGGTTCAACCCATTTTTGAGCCTGTGGCTCCCTGACTATATATAGAAATGTAATTGAAATCACAATACTCAAGGGAGCTGGAGTTAAATTTGATGAAGGTAAAAATGTGTCACACTGTTGAACATTGTTACAACAAGCATTGCATTGGCGCATAGACACCCAGGCCTACAAGCCATATTCTCCAGGTGTGAGAGGAAACATCTGGTGCATGGCCTGACATTTGGCAAAAAAAAAAAAAAGTATTTACCTGGCTCTGTGGTGGATCTCTGACAGAGTTTTCCTTGAGGACAGTGCACCTGAAGCCTGTAGTATGTGAAGAGATACAGAATTTACAGACAATGAATCCAGTCTCTTCTGAACAGGTCATGGATTGGTTAACAGAGCTATGTTCACATCATAATAGCACAACCAATTAAAGGGATAGTTCACCCAAAATTCAAATTTCACTCATTATCTACTCACCCTCATGTCGACTAAGGGCTGTGAGAAGTTTCAGAGTCCTCCATTCCTTCTCTGAGTTACGGGGGGGTCCGTGCAGCAGTATTTGTCCATATAATGGTTGTCAATGGATACCAACTTTCTTCGTCCAAAAAGACACACCAAAAAACATCCAAATACCTCCATAGTGCTCGTCTGTAATGTCCGTCTTGTAGCCTATTGAAGCCCCGACATGAGAAATTGTTCAGAAAAAAATTAAATACGTCTATATTTTAAGCTTGTTTGTAGCGGAAGCTCCCAGGGTCTCAGTTCACTGCTCGTCCTGTGTCAGTGCAAGTCTTGCGTGATTTGCACTGACCGGCGGAACAATTTCTCATGTCGGGGCTTCAACACAAGAGAGACATTACAGACGAGCAGTATGGAGGTATTTGGATGTTTTTTGGTGTGTCTTTTTGGATGAAGAAAGTTGGTATCCATTGACAACCATTATATGGACAAATACTGCTGCGCGGACCCCCCGTAACTCAGAGAAGGCACGGAGGACTCTGAAACTTCTCACAGCTCTTAGTTGACATGAGGTTGAGTAGATAATGAGTGAAATTTGAATTTTGGGTGAACTATCCCTTTAAGCACCACGTGTTAACAATTATGCAATCAGAGCCCAGCCCAGACACCTTGATTAAAACCACTGTGGTTCAGGTTAAGGACTGAGGTCCTGCTACTGCAACACAGAGGATTTTACTCGAAATGCTTCACGTGACGCTCTTTTAACCCTCTTTTAGGTGAATTATTTACTCCCCACAATGTTTCCCATGATTGGAGAATGGCGACTTTCTTTGTCAAAAGCCATCACTGCGTTGCGTAATTACCCCAGAGCTGCGTGTGAAGTCCTACTCGTGGTGACTGAATGGAGTGAAATCCTTCTGAAAACTGCGCTCGTGTGCACCAGCGGCTTGACTTTGTACCTGTCGACTATGCTGAAGCTGAACGTGCTCCTCAGGCTGATGGTGGCAGGTGTGCTCTCCACGCGAGAGGAGCTGGACCAACATGACAACTTTGGCTGCCCCACCTGGTCCTCAAGAGACGGAGGAGGGAGATCTGCGAGGTGGTGGAGGACCGTGCTGTCGGTGCTGCGTGTCGTGTCTGCGCTCTGCCACCGTTCAACGTCTGTTTGCGTGACCACGTTAGACCTGCTTCACGTGGCGTCATCGGCTCTGAGCAGGAGCTTCAGCCTCACTGTCTGCACCATTATGACTTTATGTGGATGCATCAGGCCAGTACTGCTCACCTTACAGACTGTGACTGGGTACTCCACACAAGCAATTAACATTGTTTGGGATCTGTGAAACCAACCAAAAGTGATTCTTAGGGTCATCATTTTAAATGCAAGTCAAGGACATGTAAATCTGTATTGCCTGTTTTTATATCAATAAAATGTTAATCATTTGAATCAAGCACAATATTTAGCATCATTATCAATTTTGAAATATATGGAGCCTTCTCATTCAATGACCTCAGACACATAAAATGACAAGTACTTGACACTTTATTGCATCAGTTTCACTAATAAATAGTGTCCCACTCCCTCAGTAACCCAAGAGCTTCCAACAGACGTCGCAAGGATTCAGTGCAGCACTGCTGTCATCAGTGCCTCCAGTCAAGAAATCAAATCCTGCTTATGAATGTGAGTTACAAAAAAAAAATCCTGTCACAACATTGTCCAGTTTTCAAACCCTTCTACCTGGCTCAGGAAAGGCTCAATGTTGAAGAATGAAAATGCAAAAAAAGAACAAAACAAAAATCCAAGTTAAGGCTTGATTGCAAAAGCAAGATAAACATGTTTAAACCTAAAATATTTGATGACCAAAATAGAAAAAGAAAAAGGAGCTCCTATTTCTTCACTATACGACTGTGTGAGTACAACATCACTCTTTCCTTGGCTTTTGAAACTGACATTTGGGATAAGACGTGCGTACAGTACACACACACAGCCAGCATCTGACTTTCTACTAAATAAACACCTAAAGGACTGCCATGTAACCGTGTATATGCCCCCTTTAGGCCTCTAAGTGTCTTCTCACCACACAATCTACCAACATTAGTACATGTTTGGCTAGGAAAACAACATAAGATGAACATACAAAATATATGTTTTGGTTTACAATTGCCAAAGCCATTGTACAGATTTTTGGTTTGACAGGACATTTCAATGACTGTAACATTCATATTTAAAATAAAAGATTAACAATAATACAAAACTATTTTTGGAGAAAATGAAAAAAATAAAAGAATCAAGCAATAACTACAAATGGTCCCATATTGCAGCATGGTGGTAGGGTGTGGGCTGGCAACTGGGTGTTACTTCTACTACTTCTCAGATTAACTTCATCTCACTGGAATCACATTAGTTTTAAAATTGTGTGCAAACCGTAGACCAGAAATTGGCAACAAGGTACCTTTTGAGCAGTTGAGCAACATAAGAATCAAACACTAAATTGTGCACAGAGAGCTTTACGGTATGAGTATCATGTATAGAAAATAGTGAGAGCAGAAATAGTGAATGGTAACAAAACAAAAACCTCACTCTGGTGAAGGTGGCTCAGTAATTAAAGTTTTTTTTTCACTAAATGAGCAGACCAAAACCAGAGAGTAAAAATCAGAAACACAAGGTCTATGCAAAGGACAAGCGTTTGTAACCTACACAAGAAGATTTTTTACACAGTAGTGTATTCACAAACTTTTCTGTGATCAGACTTATGATGCCGTTCCTACAGACAGTTGTGCGACCTCAGAAGACGGTCCAAGAGAGAGTCGAAACTGGCAAACTGCACTGTAATTACGAAGAGGCGATGACCTGTGGCTTGGAATGACTCGAGACTGTCGTTTACTTCAACTGTGGAGTATAGACACTTCAAATGATTAGCTGCCAAAGAAAAATATCCCAACTAAACTACAAATCATTGCACTAAAGAAAAAATAAGCCAGTGAAGGTCTTTGAAACCTAACTTCTGTCAGTCAGCAGCTTTAACATCAGCTCCCAGAGGGACCAATCAGGGGAAATAAACTTGGAGGGCTTGCTCACATGTTTTCAGCATTAATGTGAACAAACCCAAATTGTCACTGTCAGTTGCTACAGGTTCACAGAAAAACCAAAAAGAGTGATGACAATATGCCAGTGCCAGCCCAGGCCCTGCCACCATGGATGAAAGATAACTTCTCTACCAATAATATGACAACGACGACAAAAGTTTCAGAGAAAACAGACAGTGAGATACAGATAATATGCAACAGTGAGATACACAACTGTTGAGAAGAATTTGCATTAAAAAGAGCTGAGACATGTAAACGGGACATTGTCTTCTTGTAGTTTCTGCATACAGCTCCCTCGTCGTCTCTGCTCGAATGTGTGTCCGCCATGCTCTTGTTGTTGGGTGATGGATGGTGCAGTTTACTCTACTGTCACAGACTTGGCCAGGTTTCTTGGACAATCCACCTGTTGCCAAGCAGAAGAGGTCAATTACAATATGATAAACAACTGCCATGTATATGGACAATGGGTGATCAAGGGCTTCTGCTACTGTCAGGCTTTAAACAGAAACACACTTTAATGTGTGAGTCAGTGATATGACAGCTTGATAACACTGCTAAAAAAAAAGCGCAGTGGGAGTGGGAGCTGTGTGCACATAAATGTTTACTTCTCTGTCAGAACAGCTCAGTTTCTATGTCAGTGCTCGTTGACATAAAAACTAAACTAACTGGGCTGCACTGTCAGGACATCCCTCTGATGTGAAGTGCTTTAAAAGCTGCGTCAACAATGGCTATATTTACACGCTGCACTTCACTTAAGTTGTTTACTTTGACCATTTGACCTCCTGCGATACAGCAAAGTCAGTGAAATATACAAAGAAGCAGCAGCCAGACCAAACCTGTGTAAACAGTAAGCTGCCTTTCAGACTGGAGAAAGAGAGAGTAAAACCAATAACACTAATAACAGTAATACCTGCTGGTCTTTGCCAACATGGTTGTTTGTAACCGTTTCAAATAAACCCATGAATTTGTGCACAGACAGATATTTACATGTGCTTGTAATCCTCTCAGTGTGTCAGCCAAAACTCGCTGTCAGTATCACCCTCACCGCAGCGTGCTGGTGTAGGGAGTTTACAAGCTTCAGCTCTGAATTAGGTTACTTGTTAAAGTAAGTTAGGAATACGATGACCTGCTCGTGTAAACCCTGCATGTTGTTGGTTTCCGGTGATGGGTTTCAGTGCACTTGTTCACACTGAAATCCAGGTATGCCGCCAGATAATCAGGTCTTTTTTTAATGTATTTATTTATTTATTTATTTTACAAAAAATCTCCTTGAAAATGGAAGTGCAGCATCTTTATTCTCATTTGTGTGCCCTTATTTCAACCTTATTTTGCTTAACATGGGCATTTTGGTAATATTGAAGGTTTTACTGCAGGTGAAAACGGTGGAGGAGTGGGACTGATAACAAACGTTTTAGTGCTGCAGTACTCATTTACCGTTGAGCCTGCAGGGACGGTACTTACGTCGTAACCTCGGAGGACAGCCAGGTGGAAGGACAGCAGCTGCAGCGGGATGACGCTCAGGATGCCCTGTAGGCAGTCCACACAGTGAGGCACTTTGATGGTGCGGCTGGAGTTCTTGATGGTCTCGTAATCATCTTTGTCACAGATAACAATAGGACGGCCCTGTAAAAAAAAAAAAGGGAAAACATTGTTACTAAAATGTCAAGTACATTGTCTATTAGTGTGATGATCCTTAAATAAGAAAAAAAGCCAGCTATGAAAACACTTACTTTCACCCTCATCACACTTTAGTTTCACACCTCTTAAACCAACATCTGCTGCAGATTACTGACAGCAATGATGTCACACTCAACCCCTCCCTTGTTTTTACTGAGGTGAAGGATCAGAGGTGTGGCACAGACAGGCCTGTGAAAATTAACCTAACATGTAAAATATGCTGTGGCTGCCCAGTGTTCATGTGTTGTGCTTGAATGAACCTTACATGTTCTGGTTCACAGCACTAAAAAACCTAAGCATTTGAACGAGTAAATATACAGTCTACATGGTTGATCGCTTTTTTTTTTTTTTCTAAAACAGGACATTTAAAACTATGATTGGATTGTAGTGTGTGAGTTTATAGAGCTCACCTGGCGGGCGACCACTTGTTGCAGGGCGTTCTGACATTTGATGTAGGTGTGGTCTCTCATGATGATCATAATGACCGGCATGAGTTTATCCACCAGAGCCAGCGGACCGTGTTTCAGCTCTCCGGCCAGGATGCCCTCCGAATGCATGTACGTGATCTCCTTGATTTTCTACACAGGTTTACAAAACACCCACTTGTTAAGAAAATCCAAGCTTATGATGGAGTCATCTGTTTTGCATCTCAAATTATAAATCCTCAGTAAACCACGTAGGTTGTACTTGCTCACCAGTGCTCCTTCCAGGCAGGTGGCGTAATGGTAACCTCTACCCATGATCAGTACGCTCTTCTGCTGGTACAGCTCTGTTGCCAGCTTCTGGATCTCATCATCCAAACTGAGGACCTCCTTGATCAGATCTGACACAGACAGAACAGAGACGCAGATATGACTGAGCCTTAAAACAACTGTGTGTAATCTTGAATCAAGCACTGTGTAAACATGCAGCTGATGTCAAATGCTAGAATCTGGGCCGAACTGGGTCATAACGTTGTGCAGGGAGTGGCCAGACATTCTTCATTAGTTCCCCATTAGTGACATGCCATCATATGTTTTAGATCCAGAGTAGCGTGTGAGGGCTCACAGCCAATAGATAGTCTCCCTCCACGTCTTGCTCTTTCTTCTCTTGATCCCACTCTCATCACTGAGCTTCCTCTTCCGAGAGGATCGTTTGAACAAAAAAAAATCAAACATCAAAAATGAACCGGGCTTTGGATGCACTTGATCTTTTCTAAGAGGGCTGTTTTTTGGATCCCCATACATTTCAATCTCTCATGTGATCAGGATATCCCTGGCTGAGGCGCAATACTCCTGGCTTGATTTACCTGGAAGCACTCTCAGGCCCTGGATTATCTCACGCCGTCTGGGCTGCATGGAAATCCTGTCATCGCACATCAAGAGGGCAAACATGATCAGGGCCACAAACTGGCTGGTGTAGGCCTGCAGAGCAAAATGGCAGAAGCAGAAGCAGAATGCATGAGTTAAATCAGCACAAAAAATATGTAGAGAGCTGTGCAGTTTATGAGTGAACTTTTGAAATTTTATTGTTTTTCTTTCTGTCTGATTTATAAAGAAAACAGCTGTACGATGATGCGTGCACACATGTAGAAATGGTCACAAACTCCCCCTTGGACATGGCAGCATTGCTTGTAGTGACCCATTAATGAAAGGTAAAGTAGTTTTCCAGTTTTAGAGAGCTGAAACCAAATCACAGCAACCCGATCCGAACTTTAGTCTTCCTTTTAGCAAAGATTGTGGAGCCTTGTGCTTCTTGTCTCCCAGTTTTGATAGTGAACTTTGTCTCCAGTTAATAATCTGCACCAGATGAGAAATGGAAGGAGAGGCAGATTCTAGTACACGCCAAAGCATTAAAATGCATGCAGTTGAGCTCAGTCAAGCTTCATCCTGGAAAACTTGATGAACACACAGACATCCACCACATCACACCAGAGAGCCTCCTCTCGGATCGTCCTGGAAATGTCACCGTTCAAAACCATCGCACATCTAACACTGGATGCCTGTCATCATTATCAACTCCCGCTCTGCGTGTTCCTTCATCTCAGAGCACGTTTGGAGGCCTTCCATGCCTATTTGGGAGATTTAATCAGTGTTAAAGTGAAGCCAAGTCATTTCACGGGACCCTCTAGACTCAGAAATGCCAGTGTCGGAGGCCAAGAAAATAGCTGTAAAACCTTTACAGTGTGTTTTTTTTTTCTCCCGACAGCACGCTAACCACAGTCCCACAGAACTCTGACAGTCTGCGCCGGTAAACTAGATGTGGCAACATATTTAATCAACATTGTAAACTGCGTGTTTCTATCGTCGTTTTGTGTCGTCAACTGTTACCCTACAATGATGACCAACACACAGCCGAAACAGCTGGAATATGAACAAGCTTCCTTTGAACTGAAACAGTTGTGGATCAGAAAAAAGCTCTGTATCCCTTTAAAGTCCCAGAGGATTCTCTTCTTGTCAAATTCAAGCAGGCGTCTTCCATCTACCATCATTTGATGTGCCTGCAGGATTTGCCTTTTGATTGCATCAAAGTATTTCGGCTCAAGTCTCATATTATTCCATAAATCTTGAATTTGACCAAACAAACTGGAGATTGTTGTTTTTTTTCTTTCTTTTTCTCTTTTCCTTTCAATAAAAAAAACACATCAGTATGAAACAAAAAAAATGGGTCAAGTGGATGAATTTGCAGTCATGTAGCAGTTGGGTGCCATGCATGTGCTCTATTGATTTGATGAGCTAGGTTGTGCAGCATTTGGTTGAGCTGGGTGTGGGTGTGTGGCCCAGCTAGCCAAGCAGTAAATAATGGCGTCGCTGAGACGAGCTCTGGGGCTTTGGAGCAGCGCAAGAGTCGCTGAGCCAAGCCCACGGGCTGGGCCAGGGAGGGACCTGCTCCTCTCTCTCTCTCTCCATACTCACTAGCTGCAGCCTGGGCTTCACTAATTCTCTGCTCTGAGTCCAAACTGGCAAATCCTTTTGGTTTTTGAGGAAGGGTTAGAGGTGGGGGGAGGGAAGGGAAGGGATGAAAACTAAGGATCCTGACTTAACATGAGCTGAGATGAGAATATCAGGCTTCTTCAACTCCCTGCGGTATCAGAGTGGAGGAAAATATCAGCTTCTAAGAGGCGGGACCAAACTCACAATGAAGTTTTCATCTGGGTTTCATTCGGTGTCAGTGGGCGTTGAGTTCGCTTTTTGAGATGATGCAACAAACTGGTGTATTGTTGCTTCAAGCTCAGTGTCAGCAGGTCAGTTCCACCGGAAACAAACAACATTCAGGTTTCTCAGGTGGACAAATATGATGAGGGAAAAATGGACACGTCTTTTGTTTGAGCTGAGCAATGTGCTATGCATTGGCTTGGTGTGCTGTAACATCCAGATTTCTACCAGCTGCTCACCCTCACTTGAATTGTTACCAAATGGTCCGTCTGGTCCAATTGGCAACTGGCAGTAATACATAAATTAATACTAGAGTTGAAACGGAAAATGTATATCCTAGTCAGAAAATGCACATTAAAATGTGTGCAAACAAACACTCCTGTTAACAAGCCGTTGTACAGACCAATACAGTGTCTGTCCTGGTGGCTCAAGTCTGTCACAACGAAAAATAAAAAAAAGCTCATGGGACCTGAACAGCCCTGTAGTTTGGCTACTGACACAGTGATGCTATAAAGTAAATACGCCAGATGAGAAGAAAGTTATGAGCAGGTGCACCGCTGCCGTCACTCCAGCTGTATGAGACGTTGTGGGATGGCTGCACTTTGTGGTAAAAACAACTTCCACTGGACTCGAGAGCTGGGAGAGCTGCCACAGTTTACCTTGGTGCTGGCCACTCCGATCTCAGGCCCAGCGTTGATGTGCACTCCACAGTCAGTCTCCCTGGAGATGGAGCTGCCCACTGTGTTGGTGACGCCCACAGTCAGAGCCCCTCTCTCCTTACAGTAGCGCAGGGCCATGAGGCTGTCAGCAGTCTCCCCTGGAGAATTGGCAGAAATGGAAAACATCACGGTTTGTGCAACGTAATAGTTCTGATAATAAAATTAAGTTGATTTATTTATTTGCAGGGTAATTGATTTTGCCTCATACAGGGCTCAGATTTGAAACAGCTCCACAGAAAAACCACAAGGTCCACCACTAACATCACACTGAGCAAAGCATGCTGCAAAATCACACACTCCCAAAGCTGAAGCAGAGAGTTCAAGTACAGAAAACCCAAACGTAAAACTTAGCTAAAACTCAAGAAGTGCACAAAGGAGAGAGATGAATCAAAGTGGCTCCGCTAGATGGAAACTAGAAGACAAATGGGGAATGTGCACTAGATCAAGTCCAGATGGCACTGGTCTCCCCACCTGACTGGCTGATAAAGAAGCAGACATCGTCCCGGAAGACGGGTGTGTTCCTGTCCAGGAAGTCGCTGGCCAGCTCCACCATGACAGGTAGCTCGGTCAGCTCCTCCAGGACCTGCCGGGTCTGGGAAAGTAAGAGAGGAGTGCTCAGCACCATGTCCAAAGACAAACTAGTTGAGCAAATGTGCAAGCTTACACATCTGTGTCAGTGATACAGAAATCACATTTGCTATGTATAGGATGGACTTAAGGGAGCTCAACTCAACAATGTGAAGTTACACGACGGAAGAAAAGAAAAAGGTAAATGGCTACTCACTGCTACTCCGGCATGGTAGCTGGTCCCACAGGCGATGAGAATAAGTCGCCGACACCTCTGGATCTCTTTGATGTGGTCCTTCAGTCCACCCAGTGTCACTGGAGAGGTAACCAAACAACTAGTCCATCATTTCAACCCACTGCTGCCCACCTTATTTAACAAGAGCCATAAAGTCCATGCCAGTGTGGAGATACACAACAGATTTTTATATTTTACATTTACAGTATGTGGCTGCTTAAATTTATTCATGAAGTAAACTTTTTTAATTTTAAAAAACATGTAGAAGCATGGAGGGAACAGAAGTAAATCTGTGTGTTCTTGTGTGCTTTCCTGAACTACAGACATCTGTGCATGTGTTGAAGCAAAAGATTCATGAAGGAAAAGTGACCGTTTGTACTTTTAGTGACTATTCAATTTTTTTGTTGTCCAAGAGTTATAAACTGTGAAGAAAGAAAAATGGGGACAAAGTGGAAAAATAGTGCATGTGTGTTATTACATCAATGCTCCACCGAGACAATTAATAAGACACCAAGTAACCTGTGTTGTTATCGAAGTTGACCCTCCCTCTCATAGTGTTGACCACAGACTCTGGCTGCTCAAAGATCTCCTTCTGCATGAAAGAGCTGTAGTTGCCTGTGGAAGGAGGAGAAGAAATCACTAGTTTAAAAAACAGAAAAGGCTGCCTGGAAGATGTCTTGTTGACACATGTAAAACTCCTGAACCACAGTCTTGTGAGGGAACAAGAAATATCTTGTTTGATGATGTTGGTGTTGTTTTCTCAATATTAAAAAACCCATCCTCAATGTTAGGTCACACCTTTAATGAGGCAAAACAAGGATGAGACGTCAGGAAGATAGTGTTTTTCCACCCATTACAAACTGTGACAGTGAGATATTCAAGAGTTATTTCTCCTGCCCCTGACAGTGATTTGGGTAATGAAAATTAGGTTATTCAGCAGAAAGGCTCCAGAAACTGAGACAGAGGACAGAGGCTGAGTAATGACAGGACCACAAAGGAATGTTGGATGCAGCCAGCATCAGTTTACCACTGCCCTCTGCTGGAGTACTGAGGAAGAGTCCCAAAAACATTTAGAGACTTGTAATCAATAAATTGTTGTGACTGATAAATGTTTTCATTGCATTGGCTTCTGGTCCATCATGTTGCATTTGAAATAAAATGGAAGTAGTGATGTTGAAGTGTTGACTTTTAGCTTTAAGGGTTTCTCACATCAACATTAAGCTCGCAGCACGCCATCGTTTTTGGAATTAGTTTTCCAATTCATGGAGGTATTTATCATAATAATGCAAACTGCAAGATGCAAGAATCAGTCAGTCAATCCACCAGTTGATCAAAACATAATTAACAATTATTCTGATCATCAATTGTTAGTTTCAGTCATTTTTGTCAAGTTGATTCCAGTTTCTTGAAAATGAGGTTGTTTTTATCCCATGTGACGGCAAATGAAATATTTTTGGGATCACTGGTTGCTTATGTTTCATAGACTATCAGGAATACAACTATAGTCTGGCTTTATGGCATATGCTTTTATTCACTCTCTTGACCAGAGTTACATGAGAAGACTGATACCACTTTCATGTCTGTTTGAAAAATATGAATTGTATAGCCAGTATAGTATTTGTTGGGCTTAGTGAAGACATTGGAAACGGGGAAATAGTTAGTCAGGCTTGGTTCAAAAGTAACAAAATCCACATACTACCCTATACTACAGGGGGAATAATTAAAGTGTTATGTCTCCTTTCATTAATCTGGACAAGAACTAAAATTCTGCGCTTTATTGGGAAACAACCCCCTGTCAATTCACTCAATAGATCAGGGGATCTGCATGTAAATATACTCTAATTGAAGACTGAATTAAAGAAGACAACAAATAAAAGCAGTCCAGTAACATACTGAGTATAGTGTATGTCAACTCATGCACTGAGAGAGAAGGTGAAGGGGATGAAGTTTGGGGTCTCATATTATAGACAGTTATTTGCCTTGGGGTGCAACTGATCTGACAGGGGCTATAACTATGATAACAAGGGTAGCCTGAGGCCTGGGTGTTAAAAGCCTGTTCAGCAAGTCTTAACTTAGACAATAATAATAGGGTAGAGGACAAAATTACAAGGTAGGGTACAAATGATGTATTTCCTCATATGACCTGGAGCAATTTATGTGGATGAAGTGAACACAACAAAGGCTGACCCTGCGCTCACCCTTCATGATTTGCTGAAGCTCCATCTGCAAGGTCTGGATGGCACGGGCTGAGTAGTCTCCCACCTTGCGCTTTATCCTGTGGATGGACAGCCGGCCCTCCATCACGGCGGCCACATCGTCATCCTCCAGGAAGATCACTCGGTTTGTGTGTTCGATCACTGCACTGTAGTGACAAGACAGACACAGACAAAAAAAAACAAAACACATCAGACAAACGTTGATTTACACTCAACAGACATAGTTGAGACAAACTGGGTTGCGTGTTTCAAGGAGAATTTGGTGTTGTTAAAAGTTGGATACAAAGACACAGCCATCTGCTTACCTTGCATCTGAAGCAAAGTAGTACTCCACAGCTTTCTCATCCACAGGGAACAGGCAGGTGTCCTGGTCAGTCCTGGGTAGGGCACCGCAGCTCTTCTTGTCTTTTGTAGCTGAGAAAAAAAGAAAGAAAGTGGGCCCCAGTCACACTAACGCAGTCACATGAGGAAAAATTAGAAACAGACATTCCACACATTCATGGATAGAAAAATAAACTCACAGGAGCGGTAGAGGACAGGAATGTGATCTGTGGATAGCTTGTGATCACTCCGGACTCCAATCAGCAAAGGGCTTCCCCTCCTGCACAGCGACATTTTAATGAGCCAACAATGCTTAAAACTGTAATAACAAATAGTTTCACAGCATCAGTAGTGGCAGGGTTTCCGCTATTGTGGCGGCTCGCCACTCCTTAATTATCGCCGCCACTGGGTCGGAGCAGATACACAATAATAATCTACTGGTTACCGTTACTTTGTAAACTTCCTCAAGTGTCTCGAACTGCTGGATGGCGCTCGGTTTATCAATAAACAACGTCAACGAGGTTATTATATTATATATTATTATTATTATAGCCCATAAGTATTTCATTTTATCTTATTAGGGATTATACAATACATGGGCAAACTAAGGACTGAACAACACAAAACACTAGCCCATAAGTTAAACGCCACATGTCCGTTTCTGTTTTTAATCTCCTCTCTTCAGTACTGACGTTCTCACTACACGCTGGTCTGTTGACAATATCACGTGACGGTGGCAACCGACGCTGCACGTTAAATTATCTGACGTTTCATCAAGGTGTTTTCTTATTACTCGGAAGTTGGTGTGTGTGTGTGTGTGTTGGGGGGGTACTGGTAGTGGTGTACCTTGTGCCAACTGCCTCTCCAGGGTAGTGGACACTCTTGAAGACCAGGGCGAAGGCTCCCTCCTGGCAGGTGGAAGAGCAAACAGATCAGACAGGCTCTTTCATCTCACAAGGAGCGGTGGGACGCGTAAGCAAGTCCTTACCAGCTGTTGGGTCACCCGTTCCACCAGCGTGGTAAAACTGATGTCGTCGCTCTCCCGGTTGTCAAACATATACTTCACCAGCTTGGCGATGGTCTCAGTGTCGGTCTCCGACTCAAACTCGTAGCCTTTGCTCTCCTGTGGAAAGGTGGGGTGGGGGGGGGTTAAGTGCCATCTATAAGTAACAGGTGTTAAGAGCAGCTCATGAAAGACATCTGCTCACCAGGAATTTCCTCAGGTCTTTGTAGTTGGTGATGATCCCATTGTGAATGACAATGAACTCTGTAAACCAGAGAGATGAACATAAACCAGGATATCAAAATATCTTCATCCAGAATATAAAAGAAGTAGCTGTTATGGAAAGCAAGGCAAAACCTCCAACTGTGTAGAGTGAGTTAGTTTTCTGTCTGTAACACAACTGACCGTTGGTCTTGTCTGATCTATGTGGATGGCTGTTGACTGGGCTGGGCGCACCATGGGTGGCCCAGCGGGTGTGAGCAATGCCGAGGTGAACATCAAACTCCACATCCAGGTCAATATCCTCCTGTTCTAAAGGCCAAACAAACACAAGCTGACAGTTAATATTTAGTGTCCCAACTTTACTGCACAATGACAAATAAAGTTTAATGACTCATTCTAGGGGAGTGAGGAACTTAATTTCAGCTTACTGTGGATCTCTTCGTCCAGAGCCTTCACTTTTCCGCGTTGCTTGATCAGTTGGATAGACTTGGCGTTGGACTCCCAATCTTTGCCATTCCCTCCATCAATTCCCACACCTACCAAAACCAGCAAATGAGAAATAGTTTAAGATTACAATGCTCTTAATTATCAACAGGTTACTAAACTATTACGGTGCTATTACCGCTTCCATCAGTCATGTCCTGTTTCTGATCTCAGAACTGAACTTCAATATACAGTGGTGCTACACTCATTGAACGCAAATGCAAAAAAGCTCAAGGTCTGACTGGAAAGCAAATGCACTATAATAAATTAGCTCCATTAGTGGTAGATCAGCTCATTGGAGCAAATTATGCAATACATTTATCACTGATGCTTTGTTCAACACTATCCTCTGTGGCAACATCAGCCAGACACTGTGGGGACTAAGAAGGAAACGGGCCTGATAAACAGGCAAGAGCATGTTGGTGATATGAGCTTTTTCCATCACTCACCAGCTGAGTCATAACCTCTGTACTCCAGACGTCGCAGACCTTTCAGGAGAATTTCAAGGATCTCACGGCGAGTCCTCGGCACATGGTAGTTGAGATAGGCAAATATTCCTGGGGACAGGGGGGAAGAAAAGGGTTCAAGCTGTGATTTCTATATAAAGAGTTTTGGTCTGCCGATTCTCTCTAATTCTAATTCTAAAAAGTGCTCTAAATCCCGACCTAAGATGTAAGATTGATAACTCAGTCTGACAATTGTGGCATTGCAACTTATAAGTGCTGCTTATGGCTCTGGTTAATGTCTGTCAGACTGATTCAACTGCACACATATCAACCAAATCTGTTATAATGCAACCAAATATGATACCACAGTATGTCAGGCTTGAAATCAATATCATAGTATTAATAAGAATATTTTGTTCAGAATATATGATTCTTAAATATGTGTGAACAATCTGTGTTGCTTTCATTGCTAATTATATCAGAAAAAATAAGGGTGAAGAAGAATGTAATTCAATTCCTGAGAAACATGGGACACATATCACTCAGTAGTGCATACCTCTATTACTGGCGGACAATGAATGAGAAACCCGTTTCACAGGTATAGAGTTACCAAGAAAACAAAAACAAATATTGTTCTCAGTTACAGCAGCCTGACCTGCTTGGATGCAGTGGGGTGTATCTATAAACCTGGTGTTTCACAAGCTGGTATCTGCTATTCTGGAGAAGGGTGGGGTGGGAGTTACTGTCATGAGAGAAATCTCAGCCAAGATGTTGATTTCAAGTAATAATCATGAATCATGCATAACCATTTGAGATGTTTGTTAAGACCAACATTTTAACAACATACATTGTGGTACAATGATTGGCCCACAAATTATGATGAAAATTTGGTTTATTAAACTGACACATTTCTGCTATAACCAGCAGTCCTCCAGGGCCAGGCAAACGAGTGGCTTCTACAGCCAGTCTACTATCCTACATAGACTGAAAGGAGTGTAACCTTTAACTGGCTGAAGGAAGTCATGAAATACAGCCCAGCTTACACAGCTGAGCACTGAGAAGTAAATGCAAATGTGGAGCCCAAGGAACGACTGGTTCAACAGAGCATTCATTGATAACAGCAAAGGGATGGAGTGAGGGGCAATTCGCCAGGGAAAAGTGGTGCAGCAAGGGGGTGAAAATCCCATCACCCAGCGGGAAATGCACAGCTTAACAGGAGTGCGTATTAACCCGAGCATGGTGGTATCTTATCGTCAGGGTAGATGTGACAAACAGGTCTATTTGGTCCGATTGGTGCACTTAAAGAGATAGTAGTGACAGCTGATGGGAGACAGAGGCATCACTTATCAGTCACAAGTGCGACACGAGAGGAGACAGGAGACAGTGACCGATAGTAGCAGAACATCTCCAGTAGATTTCCCAAACTGATCGTGACCAATAAACATCCCTTTTCCGGGTCTCTATCAGTGTGAGTTAAACATTAGTGCAGTAGGACCGCGACACATCAGTGTTACACACACACAACACGCCTTCAAGGACAAGAAGTACCAATTAGATTCCTACTAAAACACAACAGCAATATTAACTCACATCCTGTCCAAACATTTGGACCAACAAACCACAGACAAGGTTTAGTGGAAAGTTGCGCGATTTGCATAAAATCACCGAGAACCACGTTATGTTTTATCTGGAGTTGGCAGGAAGAAAGCAGCTCATCGTTTTCACGTTACGTCCAGGTGTCGACTTCCTGTTTGACACTAATAATCACCATTCACCTGGATAACATGTAGGTAACATGTAAACATTTACTGGTTTATATTTAGCCAACCGACAGCATCAGCAACATCAGCTCATGTTCGCTAACACAGGTTAGCCACCCATGGCTAATTTCAAATGAACTGTGTCGTCAGCCTTGACTGCCGACACCAGCAGTGACTCACTTCTCTTGTACGTGCCGTTTTGCTAAACATGTAATAATATAAACCTCCTACTGAATAAAATAAATGTCGGATATACAGGGGACTCACCACACATGTCTTCAGTTGGGCTGCCAGTTACAGCTACTCCGGTAGCTGGGAACGCCTGTCAAATAGGTTCTCGCCCCCCTCCGCTCTCATCCAATCACAACCAACCGCTTCTTTCCTTGGCGCCCTCTGATTGGTAGACTGGCCTGTCAGTCCAGCTGCATCAACCTACGTAGGCACTCCTGACGTGGCATCAGGATGCAGATCCGTGGGCTGGACCGACAACAGATCCTGCTGCTGCTAACCAGCAGTTTAAACCAACATCACCGCACAATGGCAGGTCTCTCTACCACCACAGCACAGGACTAGTCTGTCACCAATGAATCATTAATGCTCAGATTATTCCATGATTCATTTTAGTCAACAGAGGACAAATAGGGTGCACATGGCTAGGATTACATTTTATCTTCTACATTTCTGTATAAATTGCATATGAATATAATTGATATAATTCTAGTTACATTTAATAGTTAAAATGTGATATGAATAAAACATCAACAACATAATTTTCATCATATCTGGGACCCCTTCATTTACTATGTATTGTATTGTAACAGATTTGTCACATGTGATCATGAAAGAGCCTGGGGACGGGTGAACAGTGGCACTTTGCGGAGCATAATATGTTTCTTCTTTTTTCCCCTTATACAATAAAATGGACTAACTCACTAACCCGATCCCGAACCAAGAATTGAAATAATTTGGGGGGTGGGGCATTTTTGTTCAGTGCATGTAATTGTATGTGTTGTGAAAACAATAAAAACAATGGACAAACTCATCTTCACGTCACTGACCTTAGTGCTCTCATTCCCAACCTCAGTTACTGTATAACTTCAAAACCTTTATCTCAGTCTGTCAAATGTGGCATTTAGATTGTAGAGATAATCCACAGCTAAACATGATCAAACAAAATGTTGAAAATCAAATTTAATAAAGCAAAAACTAGTATACTTTTACTCTAATGTATTGTGCACTGATGGACGCTTGTAATAAAGAATATTTCTACAGTATAAATGAACATACAAAAATGAATGAAAAAGGGGGAAAGAGAAAAGAAAACAGAAGCCAGGGTACAATTATAAAATATTTCAATAATCTTTATTTACAAACATACAGCTCTGTATATATTTGAAACCTACAGGCTGATTTGGCTAGTGACTGATTGAGGAAATGTGTAACAGTGTGAAATAATAAGCTGAATTCATTTCGGCTCTACAGTCAGGCTGTGCTCTTCTGTTCTATATATATTTTTTAAATACTTCAAACTGCTACCAAAATCAGCTGTCACATCTGTGAGCTACATGATGATGATGACAATGATGATGATGTCTTTCACACAGCTATGTCATACAACAGCTCATTTTCTTGCAAGTAAAGCAGGTCAACGGGAGAGAGGGGAATGTGTAAATGTGGTTCTGGTGTCAGTGCAGTTCAAGCTTGAGCATTCATCTCCTCTTCCTCATCCTTCACCTGTGGACAAACACATAATGCTTAGTTTTAGTTAAGAGATTGAAATATTAGTACTGCACTTAAATTAGGAAACCTATTAAAACACAAAATATGTTTTACAGTTTATTTGAACACTCCCTTAGTTATCAGGTAATGGCAACAGATTGTTCATGCAATAACGCTGTTCAGAGTGATAAACTAAACCTGTTGCAATGCCTATCACTTTTAATGTTTTTATGTCATATACAGTAGCTACTATAGATACTGTTCACCTCTATAAAGGACTAGATCAGTTCACTGAGCAGGTATGTACACAATATCAGTGATGAAATAAGGTGAATATGTGTTACTAAATTAAGCAGAAAGTAAACAGAGTATCATCCTGCAGGAGAACAAACCTGTTCCACTGATTCAACTTCAGGGACGTAAAACTGCAGCATGTTTTGGATTCCACTCTTCAAAGTAACAATGGAACTGGGACAACTCGTACAAGAGCCCTGCAGCTTCAGTTTAACAATGCCGTCCTCAAACCCCCGATACACAACATCACCTCCATCCTCCTGCACCGTTGGTCTGACAAACAAAACACCAGGATTTGTGAGAAGGAGCTGCAGTGACATGGAACCAATATTAACGTCAAAGCACATCATAATAAGCAGCTACCTTATTCGAGTATCCAGCAGCTCTTTGATCATGGCAACTACTTCATCATCGTCATCTGATATTGCTGAAAAGAGAGGTGGAGCTTTGTTCACAAAAGAAAACCTTTCCTATTGGTTCAATTTCAGGGTTTTCCCAACACTGATGGATGAAATTTTTACCTGTGTCGACATTGGGTTTGCTGTCCTCACTGACAACTGGTAGTCCAGAGGTGAAAAAGTCCATAATGGCAGCAAATACATCAGGTTTTATCACTTTCCATTCCATGTTTCCATCAGCCTAAGTGGACAGAACAAAGAAAATGTTTTACTACAGGTATTAACATTACATAATGCAACACTATGAGGTGCACATTAACTGCCGCTGGTTTCACCCTTGTTATGGTGATGAAGTCACTCCCGAAGAAGACACTCTTGACTCCATCAATCCTAAACAGCTGTCTGTAAACAATACAGAGCATTACTGAGGTTTTTTTTTTTTTTTTTTTTACATTTGAATAGTTTATTTTACAGTTAGTGTAGTAAAGAAATTAAACTGCTCATGGGTTTTATGCTTAAACACTAACAACCGTGCCTTATACATATAGCAGTTCATATTATACATTCACATAAACATTTGTACAAAAAGTCATGTACCTGGCCAAAGGAGAGCAGAATGCATCACGAGGTCCAGCAAAATTCATAGTTCCTTCTTCAAGAACTGTACGACCTGGCAGAAACTTAAGACTGTTCGGGTTTGGTGTGTCCTGTGTCTGCACAAACATGGTCCTTCCTTTAAACAGATAAAACACCAAGAGTGTAACATCTGTCATAGAGTTGTCTACATATTAAGAAAACCACAGGAATGCTGCATGAATACAAACCCGGAACAATCCATTGGGGGTTTTGTGGCTTTATGTTTGTGACCCTATGGTTGTGTGAAGGCCAGTGTAATCCGGCGCTTTGATATCCACAGGCTGCAACACTGAGACAGCACATGAAAAAAAAGATACAAAAAGTTACTACAGTGACAATTACATTTACAGATTCCACATGATGAGAAGTTTAACAACCCTCTGTGCACAGTCACAAATACACGCAAATCATTAGTGAATGAAATAATACAGCTTTTTACGTTGGCAAAGAGGCCCTACAATAGCCAGTGAAGCACAAACTCTATATTAGAGTCAGTGTTTGTCTAATCCTGGCCATGGCGAACAATACATTTCACATCTGTATTTGAATTTGTAATGTAGCTCAACTTTTGCGTTTTGGTAATTCTACCCTGTAAAATGCAGAATTTTGCTATTATTGGGGTTAAATCACATACCAAAACACACAATATAAATGAACATTATGTTACACAAGCATGATGCAAGACAGAGAAACACAACAGTGCCCCTTCATTTTGTAATGTCAATCACAGTGCTTTGCTTTCTTCATAAGCCACACCTTCAGAAATTAAGATACACAATCTTTACCAAAATCACAAACAATATGATGTCAGTTTCATGTCAAAGTAAATCAATGTCTGGTGCAGCCTTTGCATACTGTCATTTGGAGAAGAGCAATTATTATAGTTCATTTAATATAGGCTATCTGAGACAGGATTTATGGTAAAAGCCACATAGCAAATAAATCCACAAGAGATTTAGAGAAAAGCACAGATTTGGTAAGTAAAATTTCTAAGTAATTTAATGTCCCTCAGAATTAAATTAAGTTCAGGTATAAAAACTGCAAGAAATTAACTGCTGTAAATGTATTATTTTGAGATGTGTACACGGTTAAATCTATGTATTTAAAAAAAAAAAAGCTAAAATCAAACAGTAAGTTGCAAGACGATTACATTTCCAACAAGACAGAAACCTTAGCCGTGTAATGTGTGTCAGGCCACATTTGCAGTTTTGAAAAGAAAAGAAAAGAACCTGAATTATTTATTTCAGTGTCTAAATATCCATGTGGAGTCTGAGGAGACTCAGACTGTACCTTGAATGGGATGCAAAATTCATGAACTAAAGTTAGATAGATTTGTGAAGACATTAACACATAACATCAGCAGGTAATTTTTGAAAGGGGTCAATAAGCTTTTTAATAGTATAAGTGACTGTGACTAGAAGAGTCAAAGCTCTTCAACACGATACTGAGAAGTAATCTGCCTGCGTCACACACTGATTCAGCTAGCTAGTTAGCCGCTAGTACTTAACGTCAGTCACATGTTGGTTGTTAAGAGGCCAGTGCATTCAAACAAGCATCTAAAATATAAACGACGGGGTATCTCATCACGACAACTGACAAACAAGTAAACTTACGGACGCGTAAGTCTTGCTGAAATAGCCAACAACCTGCCGACCTGCATGTAAGTCGCCATGTTTGTTATGGTTACCTAAAGGGACCGGAAGTGCAGTTCCTCCTTCCGGAAGTGACGCAATATTATTGTGCGCCCGTTGAAGTCTTCTCCACTTAGCTATCTGCTACCGAGTTTTTTCGTGGGCAAAGAAATAACGTTGAATATCATCAAAATGCCGTGTGGCAAAAACTTTAGGAGGCGAAGAGGCTCATCAGACGCAGAGGAGGAAGAGACAACTGAAGCAGTCAGGTAAAGTGCTTCATTTAAACCAAGTGAACAAAAACACCGCCTAACTTACTGTAACGTTTGAGTTAACGTGGTCGACGGCTTCATGTATCAAAAAAACATTGTATTCGACTTCACTTTGTATTTCTAAGACAATATATTGCAATGGGATTCAATTTATATGTATTTCCTGTTGGTTTAGATCCAAAGTAGAAGAGGCTAAAGAGCTTCAGAGTTTGCGGAAACGACAGACCGGAGTCAGGTAACGTGAATGTAATGCTCTGTTGTTCGTCTCTGAAGTGTATTAAAACACATATGAGATGAAATTGTTATTCCTGGTTTCCTTTCGTTTAGTGTAACTGCCCTGTTGGTTGGAGAGAAACTGCCACCAGAGGCTGAAATTGATGTAAGTGGATTACTATTTATGTCTTATTAATTATTAGTGTTTAAGTGGCTTATGATTCAATGTGATTATAATAATGAAAAAATCTTACAGAATGACCCATTCAAACTCAAGACTGGAGGTGTTGTTGACATGAAGAAAGTCAAAGACAGGAACAGGGACATGTAAGTAAATCCACGACTGTTTTTAATTATCCTGATGCAGTGTTAAATGTACTATTACTGTATGCCACAACAACATGACCTGAGCATACTTGATTTGACCCAAGAGGACATTTGTTTCTCATACAGGACAGAGGAGGAGACAGACCTCAACCTGGGCACCTCATTCTCGGCTGAAACTAACAGAAGGGACGAGGACGCAGACATGTATGTATACTTGCTCCAAAAGTGTTAATTCAAAAATTAATCATGCGTAGAGTCTGGAAACGTTGTTGTCAGACTTCAGTTAGTTGATCACATTAATCTATATTCAAAACCTGAACCAAGTGATTTGTCCGTGTACATGTTGAACAATAATATTCAACACCAGCTTTATCTCAATGTGAAGGGCCAGCATGTTTGAGTTAGAAAATTCAATTTAGTTAAAAAAGATCAGATTTATGTTTTAGGTGCAGACAGAAGATCTAACACAACATGCATGTTGTAATCACCACTAGGAAGCAATTATGGATATTTACTCAGATGACTCATAGAAATGCATGTCACCCCACAGGATGAAATATATTGAGACAGAGCTGAAAAAGAGGAAGGGCTTGGTGGAGGCAGAGGAACAGAAAATTAAGGTGAAGAATGCAGAGGACCACCTGTATGAGCTGCCTGAGAACATCCGCGTCAACTCTGCCAAGAAGACCGAGGAGATGTTATCCAATCAGATGCTGAGTGGGATCCCTGAAGTCGACCTTGGCATTGAGTGCGTATTGAAAAGTTTTTAAATGATCCTTTAGATCTAACCTCGAAAAGAGAGACATATGCTGCATTGAGGCAAGGCAGTGATGAGCAGACAGGCGGGATGTAACTTTGCTTCTGTAACTTCTTTCCTAGTGCAAAGATAAAGAATATTATCTATACAGAAGAAGCCAAAGCCAAGCTTCTGGCGGAACAAAGGAACAAGAAAAAAGACCATGGCACGTCATTTGTACCAACCAACATCGCTGTCAACTACGTCCAGCACAACCGCTGTGAGTTTTGCCAGTCTCTTAAACAGTGAGGGTCATTGTGAGAGGTAACAAGAGATGAGAGATTGTCTGACTGTGTTTATTTATTTTTCTCAGTCTATCATGAGGACGTGAATGCGCCACAGAGGCATCACAGACACAGAGAAGAGCCCAAGGCGAGACCGCTGCGTGTCGGTGACACAGAGAAACCGGGTCCAGAAGGTAAAAAACTGCACACAGCTCAGTCACACACTGTTCTCCTACGAGCATTAGCCTATTCATATTGTGTTGTTCTAGACTGTTTAGAATTAGGTAAGACCATTTTCACACATTTGTACAAATAATAAAATACTTGCATGAGGTATTTTGAGCCTTTATGAAATCTGACTTATTTCTTTTTAATGTACAGCATCATCGCCACCCAACTACCGCAAACGTCCTAACAACGAGAAAGCCACAGATGACTACCATTATGAAAAGTTCAAGAAGATGAATCGACGATATTGAGGAACTGCTGCTTTTAAGAACTTGAAAGATAATTTGTTGGCTAGTTTCCCAAAGCAGCTGTTAAGGACAGAATTCCCAAGACTGTGTTGTAAATATTGTATATAGCCTTGTGTCTTTATCTGTAGACAGTGTATCCTCTGGAATATGTTTCACTAAAGGATAATTCATCCTGAAGAAATCTTGTGTGCTCATATCAGTAACCTTTGTCTAATTCTCAAGAATTTAGATGAATAAGACCAGAGTGTTTTAGGAAATGCAGGAAGGACATGAGAATTGTCAAATTAACTGGTAGTCCTGCTCTGAATTGTTGATTTTTTTTTTTTTAGTCCTTTGTAAAGCTTCATCTTCAAGTTGTGAGTTGTCTTATTGTTTCAAAGCAGTTTTAATTAAAAAGATAAAACCACAAACATTCGACTTGTTTAATTTGTTCAGTGCTTGGTGGAGTACAAAAGCAGAAATGAATGTTCCAAAAAGCAAAATTTTACAAACTAAATGTATGAACAACATACACTCATTCAATAGTTAAGTCCAACATATCAATATAAAAAAGTATATCTGTATTTCAGTGCTACAAAGGTACACTATTTGTCAGTGTATACAGAATATAGTGTATCAAAAGTCAATTAAACTGAGGAATGTTACTTTTGATCTTGTTCCGTAGTTTCCTAATTCAACTGTTGTAATGCAATACTTATTAATGCAAAGGAAAACTAGCTCAGTGCCGAAGTTTTAGTCCAGTTTGAGGCCTTAAAACAAAACAGTGGTGAACATAATCAGACGCTATTTCACAATGTGAAATTAGCCAAACGCTGTTGTCCAAACTGAGCACAAGTGTACTGCAGTCAGTATCCAATTTTCCTCCTCATTGTTTCTCAATAGAGGCAGTCCCGTGTCCGTTGAGATGGTGTTGGGGGTTTGTCTCCTGTGATGGAGGTCCGTCCATGTCTTCTTTGTCACCCTGGGTAGAACTGCAGCTACTGCCTGGGGAGGCCCAACTGTCTCGCTGCCGGTAGGCCTCGCACAGTGGCAGATCAGAGCTGTCCCACTGACTGTAGCTTTGCAGAGCAGAAACCAGTAGGAGGCAGAGAGTCAGCGCAGCACAGAAAGAGAGGAGCAGACGAGAGCAGGAGGTCAGAATAAGCACATTCATACACAGAGGAGCACATGAAGGCAAACGTACGATAGAAGCATGGAGGTTATGCAGAAGCAATGGAAACCATTAACCCATGAAATGGCTGTCTGTTTAGAGGAGTGACTCAAGATCAACTGTTGAGTTTAAGTTTGGCAAAAAAGGTGGGATTAGTTGCTCATGGAGGACAAAGCAGAGTGAGTGCAGTGAGGAAGGAAGGCCCACACCCAACATGCTCCAAACAGGACTGAGAGACATGTCTTCATACTTTCTCACAGAAAACAAGACAAACTACTAGAGGGTTTTGTCTCTACTTTATTTCTTAATTATTCTAGGTCTATTGAAACAACTGACACAAACCAATACACATAAAAAACCACACCGCGTGTGATTCACAACCACTTGTATGGTTACATCTTATGGTCTTAGGACGGAATCAATTAAATAGATTATCCTCTATTTGCTTTTAGGAAACATCTGCTTCAGAAAGTCTTCAATGTAGCTTCAACTTTGACCTACTACACACTGTATAACAAACATCCATCCACAGCCCACCCTTAAAATGTAGCATATAGGGCACCACCATTTTATTTATAGTTTAAATATTACATATAAATAATCTTAAAATGAAGAATGATTTTCTTGATCAAATCTATGCTCTATATAGTTTTAGTTCCTTTAATGAGTAATTCTCTTTATACCCTTATCCTGCAAAGCTTTGTGTTAATTCAGCTTAAAATATTTAAGTATTAATGAACTACGAGACCTCATTATTATTAAAGCAAGTGTCTCTCCCATGTACCAGACGGTATTTGTTACAAGCCTATTGATAGCCACAGTCCAGGAAAATGACGAGTGTAATTACTCTATAGAAATACACCCAGTTCAGAAAAACTGCATCAGTGAACTGCAATGAATGCCCAAAAGTACACGCTGAATTTGTCAAGAGATTGATAAGTTTACTCTCCTGATTTTCAGTGGTATACCCATTTAATGCTAAAGTCTACTCCACTTTGACCACTTCTGACAGGCATTATAGAGCAGTAGAAAAGTCAAGGCACTTGTGTGAATCAGTAACAATGTAAAGTCAATTAATGAGATGAACTCCATCACAGTGACCCTCAGCAATGATTTGTGTTGATGAATGGTACCGTTTGAATATGACGATGGAATTAACTCAGCACAAAGTGGTGTCAGGTTTAGATGTTTGGCAGTACTTAACCATTCCTTGGGCTCAGCAGTGAATGGCAACAGGTGAGACAGTACAGTACATGGTGCTGGGCATGGGACAGCAGAGAGGTGGTGGTATGGGGACAGGTATGAGCCTATTTGTACCTGGAGGAGTAATATTCTTCCTCTAGCTCATACAGGTCGATGGCGATCTCGTCACGGAGTGAGGTGAGCTTCTTGTCACACTCCTCCTGCAGCGTGCGGAGCTGCTGGTTCTGCAGACTGATGGCGTCGTTCACGGAGGGAAAGTCGTTCAGAATCAGGAACTGCTTCAGGTCAGACACCAGCTTCATCAGAGACTCACCAGCACGCACCTGATGTAAAGACACAGACGAGGGACATGCATTTAGAAATGACTGATTGTGACGTATGACGGAAACAGACCCAACTTCATGCTGTTCATTCAAAATGTGCTCTCATCTAACCAATTGTATCTTACATCCTCCCAGTGGAAGTGAAACAGTCCAGCCACAACAAACATGAGCTCAGTATAAAAGCCACATAGCTTGAATAGAGTTGTTACAACCTAACACAGCACACACACTGACAAACACCATGGAATAAGATTGTATTTCCAACCTGAAAGTTATTTAGAGACACATTATAAAGGCAACAGTTGGCCACACACACATGGTACTAGGTATAGGTACTGTTGCTCACATTTGTTTAAAAAAATAGCAAACATCACTGGAAAAAGGTGAAATGCTGCCATCATGTGCTTACATTATAACAAATTTACTTGATGACTATAGTTTGACACTATTTGAAATGTCAATGTGTCCAGATATCTATAAACAGATGTGATAGACAATCCCCCTTCTCACATTGGTACTTACAATGTTGGCCGCTCTCACGTGCATCTCATAATGGTCCTGCTCTGCTTGAGTTGCTCGAGCCACCTGCGTCTCCTCCTCTATCTGGAGACAGACCATAGTGAGAGGCATGAAGGCGGCGATGAGACATGAAACAAGTGGTACTCTGTTAATACTGACAGTGTGTGTCTGCGTACCTTTGCTGTTTTGACAATTTCAGTGAAGTTGTCCAGGATGGACCTGATGTCGTCCTTCAGCCTCTTGTTGTAGTTCTGCAGCAGCGTCTCTTTGCTCTGAGGCAGCACTCTCTGGGTGGCCATCGTGCTCACGGACAGCTAACACGACACCACGTTACCTGTCCACGTCCGAGTAACACAGAGGATCACGATCAGCTGGTGAGGTCTATGACAATTATACAAACAACAACAACAACAAAAAGTCCACGCGAAGCTAACTAGCTAGCACGAAGCGGCGGCTGCTACCAGAGGAGTAAAGGACGTGATAAACATGAGTCTAACGTGGTTTTTACGTCTGCGCTCCTGCATATATATATAGTTTACTACAAGCTGCTATCACGGCTATCACTTACTTCTTACTGCATACTGTGAAAACAATATCGTCAGTGTGTGTAAATCATAGAAATTGAAGAGAAACACAACGCCTGCTGCGCCTCTTCTTCTTCTTTATGTTAATTGGCGGCTACTTTCCGGTGTGTTGATATGTCAGCGCCCTCTGGCGGTACTTGGTATGTGTCTACTCTATCTCATAAAACAGGTCTATCTCCTTCACATTCCGGTTTGTTCCTTAGTTCATTTCCCACTCACAACTATCACATGTTCCACTCTTTCCTGTTCCTGACACATATCACACAAGCTGGTTGGGTGTTTTCCCATTTACAAAGTGAACTCAGATTAGTATGACCTATTCTCAGTCTGGTAATGACACTGTAGGCCTTCACCTCTATTTTGGATGTTTTATAAGCGTCTGCCCTCTTTCTCCTTATCCCAGTGCTGTTGTCACCTTCTCTCCACCCAATATGTTTCTGTTCTGCACTCGATAACTTCATTGTGTCTACATTTCCTCCCCTGTCAATCCTCTCATTCCCCAGAATGCCACATAAATATGATATTGCTGTCTTACCTTCTTATTGCTGCATGTAGTCTACTGTTGTGATTTAATTACAACAAACCCAGTTGACTACTGGATTTGAGACTATACAGAGCAGCTATGGCACCACTGATGACTGGACCCTTGTTCAGGGCCATCACAGTATATAACTCCACTGTAGATACACTCAACTAATTTGATGTTCTTCTGCACATCTCCCCTCTACAACTAGGGAGGATTACAATACCAGACCCCGGCTTTCCTGCTTCTGGATCCTTTGACTGTAGTGTTCAATGTAGTGCAACTGTCTCTGAAGTGTATTAAGGTGTTGTACTGGAGTAATGAATAGTTTAATTTACAATGTTTCAGTCATGATGAATAACTGCAAAATTTGATTTACATTCATTTAATATTTTGTTTATGACATACAACATGGTTTTCAAAGGCAGGCTGTGCAGCATAACAAGTGTTTCGAGTGCTTTTTGTCCTTTTGCATCCAACAGTATCGTCAGCTGTTGAATCCTCCAGAGATGTCCTATGCAACACAAAATAAACTTTACAGCTGTGTCACAATCAAACCCCATTTCTTAGAGAACCCTGACTCTGTGTCAGTGACTATGTGCAACCTTCATGTACACACGTTGGTTGAGAAAAAGTGAGCATTTATAAAAAAGATTGTACACTTCAAAAAGAAAAGAATACAGGATTTTACATAGCAACAGAGGAATACATGATTTAAACTTTGGGTTGAAACAGGCTGGATCCCCTTTCTTAAAAAAGTGCCTTGGTGGGAACCAAAAAGTGTTCCATGATTTGACAAAGCACAAAGACAAAAAAAAAAAAAAAAAAAAAAATCCCCAAATGGTGATGGAAATAAATTCAAAAGGAATGTCATCATTCAGTCACCATTCAAGATTTCACTTACAATCTACTATTATTACAATCCCTGACTGGAACTGCGAAGCATAAGTGCTGTAGATAGTTGTGTGACTGCAGGAAAGCATTGTTTTCACTTCAGTTGTATCTAAGTGTGAGTCACAGTTATCACACATTTGAAGGTTATAGAGACGTCTATGATAGAGATGCATTTAATTTAAAAGCTGAATGAAAATCTTGGTGCATATGCATGCTGCAGAGCAGACAGCAAAAGGAAGTTGTACATGATTGTACACAAGTATTTGGTGCTGAATGCAAGTGCAATAAAAATGATGTGAATGCAGCAGTTTTTTTTAGGAGGGCACAAAAGGCAAAAGTGATTTATGCATGTTTGTAATGGGAGGGAAGTACTGTAAGAGTGTAAGGCTTCAGCAAGATCATCTCATGAAGTAAGGAGAACCTAATTAAAGTGAAGCTGATACATTTATATAACATAAGAACTACTATTAGGAATTTTCTATGCCTAACATTTATATAAGGTTCGTACATTACATGGAGCAAACATTGATATTCCATTTTCATTGGACAGGACAGTGACCACAAAATTAATACACATGACAAAAAATACACACATTTTGGACTGAGTGAGGAAAAAAACATTTCTTATCATCTTTGAAATATCTATGCATCATTATCCAGCATCTGACTTTGAGGGCACAGTTGTAAGACCATTTACAAATTTCATGTTTGATGCAACTGCAAATGAGTTCTTCTGAATTATCTTGTCCCAAAACTCACCACCGTTTTCAGAAGCTGCGGATATTTTACCCGCTCTATTGTGTCTTTTCCTCTTTCATGCTTCTGTGAAGTTATGAACTAATACAATGGAGGGATGAGGCGATATCAGATCATAGTCTCAAATATACAGGAAATAAAACTGCCAAAGCCTCAGACAAACTCCCCGACCGTTATGGTATGTTACCGCTGACAGAAAAAGTAACTGAGGTAGGCAAGAAAACAATCAATTGCTTGACCACCATATTGTCTATGTGTAGATGTACGTACCAAAAGGATTAAGGATAATTCAAAAAAGGTCGATGAGTGTGGCTGGAAAAATAAAAAGTGACAAGGAGTCTGAGAAGGATGTCAGTTTTCTTGCTCTGATGGAGCATTCAAGTGTTAAGATGACCTTGCACTATCAGATCTAATCGGAGCCAGCTGAGAATGGGATCCATGCAGGCCTGCAGTCCAGCTGCAGCGCTGGTGACAGCATGCAGTATGCCTGTTGTAATTTGCATAATTCAGCAGCGCTGATGCCCACCGCCCTGACCTCTGCGTGTGCGTTCAGGGCTTTTCTTGTGGAGTCTTGAGGTGAAACGGCGCAGAGACGAAGGGATCTACAGAGCTCACCTCTGACGTCCATGAGTGGAGAGGTCCGACAGGGACTGATGCCACAGCGGCTTGCCTGCTCACGTTGGACACTACTCTGTGAGCTGCTACTTGCTGCTGGGGCACAGGTCCCTCAAAGTGTCGGGAGTATTTGGCCAGGGCTTGAGGGCGGAACGGTTGAGGCGGAACTTGTCCCAACGCACCTTGATCGGGGGTCACAGCTTGAACTCCAGCTCCATGAGGGTACGAGGTCTTGGGCTGAGCTCCCGCAGCCTCCTTTCTTCTTCCGAAGGGAGCCTGAGAGAATACATCAAACTGCTGCGGAGGTGCAGGGGTGGCACGAGGAAACGGCGCATTCGCAAACACGTCGGCCACGTCCTCTTGCACGATCCGGAAGGGGGCTTTGGCGAAGACATCTGCGGCAACTTCTGTCCCCTTCGCCGGCTCGGGTACATGCTGGGAATGGTTCTGGGCAAAGGTGCTTGGAGTGGGTTGCTGGAAGGTAGTCGACGGTTGTGTTGGGACTGTGCTGGAGTGCTGAGATGAGTGGAGAGCTAACTGAGGTCCTTGTTCCTCTTCATCCTCAGACTCCATCAGTAGAGGTCTGGAGCCGCTGCAGTCATGGGCTGCTACGTGACTCTCAATGGCTCCCTCGTCCTGCTGCTCCTCCTTATGGACTTCTTTCTCCTCCTCCTCTTCCTCCTCCTCCTCCTCCTCCTCCTCCTCCTCTTCTTCTTCTTCGTCGCTGGAGTGCACACAGCCCTCATTTATTTGGGTATCTCCTTCTGGAGGTTCAGCTTCTTGCCCTTCCCCGAGCACAGAGTAGCCATTGCTCTCCCCTTGCAGATCTGCGTGAGAAAGCAAAGATAAGAGAAAGAGGTATCAAAAGGTGAATAAAGATGTTAAGATGGTACAAACATTTCAAAGTTATAACAACTTTTCACACCTGAGGTACAACTGCCTGTTTACCCAACAGGCCATCACATCTCATCCACACACAAGAACATACTGTGAGACCAATGGATCGTCTCCAGAATCTGTGAACCACTGATCAGTGACAACTACCCGAGAGTGAGGAACCAGCACGAGACTCCGACGATACAGACACATTCTAGTATGAACAAGTCACAACACAAACAAGACTACCAGCTCTACGATTACAACATCAAATAACCTTGTTTCCACAAATTGGTTTCAGCACAGCTGTTCAGTATCCTCAACATTCAGAAACAGTGCCTGGTGTTAGGGTGGTAGTTTGCTTTAGATGGGATTGATGGTGGGTGGGTGGGTGGGGGCTCAGAGGGGGTCAGTAGGTCTGTGGAAACAAGGACTAAAGAGCCTTCATAGCAAAGGGAGAGGTGGTTAGGGACAGACAGGTTTGCACAGATGAGCAGAGACATATCAGTCTTACCTCAGCAGCGTTGACAGCAGCTGTTACGTGCAGCTCTTGAGAAGATGTTAGTTGCAGCCATTAAAGGAAAACATCAGTTTTCATTTACAGTTTCGGGTCATTTCCCCTCATCGCTCGTTTGTTTTTAAATCGTCCACAGCACCATTGCCAATATTAATTAGTTAATCAAACTGAGAAATCACCTAGAAATCCTCTCACTGGTCAGAACTAAACCACCAAGCACAGCAACTATTAGTGAGACTTTCCCACGTGATCATGTGAAATAACAGCTACAGCTCTTTACAATATAACTCAGTCTGTCTCGAAGTGGTACAACCTAACAAGCAGGAACACTATTGAAGCAAAGTTTCTGGGATTTAATCACAACAGAACAATGATGTATATAAAAAAAATACTACGAGTCTCCCGACATCCCTGAAATATAGAACTATGATATGAGGGGTGATGAGAAAACCTAGAAAAAACTGACTGCTCCCTTTCTAAGATGCAAAGCACACACTGCATCATTATTTAATATTCAGCAGGAAAGTGTTAGAAGACACTATAAAGTGTCTGCAATCTAATTTGGTTTCCAGAGAGAAAAAACATCCGTTCAGTGGCAATAGTCTGTTGGCTCCTTTGATCTTATAAGTGAAAATCAAATAATGTGACCCAAAAAGATTTAATTTATTTTCACATTAACGCTTTTTATTCAGTGTCTCTCTCTTTTTGGACCTTAATTCATAAAAATAGAAGTACACACTCCACAATGATCCCACTCTGCCATACAGATGTCTGCTGCCAATTCAAGTCAAACATTTTGATATAAACAAAGTCATTATGCCTGTCACCATTTCAACCCAACCAGCACAGTAATTACATCAGTTTCACACAGCAACACAAGTAAAACTCTACGGCCAAGGCAAGAACTCTACAGGATACAGCACTGTAGTGTGTGTAAAGACCATGAAGCATCATTGTAGGATTGCATAGATTATCCACACAAATGCAAATGACTTAAATGAGTAAGAGAGATGGAGGGAAATAATAAAAGTACAGTTGTGTCTGCCTATGGTAGCTCAACTGTGGCTATCCTTCACAATGTCCCACAGGCCAGAGATCATGCATATATATACTAGATGGCATATTAGAGGAAATATACCACTGTCTGTTAGCATAATACGTAGGTGTGTGGTGTATATAAGGTGATATGGACCTTTAGAAGAATATTGAACCTATGCAATGGACTGTCCTTGGCTTGAGACAATCTAGAATAAAAGTTAACACTTGCTGGGATTTGAGATTGGCCATGTTGTTATTGTGATCACACAAAGTGTTTAACCAAACCAAACAAGTTTGTCTTTGTCTCACCTGAAAGAGGTGAAAGGCGCTACAGAGATATCAGGAAGGAAACTCCGTCATCAGCTCTGTTCTATTGTGTGTTGGAACTTGGATGAAGTATATCCCAGTTTTGTATGATGTGAGGACGTTGTGAGTTTAAAAAAAAAACAAAAAAACTACCCAGTCAGGTAAGTCATAAGCACTTTGTTTCATGTATCAGTGAAAACGACTAAACCAAAAGCACTGGCTGAATGCTTGACTGTGAATGGAGAGATAAGACAGAGGGACTTTGGAGACAGGGTCAATATCTGTGCACTCTTAAATACAGCTTCATACACACATTTTTAATCTATACTGTATATCCTTATAAATTCTACATATTTTATAATGGTACATAGTTCATACATTCATTCTAAAGCACTATCAATAATAATCACATTTTTTCATACCATGATAGATGAAATGCTTTTAAATATTACACACTAAAAAAAAAATCTACTTTTACCAGTTTTGACATGAGCAAAAATGACAAAAAAACAAACAAACTGAAAAGTGATTTTATGTACATACAATGGATCTTTCTGAATATCTCCCCTTGCTAAAATGAATGTCACAGAGTAACCTCACAGACTGGTCCAACAAGACAGAGAGGACATCAATGGGAGAGGGAGAGTTCCATGTAAAGCTCACATCTTAGCCCAAAAACACAAAACAAAACAACTCACTGGAATCTACACTTTACCTCCCTCCCTGTATCGCTGCTTCGCTGCTCAACATCTGCTCGTCTCTACTGATCCTGAGAGCACACCAACACATGGCAAATATAGCATAATAATAAAATCTTTCCATTAGCTTTGGCATGGAATCATTTCATTCCCTTTTATTTCTGCTGCACATATTTTAACCATGGGTCAAATATATGATGGCGAAGTCATGACTCAGCACATAAAAAGAAGTAATTATAAAATGCACACACACCGTTGGTGTTCGTCCTATGTTATATATACATCTGACGGTGAAAGCATCCTGCTGTGGCAACAGAGCCAAATTAATCAGCAATCTTAACACTGACTTTCAGGATTTCAAGACATCATCAGGAATGACAGATTCATAGGTGTTAATTGGGAGAAATAATACCCTGTTCAACACCTAGAGAAGTGACAATATACAGTTATGCTGGCGCCTATGAAGCTCAATACATGTACTAAGTTAGCAGTTCAAAACCTGGTTACTGTGTATAGTATATGAGAAAAGTAGCACTGAATCAAACCGATTTCCTAACATGGTGCAGACTGTATATGTGCACTGCGATCATATCCACACAAGATGTTGGAAAGATGCAGCCTAATTCTCATCACCAACAGTAAACCACAGCAGTTGCAGAAATCTGGAAAGACTGCTAAAAGCTGACAATGTTCTTCCCAAACTGTTTCAGTCAGTACAAACAGCTCTCAGTGGTTCACCCAGGGTGCTTCTTTGTTTGGTCAAGAGTTTAGTTCAAAGCTTTTACAGGAAAGTGCATTGATTTCTCCAGAATGTCTACAGCATGTTCACTCCTCACTCTGCACTCAGACCCCTGACACAAATGAGCATGCCCGAAGGTGGCTTCTTCAAATAAAGCTTCAGCCCTGAACAAGCACACAAAGTGAGCGCGATGCAGCTGTGATCAAGCGTTTTAACATATGCATACGATGACAGTTGATCACCATGGCAGTGCACTCAAATGAGGGATATTAATGCGAGTATGAGGAAAGCATGAGGAAAACCATGGTGTAGGTGGGACAGAAGCAGACGATATGCTCAGGCATTAATGAGAAGATTTTTTTAAATTATATATATACACCGTATATATACATATACAGTATATATATATGTATATATATATCAGCGTGGCAATGTCAACAGCCAGCAGAGATATATGAAACCAGCTAATCAGGCAACTAGAGATGGAGTTGAGGCCACTGAGGCACATAAAGAGAGAGGTTCCACTGAACCAATCTATGCTGGCTCCTCTGTTTCACTTCATAAGGTGCTACATTAGGTGCCTCTGCCTCCCCATCTCTATCCCCCCACCTCCCTCTCCCCTTTGTTAGGATTGCACACTGCCCCTTCGACCTCTCCCACCCCCTCTAGAGGTCGATGAGCTGATCCACCAGCAGAAGGGAGCGGGCCAAGTTGGGGATGCTGGACTCTGAACTGCCACTGTTGCTGCGCGAGTGACCACCTGAAACGTGCCAGAAACAGAGAGAGAGAGGGGGAGGGAGAGAGAGATAGAGATGGACATGGAAGAGTCGAGGGAGATTGTGAAAGACAAGCAAAAGAATGAGTAATGTTAACAGAGGTTGTTATGAAGAAATTAAAAAACGAGGAGTTGAGGAGGATGAAGGGGAAATGATGGCAGAGCAGGGAGATGCATAAACAGGGGCAGAAAGAGAAAGAGAAACAGGCAGAGAGTGAGCTGGGATTATTTTATACAGCTGCATCATTACAGGGGGAGAGTAAGGGAATGCAATTCTAACATTTCAGGATTAACTACAAGGAGCCACACACCTGCAAGGCGGAGCAGCACTGGGAGTATAATATTAGACACAAAGGAGCGAAATGTGACTAATGTGAGTGCTTGATGGGATAAGAAGCCTTAATGTGGCAAGCACACCCATACAAGGCTTCTCGCATCAGCAGCCACAGGACTGAGCTACTACAACTGAACTGGACTAGGGGCTAAGTCATTCATCTTTGTGGCTCGGTCTGGGGTCCGGTGGGGGGGGGGGGTTGTGAGTGCTCATCTCGGGATTCTGTTAACCTTACCTTGATTTGAGTTTTTGGAGATGAGCACAGGAATAGGGTCAAACTCGTCGTCATTGCCCTTCTCCCCACACGACATGAGGAAAGCAGAGTCTGCGGTGGAGGAAGAGGAAGTGGAGGAATGATGGAGGGGGGAAAGAAGTTAACTCAGCCAAAGAAAAGAGCCAAAAGAAAGGAGGATGCAAGTAGATTAAAAATAGATGGAGCCAGGGCAGTCACAGTATTTAAAAGCCATGCGTTGTAGGTGGATTTTGGCTCTTCTACAAATGAGTCAAGGGTCTGCTGAAGCTGGCACTTAATGTGTCTAACTCAATGTCTTTATCACATGTGTAAGTTTTTATTTGTCTGTTTGAACAGGCCCTCCCTTTATGGAAATGCTCTGTGGTCTGCGATGGTTTCGTGGGCCAAGACCCCTGGCAGACATGAGTCTATAACTGAGGGGTGCTGCAAGGGGGGGAGTTCTTACCAGAGGCAGACTGACCGGGCGGCAGCTCCTCCAGACAGGATCCAGAGCCGGAGCCAGGAGGAGCAGAGGAGTAGGAGGAGGGCAGAGCAGAAACAGACTGATTTCCATGAGGAGAAGTACGAGATAACAGATCGCAACCCAGCAGAGAGTCCTCCCCAGTGAGAGAGTCTGCGACAGCATGACAGGATGAAGCAAAGCCAGAGGGACAAGGGGTCACAGTAAAAATAAGATTATTAGCTGAAGGAGCGGAGGCTAATGCATTTTGTTAGTAAGACAGTTTGTTGTTATAGCGCTGAAAGCATTTAATGATCAGCATCAAAGAAAGTTGTGGTGCAAGTCCTGTAGAAAATATGTCATATATACTGTATAAGTCCAAAACCTGCATGTTATTTATCTAATATTGATCATTACAAAAGAATAAGAAATCTGGTCAATGTTCTCACTGAGACAGAGAGCCTCACATCACTAAAGCAACTGCCACAGTCACTGAACTTGGCAGCTATTGTTGTATTTTCTTACAAAAAAAGTAGTTTATGTTTTCCACAGCAAAATATAAAACGACTGCAGTTGTAAAGAATTCTCAATATGAACATTGGGTCAAGATGACATCAACGACTAACAAGGGGAACAGGACCACAACCGGAGATAATTTTTCTTTGGTGGAAATGCTTCAAAGAAGGGCTCTAAGATTTCCTAGGATGTGGTCCAAGCTGCTAACCTGGCATGCTGGTGGGGATGAGCTCAGGCTGGGCTGAGTGTCGCTGGGCCTGGGGGGCTTCCAAACCAGGAATAAGTGAATCCACGCACACCTGTGCCATTGCTACATGGACAAATCAAGTGGAAAGAAAACAGCAAGATAGAGAAAGTATTAGTAATGTAAAGGGAAAATAGATTGTCCTACTCGGGGTAAAGGTGGTGGGGGGGCTTTTTGACTTAATTTGACCATGTGACTGAAAGAGAAGAAGAAGAGGATGCATGCAGAGCAGACGCCAAATTTTAGAGCAAGGCAGGGGACAAGAACAGAGCTGGTACCATTGGTGGAGCGCTCTGCAGAGTTACTGAAGGGGTCAGCCAGGGTTAAGAGGTCGGGGAGCAGCAGAGAAGTTTCAGGGGACTTCAGTCCCTCAATCAGCTTCTCTGTGAGCAGGCCAGAGAGAGAAGACGGACAGAGGTAATGGACAGATGGCAAGAGATAGAGAAAGTCACCAAGGGAGGATTTAGCATCCAAATGAAAAACTAGAAATATGAAACGACAGCAATGTGGGAAAATATCATATTGAGAAGGGTAGCTTGACATGACGACCAAAATGCCAACATTTTTAGACAATTTCACATTCCCATGACTCAAAAATCTCCGTGCTTGCAGGTTGATAAAACTGTACTTTCATGATGAAATTACTAAACGCTGTGTTAGTTTACTTAGCACTGCACACCACACCCGTACACTTCAAGATGAGTTAGTGGAGTGAAATCCCCTGATTCAACAGCCGAAGCAATGCTGGAGGAACAAAGGTTTCCCCCCCCCCCCCACGCTCTTAAATGACCAACTTCAACAGCAAACATTTAATTGCATAAACAAGCCACAGCAATTACCGAGCATAGACTGTCCAGCTGCACTAGACTCTGACCACATGCCAACCCTCTCAACTCATTTTTGCACCAGTGCAGACGAATGAGCAGAGGCCAACTCTGTAGACTTTTCCTTGTGTGAGATAATATTTGTCACAGGCAAAGACTGAGGCTGTAAATTAGTCCATTAATTATTAATTTGATTAAAGATGAAATACAATCCATGCATGGAACAAAAATGACTGACTTTTCATGGCAACTCTTACTTACTCTTACAAAGGGTCAGAATGGGGTGGGGGGACAAGGAATGTGTTGGCTCAGAACATGGCACAGCAGATGTGACCTTTTGCCCCCTTCACTATAGGAAAGAGGCCAACACTGATGAAAGCTTTTTACAAATCCTAAATGTCACCAAGCTAATTCTCCCATTGAAGTCAATAGGGAACATATGATATACAAAAAATGCTTTGAAATCAGCATGCTAGAGTCTTTAAATAAACTCATATTCAAATATTCTCTCTCTAAATGCTGCTCTATGGGACTGTCTGCTTCTGTGTTTACTTGTGTACATCCTATTTGAATGAGTGATACACAGAGAATCAAAGAGACAGCTTAGGCTGGGTTGAGAAGATTAACCACACCCTGATTACACAACAGCCTCAACATTTTTATCCAGTCAGTTTAGGCCTAAAACAACTGCACAAACAGAGGTTACACAGCTAAGAAACATGCACTTCCAAAAAGGAGCTTGTAAAGGCTCAGCTGAGGAGAACATAAAATACTGGTTCCTCATTTTAACAAGACAGCGTGCTGAACTTTCTCCTGTTCTTAGCGGCACTGGTAAGCAGGCTCCTCCAGCAGTAAGGCAATCCAATTAACAAAGGAGAATTTGTCCTTCACGTTACCAGGCAACAGCAAAAGCACAGATCTGCAAATGAGATTCGATCTAGCTGTAGCTACGGCCGCTATTCATGGAAGCTGACAAGGAGCCACTGTGAGGCTGCTTGCTATGTCAACAAGATAGGACCGTGTACAAATCCCAGCCACAAAACTAGCACACATGAACTCCCTCTCTGGGAAGTGTGATGTCCAGGAAACTACCTCAGTAAATAAAAACACTAAGCTCTAGGAATATATTTGTTCAAGAGCCCAAGGCCTGAGAGAATCAAAGGCACAACTCGCACTCTGTCATGTTGTGACAAGAAAATTACCTGTGGTGTCAGAGAGCGAAAGGCTATTAAAAGGGTCCGGGACTGTCAATAACGCTGAACCTGCATTCGTGATGGCTGCAGATCTTTCAGCTTAACATTGCACAGTGAGTAAAGTTGGGAAGAGAACAAATGAAGGAATGTGAGAGTATGAACATCAGAAGAAGAGAGCAGATTGGACTAGGGTAAAAAAAGATGATTGATGCACCAATCAAAAAGAAAACTCCTGGACTATATGGTATGTAAAACAATGGGAAAGCATTCAGAGAGGAATTCAACAAATCCTTACCTGGAAAAGCACTGAGCCCTGGAATGAGGTTTTCACTGGAGCCTGTGATCTTCTCCCCTGGTGCAGCTGTACAAAGACACACAAAATAAAATAACAATTATCTTTAGATTATACATTTTCCAGTGCACAGTCTACAAACAAGTCAAACTTACCATCAGCTAACTTTGCAAAGTCTTTGTTGAGCAGCTCCTCTGCCGTTAGCTTGGAGAAATTATCATCCCCAAAGGGGTTCCAGCTGGACTGAGCGCTGGGCGCAGTGAAGGCGGTCTGCGCGTCGCCATCACCTGCATGATACACACTTTGCTGGGATGAACACGGGGAGCCAGAAGGAGTAGTGCTGGCTGATCTAAAACGCACAGAGGTGTAAACATGAACAGGGGTGAGAGTGCAAAGTGAAATTCGATCATGGGTGTTCAGCTTGTTGGCTCTGGCCTACTGATGCGAAAAAAAGAGTTATTTAAAGGCTGAATTAAGTGATTCTTCTCGAGCTGGATTCTCTAAGATGTAAAAGGGTCGATTATACTCCTTTGGGGTTCTGTCATATGAATGGACTGTCTATTGGCCTTCTGAGCTCTCACTCAGTGCCATGAAAGGACAGTTCATCCTCAGATCACTGAAGGGAGTTAATTCTACTCACTTGGACTTGTTGAGGCTGGCCTCAGCTGCGGCCGCCTGAAGGAGCTGGGTGGACTTGCTGACTGGAACCCCGAACACGGCGCTGTGAGTGACATCGCTCAGGATGCGTCTGTGGCCACTCTTAGGGGCCATCTTTGGTGATGAGGGTGGTGTCAGGGAGCCGACTTTGTGAATCCCCCGACCAGCAGTCTGCAATGAGAGGATTAAGGTTCAGAATCGGAAGAAAAGTGATCTTAATGGAGAGAAAATCTGTTTAGTGCATAAAAAGAAAAAGGCCCCAAGAACAAGCAAAATCACTTGGATAAGAAAATGTGAAAAAGGCAATACATCATAAATACCTAAAAAAAAAAAAATCTGGTATCGGGAAGAAAGTATTCCCATTACAAAGATTGGACAGAAACAGATACGCCTTGTGATCAACGTTACCTGAAAATACATAGGAGTATGACAAAAGCAGTTTAGAGAAGAAGAGTGAATCATTTGGTTAAAACTTGATGTATGCAGTGTCTTTTTAAAAATGCAGTGGCATTTTGAAATCAGTGTAAGAAAGCAGCTGTGGCAACACAACATCAACACATGTATATTCTGAGACTATTCCGGCTAGGAAAAGTAGAAAGCTGGGTGTGATTCGTTAGAGACAGACTAATAATCAGCCCCAACCCAAAGAGCAGCGGACGGCAGCAGGCGAGGATGTTACCACGACCTCAGGGTCAGCTGCAGGACCAATGACTGCAGACTCAGGAATAGATGTGAGATGGGGAGCTGATGTTTCATGGACTACATGCTGCTGCTGCTGCTGCTGCTGCTGCTGCTGCTGATATTGTAGTTGCAGAGTAACAACTGGTCGAACAGGTTTAGCTTTGGACTGCAGCAGGGTAGATGCCTGAGACGCTGTTTGTTGTTGCTGTTGTTGATGATGGGGACTCTTTACCAGCTGATGCTATACAGGGATACCACAGAGCCAATCATGAGAACGGCTCCATTTCAAACTTCGGTCCAGATACATTTTTTATCATGTTTTATTGCTCTTTGACAGATATAACAGACTTCAATAGACACTATTCAGTGTTAAGTTTTCATCAGCCAGCAAACAATGGAAATGTACTGAAAAAACAGGAAAGAGAGACAGACAAATACAAAGAGTGGGAGAAATGGATGGAGGGTGAGATGAGATAACGTGACATTTGATGGGAGCTGCACACAAACACACAATAAACTGGTTTTCAAGATCCAAAACACTACATCTGTGTGTTCGGCTAGCAGAATATACCAATATCACAATTCATAAACCAGGAACATTCATGGTTAATGTAAGACTTTTATGGAAAACATTAAACAAAAAAGCTACACAGATAGCCTTGTCAAACAAATTCATAGAACGTGTTTGAATGGTTTTGGATTATGACTCATTGCCAGCTCAATACATCAGTGCACTGTCACTGTGTGTGTTATTGCATGGACAACAATAGTGAATTGAAGCAAGAGTAGCTGAACAAAGTAATGATCCAAATCGTGTCTGTACTGCTAATTAAAGTAAATACATTCAACACCTGCAATCACGATGTCCCTGTGCACCACACGTGCCTTTCTTTAAAGTATATTTTTTGGGGGGCTTTTGCCTTTAATCGATAGTGTAGTAGTAGGGAGAGCCAGGAAATGGGGAGGCAGAGAGAGGGGGAATGACATGGGGTCGGGTTTCGATACTAGGCCGGCTGCAGCGAGGACTATATAGCCTCTGCACATGGGGCGCCTGCTCTACCAAGCGAGCTAAACGACGCCCCACCACACATGCCTTCCTGTTTATAAATAGTCAGTTACACCGACATCAAAATACAGGGCATTTCAGCTACAATAACTTTACTAAAAAGTGGATGGACATATTTAATTACAATATAATATATTATTAAATATTTTGCTAAAAATCATACCTCAAACCAAGTTGTCACTTTGTCGTGAGTTATATGTGCTATGAATGTATGAACATGTATTCCACAAGTTAGAACCACACATTGTTCCTAGAAGCATTTGCCTCAAAACTCTGATAGAGATTTTATTATGAAAATTAGCCTGTCTGAAAATGTCTCATCATGTGTACATAGCACATCCTGAGTGAGAGTTAAACACACAACACAGCTAAACAGTCATTCTGTTTGTCTGGGATGGTTGCTTACCTGCTGGTTACTCTGTGGACTTAAGAAGGCTGGCTGATGTTTCATGAGGAGCTGGTGATGCTGTGGCGTAGCCTGTGGCTGCATGCTGGCTGTCTGAGCTGCCTGCGGTGCAGCCTGTGCAGTGGTGGCCTGTTGAGAAGGTTGGGCAGCAGCTGTGGCTGGAGGAGGACCACTGATACCAACCCCTGGAAAAGAGACAATAGTTTTGAATTCTAAACCACATTTGTGATGACCCAAGGAATCTGCAAAAAAACAATCTTGTTTTCAAACTATTAACATATTGTAAAAGCAGGTGTATGTGCACGCAAGTATCTATATAATTTTTTATTTTTATTTCAATACATTAACATTAATAGAGTTATATACATATTTATAGACACAGCAAGTGCACGAGTTAGGACTGCCCAGCAATGGAGTATGCTGCTGTAATTAAAGTGACATCAGGCCACCACCTACAGTATTCTGTCTGTGTGTGTTGTCCACAGAGGGATGGTCCTGTCAAACTGTCAGGAGGCTCATAAAGAGATAATTAAAATGCTTTGAGGGAAAGGACTAATTGAACCACTGGGAAAACTATTCTTGAGCAGCTCGTTAAATCCAATACAGCATGTTCTTTTGCATATATCAATGTATTATTACCAGGATAACTATTATCAAAACTGCACACATCCACCACCAATGGTCTTCAGACTGACATAGAGATGTTACAGAGCTTCATGTACCTATGGCCTGGGATGCTCCAGCTGCCACATTGGGTCTCTTCCGTGGGGTGAGAGCTGGCTGGATGGGAAGGATGCCTGATATCGGCTGGGGCTGAGCCTGGCCAGCCTTGGGGCGTTGTCGTGGTGCAATTGAGGTTTCCATGGTAGGAATAGGGTCTGTAAGCCTGATGGAAGGAGAGGAGATGGGTAAGGGTAAAGGTGGAGTAGTAAGGAATGATAACCCTCAAATGCTTTTCTTGCTGCTTACCTGGCTTTGGTTTGACTCTTTTTGGCCACTGCTTCACTGGCTCTGATGGGCTCGGGGAGTTTTGCAGGAATGGGCGAATTCTACAACAGTACGACAATTTCCAATTCATCAAAGACAATCACACAAAACATGTAACATTTTTATATCAGTGAGAAGAAAATATCCATTGCTACACTCTAGCATGATTTTTGCAGCTGAATGTGAAGTGATTCTCCACGTTGGCGGAATCAGATTTTCAAGCGGCGAGCTACTTTGTAGATGCATTAGAAACGGCCATGAAGAATAGAAGGCAGCCTGCTGGCAACAGCTTGAAAGCATAGCTTCTCTTAAGCCCTAGGTGGGCTTATGTCCTTGGCACGTGTCTTAAGTCAATCACTACCAGTCATATATAGAACGATTTTACTGTTACAATGTCTTATTTGTATGGGGCGTGGGAACGGCAATTTATTCGTTTTCATTCATTTATGATCAGCATTAAAGACTGGGTCTATATTGACATTAGATTGAATTGCTGTGAACAAGATTGTCAGCGCAGCAACATTGTAGGAAACGCCCGGAGGACGTCGCAGGGTTGTTTATTCGTTCTTTGAGGGGGGGCTCACTCTCTCACACTTTGTAAACCCCTGCCCTAGATAACACTATTTCTTTGGAAAGCAAGGGGACAACTGACACCATCATACAGATACATAACATAACAAGGCCTAAATTATTCAACATTGATTAACCCTATAAGTACGTTCTCATCTCAAATTCCCACCCTTCCTATGGCCATGCTCACTTACATGTACATTTTGGACTGGACACTCTCGTCGAGTCAGTTTAAAGGCAAAGTAGGATACTTGGTAGATGTCCGGTCTCTTATCTGGGTCAGGTTCCAGCATGTATCCTAAGAGGTTACATTTATTTTGAGTAAGAAACATGAAAATACATAGACAAAGTTGAGTTGCAAATTTTGGTAGGAAAGTGGGTATAATTTGATGAATACTAGGGTTACTTACTAATGAGACAGTGCATGTCGTGGGAGTAGCGGGAGTTGTCTGGGATTGTGAAGCTGCCATCACAGATAGCCACTTGGCTCTCCCCAAAAGGAAGTGTGAAGTAACACAGCTTATAAAGTAGACAGCCCATGGCCTATGCAGACAAGAAAACCAACATATTCCATGTAAATTCTAACCAATATCCAGCATGTCAGTGCTTGCTAATGGACGTTATTATCATAGTGAATTTATCATAATGTGGTACAGTAATGAACACAGTCCCTCTCACCCAGATGTCTGCCTTTGTTGTGATGACCTTTCCACCATAGAGGTTGACCATCTCTGGAGCACGGTATGACAGAGTAGTATACCTGTGTTAAGAGAGGACCAGTGAGCCTCTGGATTTACGTTAGAGAAAGGATATAAAATAAAAAAAATTAACCAAAACATACTTTTTGATTTCCTCCTCTATGACTGCTACCCCCTCTGTTTGAGGGTTTTGGAAGTGGTTGGTGGCACTTCCAAAGTCACAGAGCACGTAGTGCCCCCGGTCGTGTAGAAGAATATTTTCCACCTATATAAAGAAGACAAGATGAGACCTATCAGAACTGAAAGGTAATGTGTACAGCAATACAACAATTGATGTCTTACTGTATCTTACAAATCATTTGTGTGGCTGTCAGTTATGTACAGTAGCTTCATGCAGTAGCAGGGAATTCATTTAACTTGCCTTGAGATCTCGATGGATAATTGGAGTCTTGCACTGGTGAAGACGAGCAAGAGCCTCACATGTGTCACAAAAGATCTGTAACACCTCAGCTTCAGTAAAGCCTGTTTGTAACCGCTGGTTCATTAGGTTAACCACCTGTCCACCTACGCAAAACAAATAGGTCAACGTCAACAAGGGCACAAGCAAAAGTGGTGAACAACCACCTAAATACTACCCAATCCTGATCACTAACAGCTATGCCACTTCCTGTTTGGAGGCTGTTGCAGTGGTTAAAATTATTTGCCAACTTTGTCAACAACATTCAGCGTAAAAACAAAACCTTACATTTATTCATCTGCTTTGAAAGAGGCCAGCCAAAATCTGCACATAAGTTAGTCTCTATGTTAAATTTACTCTCTAAATGCTTAAGAACTATACAGGAATGTTAACATTTCAGCTTTCTATTAATAACACCACTCAGTTATGTATCGACTGACAAAGAAGTTCTATCGACCACACCAACTGTCCATTAAACATTTGCTTTTTAACAGTATGCTACGAGAAGCAGAGGGTGATAATGGTGCTTTGAATTCAAGAGACAGGAAGGCACATTTACCTCGACAGAAGTCCATTAAGATTAGGACTTCCCAGACATCACCAGCTCCAACTGCAGTTATGCTAGAGTCCAGGAAACCAACTATGTTTTTGTTGCCCACTAGGTCCCTCTGTGTAAACAAACACAGAAAAAGCAACAATGACAAAACAGTCAACAAACAACTGAGAGATAGTTTTCACAGTCCTAAAACATTTGGTTTGCTTAATCACAAAATACGTGTTTTTAACTATTCAGTCTATTTTTATCCAAAGGCCTGGAAGTAATGATGATAACAATCCAGTAACAGTCGTGCCACCCAGGGTGTGGTTGCTGGAACTGGTTAGTTTAATTTACAATAAAGACTCTAGTTGGGAAATAGACAAGCAATGGTGATTAGATGGCAAAGTGCCAATACAACATTTTCAGTGTAATTCCTTGTGTTACACGGGCATTAACTACAATCCAACCCTTGAGCTCCTGTCTGCTGCCATCACTATTCCTGGGTCAAAGAGCATTATTCAGATAAGTCTCACAGTACATGAGAGTTCAAAGTTTAAAGTTTTAGTTCAGACCACAAAGTTCAGAAAATCAAAGGTCAAACCTGCATTTCTGTGTTTTCCTTTCCTTATGCCTTTAAGCCCACACATATTAACACATCACACTCATAAGACACCCATTCCTATTAGTCTTAAAGAGAAGTGTGTTTTTGCTGCACTCAGCAGTCAGTTACTGGACTATCTTACTCACCATAATCTGTATCTCAAGTTTGCAGATCTGCAGATCATGTTCATTGTTGACATACATCCTTTTTAGTGCGCAACGCAGGCCTTGGTGAGTCCGCACCAAAAAAACTATGGCAAAGCCTCCTGCAAATGAGTAAAGAGACACAGAAAGAGAGAATGAACCCATACATTTCCAAAACCTAGACTACACAACTAGGCAATAATAATAATTCTGTGACCCACATTTTATATACACACACATATAACATTTAAGATGTACAGTGATATTAAGAATACGTTTTCTTCATAAGATCTCTTTACAATGAAAAGACTACTGAACAAATATTGCAGGTCAATTAGGGTGTTTCCTACAGCAACATGAGATACCATAGTTTAACTTTTTAAATGATATCCCTTAGTTGTGCTGTGGTCATTCACTTCTTAAAGGCAGCTGTGGCTTACTTAAGCTTTAATGTTATTGGCTGCTGCTTAAGAATACTATATTCATATGTATGCATTTCATGTTACCAGCCAGCCATGAGGTAAGGAAAGAAATGCATATATGCAGAGCAAGGCTGACAGGAAATCTGGTAAGAGAAGCTTGAAACATCACCATGTGAGTCAGCAGCTGTGCCAGGGGAAGGATGGAAAAAGTCGACAAAACTGACACAGGAAGTGAGAGAATTCATCATCCCACCTCTGTTCAAAATGATGCTGACACGTAAGAAAAACCATAAGATACTTGTGTCTATTTAGCAACTGAAACTGCCAACATCCACATACCGTAGATAAATGACAACAATGCATCTGTCAAACAGATATGCATGGATGTTTCTATTATTAGTGCAAAAATATGCATTGGGAAATATTGGTATGACAAATTGGTGAAAGGTGATGTATTACACTGTGTCTTCATTGACTTCTAGATATGAACCAGCCTCGGCTTAGATTTGGCTCTCTACATTTTATATCAACTGCATCTATCTGTCTAAGGTCTGATTCCTGTCATTACTGTAGCTCTTCTGTTCACGGTTTGTTTTTTTTCTTCACACAGCTTGTGTTAATGCCATGCACTGGGCTGACTCATCCAGCTGGCATCGCTAAGCCAAGGACAGCTCCATGTGATCGGTCTGGTTGACGTTTGATTATGGCTGCACTGGGCTACATCACTATGCTCTAAATGAACGAAGAACAAAGAGACAATGGGAGTCAGCAACATTAAATTGTTTTTGACAGGCTTTCCTTAATGGGCCAATAAATACAATACTCTCACTTTGACATCATGTGTGTGTTTCAGTGCTCCACCGCAACTGTGACAGGGTGGAGCTGGGTCACAGTGGATGATAACACACCACAGTTATGCTGATGTCATAAACTATAAATCCACAGTGAAGTTCAATGACTGGCAGGTTGGCTATGTAATTAGTGTTATTAAGGCACATGGAAGCAATGTCCTTGAGAAAATGACACCAACTCTCAATAAACACACAAGACCTGGGTTTTGTATGTGTGTGTGTGTGTGATCTGTCAGAGTTCAGACAGCTGAACCCCTGTTGTCTCACACAGTCTAACCGGAGATGCCTGAAAGAAACGCAAAGGATTAGCACTTGGTCTACAATCTTGGTGGACCAGTGCAACCAAACAACCGTAAGTCCAGCTACAAATAGCCGCTGCCGCTTGACGTAACTGTCAGGATTATACCACTCTAGCTTATGCATACATGCTCAGCCAAATGCACACAAAAATACACCTTTAGGGCCTGCTATGAAAAGCTCAGTGAATGGGTGCAGTGTCCACTCATAATCTGGCATCAGTGTAATGAAATTTAAGCCACCTTGGCTTCGGACTATACACAGCACATGTCCCTTCAACTACTATGCTGTTTACAAACATGCTCTGTGAGGTTACATGACACTGCAATGACAGCAAGAAATACTAGCACCACAGACCTACCGGAGACAAAGTTAGCATGGACAAATCATTTTTTTAAAGAGGTTTTCGCTTAGAAACCTCAATAATTTTATTTCACAAATGAGGGAATCGCTGAAGGTCAAGGGTATGCCGTCTGAGAAAGACTTGGGGACACGTTTTCTGTCACAATGCAACATGTTATGTGTCATATGTGGTGGTCTATACGGACAAAAGTAAACACATGACAGCTGACAGTACAGACCTTTGTCCAAGAAAGCCCTAAGACAATTGCTTGACAAGAAATGCCAGACATTGAACTTTAATCAAATCTCTAATATGAACTTCAAATAAAACATGATTACAAGCAGGCATCTCTAGGCTTCAAGCTATTAATGCCATTATAGTTCTGTTGTCTGTATATAATGAAAAGTGTGTTTATAACAGCTTAAGGGCCGGAGTTCAACAAAGGGAGGAGACAGAGGAAAAATACCATTTCAAAATGGAGCAGCAAGCTAACAGAAACTAACAGCCAAGGCTACAACCAAAACCATCTGAATAAATAGGTCTAGTGACACTGGAGAGTCAGATTGCAAGCAGTAAGTTCACTGCTGGAGCAAGAAAATACGATATCCAGACAAATATTTCACCTACCAGTGTTTTGAGAAAGAAACTTGGGGAAATTATTGTTTTCTTATTGTGCACAAAATCCTGTGTACGAGGCCAAACTATATCTAACTGAAATAGTGCCTCTCTCAAGTAAATAGCTGCATCAAGGCCAAAGTTTTTCGAGAGCTGACAATGAAGCTACAACACTACTTACTCACAGAAACACATGCCACTGATATATCGATGTCTAATCCATTCATAAAGCCGTGGTGTGGCCACAGATGGTGGCCATCAATAGTGCTGATGAATTAATCAGTCTCCTTTCATGTATTTTTTAGTAAGAGGCGCTCTTAGCTAACAGAGTATGGAAGTCTGTCATTGCAAAGACTAATGGCCAGAGGTAACCTGTTACCTCCATCACAAAGACTGATAAACTGTGTTCTGCTCTACTACCTATATCCTACTTTACAATAAAATATCCCTCATCCTTGAACTCAATGACTTGGATTTCCCTGCAGCTGATCAGTTTTCAAGATCAGCATGTCAAAGTCCAGGCCAGGTCCAGTATGATACAAAATTTGGTATGTAACCCGACCTTGTTGGGAGTTTATGTGTTTTATATGGCTGTACATTCTGGAAACAATTCCCACAATCTCACAAACAACAAAATGTTCACCCAAACTTCTTGTATCTATATTTGAGATTAGTCACTCCCTCTATCAGCACAGATGACTCAGCTTGTCATTGGTCCTTTACACAACACAGTAGAAAATCCAGTCATACCATGTTCCTCCCAGCCTTGAGGTAAAGACTAAAGTCATGCACAGAGTAGACATTCCGAGGAAATGACAAATCTTTTCTTTCCAACTCTTGTGTTTACCACACAGAAGCAACACAACTCAGGCCACAAAAGCAATGTGTGACTGAGTGACCTCGTCTTAGCAAGTGAATGAACGTCAGAAGAGCAGCTTGGGCTGGTCTATGATCACAACTGATAGTGTAAATGTTACAGTCTTGTGTCAACCGCAGCCTATCCCATCATCAACATGTAACACACAGGTAGACAGTGTTGCTGCTCCTGCAGGGCCACAGTCCAACAGAACAGGCCCACTCGTTTTATGTTACTGGACTCTGCATCCTCAGAAAAGAAATGTGGTGAAATTCACACTGTTTAACTAAGTGAAAGTGGTTGGTTAACTTAATGAACACAACATAGACACATAGTTCACCTTCTGCGACAATTTCCTCCACGGTCACTTGATAGCGTCCGATGGTGAAGACCCGTCCGATGAAGCTGCCTCCGCCGCCGGAACCAGCGCCTCCTCCGCCGGCTCCGGAGCCAGGCCCGGAGCTCACCAACTCCCGGCGAGAGTCGAAAAATTTCTTCATTTCCCCCCCTTAATGTTGTCCACGGCAAGGTCAAGTCCGACGACGCCCCAGTATCCTAACAAAGACTATGGCTGAACCGAGGTGTTGTTGTTGTTAACGCGTTAGCAGCTTTTCAATAATTGAATGAATGCAGCTAAACGCTAGCTTCAAGCTAAGCGCTAGCTAAGTAGCTGGATTTCCAAATATCCCAAACACCGCTGCCCGACGCCGCTGGGCTAACTCATGGTGTGAACAGCAGGCGGAGTCAGATACTCGAGAGGAATTACTAAAATCTTAGGTTTTTGCGGAAGTCGCTGCTTTCCTCTGTGGAGCCCCGGAGCAGCGCTGGCAGGCTAAACTAAGTTAGCCCGGCTGTGAGCCCGGAAAAAACCCAGCAGCAGCAGCAGCGGCGGTGGTGGTGGTGGTGGTTAGCTCACCTAGCCAGCTAGCCGAGCAGCTCGGTGCTGTGACAGCTGTCAGCTGACAGACGGGCAGCCAGGTAGGTGCTTAGTGTCCAATGCAGCTTATTACACATCTCCACTGCTATCACCCACCCCGTTTACTTCTTCTTCGCCGGCTGCTCTACTCGTCTGTGTCGTAGTGAAGATGACAGCCCAGCAGGCTGTGAAAACAAGGCTGGTCCACTAACTTAATGACAGAGCTAACGGAGCTACAAACAGAGTAGGTGCTGTTGGAAAGAGTCCTCCTCTCCAGCTCCTGTCTGCGGGCTCCATCCTGCTGCTGCTCTCCTCATGAGCTGATTGGTCAGACGAGACACCACTTCCCGTCAATCTTCCTTAAACCCAGGCTCAAGCTCCTCTGTGTGGAAACCAAACGGGTCCGCAGAGCAGCTTGTGTCCTGCACGGATCAAAGATGCAGGAGTGCCAAGCTGATTTTATTTCATTTACTAGATTTTGCTAAGATTTCTGCAATATGCAGGTGGTTCGAAGATCACCCCCATTTGAAGTAAATCTGCATTTTAATTATATGGAGGAACATGTGAAGTCTTAGTCTGGCTAATTTAAAGTGCAAGCACTTACAGTAGTTGGACCGGCTGTAATAGGCTATATATACAATCCTATTTTGTATTGTGTTGTGACATGATATTATTTCAGGGATCCATCTGAGATTAATTAAATGGATGGATGAATGGACAGAAGGGTGATGTGGCTTAGGGCATGTTTTTTAATTACTGAAAAATTGAACACTGATGTCAGAGGAATGTATGGCCCGTTGTTGTTTTTAGAATATATTCAATGATCATTAGCAGTAATATTCATGTTTGCAGTGCAGTAGCTTTTTTCGTTTTTTTTCTTTTAGGTTAAAAATAAGTGAAGTGAGTAAAAAATGCCAGATTGCAGTGCAAAACTAAACATGCCACCATAGACTGTGCATGCCACATGTATCAGGAATCATAATCACGGTATGCAAATGAAAAAAGACCCCCCCCCCCCCCCCCCCCCCACACACACACACACACACACACACACACACACACACACACACACATTTTGTTGTCTGTCCTGAGTTTTGTGACAATATTAGTTTCTGCCATTTAATCTCCGATACACCTTTTAAAGGTATCCGGTTTATTTTGTGTAATTTTATTCCCCTTTCTTTTTCTCTTTTTCCTTTCTTAGACAAAGGGGAGACAGAGCTGTAAAATAGATCCTTCTTTTTCTTGCCTATATTAAGTCAAGCTCCCTGATATCATTATTTTCAATCTTGCATCAGTCCGCCTGCTGGGAATGTTCAACTTTATTTGTAACCTCACTGGAATGTGCTGCATCTGTGCTTGTAGTCAAAAGTCACTCCAGTTTACACTATCACACAATAGGTATGTGAAAACCGCTCTCAGTGCATAATTTACATACACTTAGTGATCTAGTGTATAATTGTCTACTCATACTGTAGCATATTCTCCAGTCATTTGCATGCCTGCTCAACCGCTGACTCTGTTCTCGCTTATAGGCCTATTTAAAAAATGGAGCAAATAAAATCAGATTATCACATTCACAGATCTGATAGAGGCCCATATGTGGCCAGGCAAGAAGCCAGCAGAGGGTTCCACCCTCAGGGTTAAGCAACTTTGGGTTACAATTAAAAGTCAGTCCTTGGTTTAAATTAGTTTTTGCCCTGGATGTTAAACTGACCAAAAATAGATTTAATTTTTCATCTGAGACATTACACTATTTCTTTGTGAGTTTTAAAATGAAGAGGAGAACTTGACGACAGTGTGAGGATTTGTCCTGCAGGGGTCACTATTTCATCACTAAATACATGTGGCTGCCCAGATCTTTTTTTTTTTTTATTAATTTATTTTTTATTGTTGGCTCTTCACTTTTACAACAACTTTAAAAAGCTTAATTCAATGACAATACTGCCAACATTCATCCCTTACTTCAACAGGACAGTTGTTTGTGTGTGTGTGTGTGTGTGTGTGTGCGCGCGCGTGTGCGTGTGTTAGACTGTCCATATTACTCCCCATATTCCTTACTGCCAGTGCCACCTTTAGTGATGGAGAACAGATGATTAATCAAGTGTGTTTACATGTGTTTTACATTTTAACTGTAAGTGGTTTTACATACTTGCATTATACATCGAGGAATGGTTAAAGACACATGGCTGTTATCTCTTTTAGTCATTCTACTGTATGTGTGCATGGTTATTTGTTTACAGAGCACAGAACATTCATTCTAGTACAGCTAATGCCTTGGAATCAGAGTCGCCACACTTTCAAAACATGTGGTGACCATTTTTCTAAAATAATTGAGCCATTAAGCTATTTTAGCTGCAGAGTTGTTAGTGCTCTGGTGATAAATGACAAAGCTCTGATGCATTCTTTCCTCTGTGTTCATCTACAATATGCTAGACCTCTGCTTACCCAAAAACTAAAGGTAAACATACTGTACTTAACTCTCGTTTCTTGTGGTCCCTTGAGAACTAAAATACACTCAGGCCAACAATTTGGTGTCCGGATTTAGATAAGGTGAAAAGGCCGGGTCAGAAAAGCATTGTAAGCATTATAGCCTATGCATACCAGCAAGTTCTGGGATGGAGTCTAACAGTGCGTCTAGAGTAGTGTTTTTCAACCTTGGGGTCGGGACCCCACGTGGGGTCGCCTGGAATTCAAATGGGGTCGCCTGAAAAAAAAATTACTGATATTTTAAACTAATTATTATTATTTTTAAAATTTTGATTAAAAACACCACACATAATCTTAAACAACTGTATTCTGTACTTTCACTTTCTCAAATATAAATCGAGTTCAAATAAAATGCAGCATCTTGACAGCTGCGATAACGTGACTGTAAGTGATCGGGGGTCGCCTGAAATTTGTGATGTCAAAATGGGGTCACAAGTCAAAAAAGGTTGGGAACCACTGGTCTAGAGTGAACAGAGCATAACCCTAACACCATTAGAAAAGTTGAAATAGCTTTGAAAAAGATCTCATTACATACAGTACAATTTCACATTTCATTTCACATAATTAACTATGACACCTCCAACACATGAAAATTGCATTACAGTTATACTTCTTCTGCAAGGTTCAAAGAAAGCTGTTAGACATAATAATAATAATAATAATAATAACAACAACAACAACAACAACAACAACAACAACAACAACAACAACAACAACAACAACAACAACAACAACAACAACAACAACAACAACATAATAAGAGCATATGTCAAAACATAGTCATAACATTCTTTACAGGGTTAAACCAGGATTAAAACATTTCACCCCAAAGGCAAATAAAATCAGAAATTTGAAAATGTAATTAAAAAAAGAAAATAAAGACAATAACAATAATAATGTTTAAAAGACCAATACTTCCCAACTCAATTTCCATGCCTCATGCATGAAATAATGCTTTAAACGAAATACGACAAATAAACAAAAACTTAAAGGGATAGTTCACCCTAGAATGATATTTCGCTCATTATTTACTCACCCTCATGTTGACTAAGGGCTGGAAGAATTATCAGAGTCCACCGTCCCTTCTCTGAGTTACAGGGGGTCTCGGCGTAGCAGTGCATTTCAATGCAACGGTTGCAAAGGGACACCAGAGCTCTTCGTAAAAAAACACAAACAAAAAAACATCCAAATACCTCCATGATGCTCGTATGTAATGTCCGTCTTGTGCTGAAGCCCCAAATTGCGTAATTGTCCCGAAAAAAATTTAATAAGTCTATATTTTAAGCTTGTTTGTAGCGGAAGCTTCTCGAAGCTCCTCTTCCTGGTCCGTCCAAATCTCGCGTGATTCGCAGTAACCGCACTGACGCCGGCGCAAATCACGCGAGATTTGGAAGGAGAAGGGACGGTGGACTCTGAAAATTCTTCCAGCCCTTAGTCAACATGAGGGTGAGTAGATAATGAGCGAAATATCATTCTAGGGTGAACTATCCCTTTAATCTTCTGGGATTAATGGGACAAAAAGCTGGCAATATTTTTTCACTAGCTTTGCCTCACTTTTTGCTATGGTAATTTTTTAAATTACTGAAATGAAAACCAAGATTCATTGAGTGCTTTTATGTCAATTTCACCACAATGCTTGCCTAAAGCCGAGGTTAATTAAAACATTGATTTGTTCCCTAAACACAAACCTTTGTTGAAACAGTGTGAGCTCCTGAGCCCACTAAAGAAAATGAAACCATTTACCTTTAATGACAAGGCCTGACCTTTGCTTTCGTCAAGTCCAGATAGCCCTACTCGTTAAGATGGCCTTTTTCAGCTTGGAATGACCTTTCATATTTCCATTGTTTTTAGGGTAATGTCACACAGTATATTGTCCATTGTCTATTGTCTAACTGTCACTGGGTGTCAGTTAACTGTTCAGATGTATTAACTCCAGAATGGTGACTTCAGTGAATTCTGGGGCAATTCATACAAATATTACTCTCCCCTGACGTTAATTTAAACTTTAATGTTATTCATGAATGCATAATTTCAGAAAAATGTGGCATGGCCATACTTACTACAGACAATCAAAGGCAACCGCCGTCCAAGTTTTGATTAGATATTCGATCAGGGTTGATGAAAACAGAACAAAGTAGTCATGTAGAGATGTCTGTGTATATTAAATCCCAATCAAAGCACCTGGATCCCAGCTCCTGATAGATGGTGGTTTATTTTTGAAAAACAAATCCCACACGATTGTTAGAAGAGGGACTATCAGATTCCTTTCTATCTGCCGAGCTTGTTTTGGCATTCATTACTATTTTAGAATAGCTGATTATTAGACTCTTGGAGTGTGTGAGACATAACTTACCCACATGTGAGAACCGGAGTGCCCTCTTTCACTCCAGTAGCAGACACACTACACATCTGGATCTCATCCCCTGTAAGCAAAAGCCAATCATCACATACCTGAGCAAACACTCTTGACTTTCTTGGGATTCAGCAGTGGAGAAGTTCAAGCCTTAATTACTGCGCCCATTTGTCAGAAGCATAAAGATTTCCTTAGGTATGGTCCAACGTCTGACAAAATATTGAAATTCTGGATTGTAGAAGTCAAGCAGGCACATTCTGAAAGAAATCTGGCTTGGTAAGGAACACTGACACTGTGCAGTAAAGTGCATCTTGAGTATCAAAGGGAAAAATTATAGAGGAATAAGACGATCACTTCCTTTCTACTGCAGCTTGGTGCAGGTCATGGTTCATATCAAATAATATTGTTTTTTTAACCTGAACACCATCTGTCTCCACATGCTTTGCTTCAGTCTTCAAATCCCTGCTGGTAGTGGAGAACTTCTTATTCACTATTGGGTCCATAGATAATGATCAGGACCCGGTATATCTGAATGTGTTTAACAGAATTCTCCAAACTTTTCTCTCACTTGATATGCCAGCCTCTTTCACCCTTGTTGCACTGAATCCATTTTAGAGGAGAGAAACATGGAAAGTAACAGTGCAGAAAATTGAGAGCAGATTTCCTTTTTGCATTTTAAATTTGGTTGTTATACATATACGCTTTCTGAAATGCCTCATCTCCAGCCAGGACAAGCTATTTTTCCCCCTTTCCTTGAAGTGCTAATTCAGTAGAAATTATATTTAAATACCCTGGCGATTAGAAACATCTTTTAGGTTGTAAATTGTAGAGGTCAACAACAATGGGGCCACCTTCAGCTGCAGGAGCTCTGAATACTCATTGCTTCTATAGTTTGGAATTACATCTTCCTCATAGTGTGTGTGTGTGTGTGTGATCAGAGTCACAAGTTTCATATAATCTTGCCATAACCTGCATGACTTGCAAATGTGATACCATGTAGGAAACCTGGTTTTGCATGTAGCACATCTGGCAAATATTTACAGTACCCATCCATGGTGTGGACATACTTTCAGTTGCAGCAGCCAATATTTTTGATGTCCATAGGCAGGAGGAATCAGGCGTAGTATCCACATGCTAACAGGCACGAGTCTCCTGTCTGACTCTAGTACATGAATCAATCTTGTGGAACTCCCAAGTGGAGTTGTGTTTATTTTTCAATGTATAGCTGCAGTTCTGCAGGTACAGGAAGTGTTGAAGGCGGCGAGTCTGTTTGAGAGCTGGGCTGTGGCTGAAAAGTCAAAAAATGTAATTTCCCGACCACTTTTCTTCAACCTTGATGGAAAATGTCGTGATGAAAGATGTGAGGAACAATTCACACAGGCTCAGGGAAAAAACAAAACAATCTGAATGAACCAGACTGCACCAAAACTAGGATTATGCGTCAATGGATATTAGTGACGTGTATACGTCACTTTAAATGTTACAAGGAATTGTGGATGCCATTATCTCCTTTCCTTTCATAAACGATGGTGCAGTGCAACCTATACCAAAGGAGATAAGAAAGCAAGTACTGAATCATTTAGATTTGACCATCTCTTATCATAGCTGCCACTCAGATACTTCCCAGTCATTTCACTCAGTTAGGAAAAACCTCTCAATAGCAGCAGCAGATGAGTGGAGTTGACTCAGTTGAGTGTTTATAATGATGTGAGCACACATGGTAAGTCCCGGCATAAAAATGTATAAGACAGTCACCACCTGCACTGCTACAGCAAGAATGCTTTACACTGAGACATGGTAAAAATAACCGGGAGAAGGCGAGATCTGTTGTCATGTCAGACTTTAGAGTGTTGGGTTATTCTTGTATTCAGAGAAGTATCAGTATAAAAGTTTTTAGTTTGTTTTACTTTTTTGTTTTGTTTGATTTTGAAGCGAGGAAGAGAGAGAGAAGCATCTGCTAAAATGCAGCTACAACAACAACAACATTAGCTCCACAGGTAGAAATAAATTACCCGTGTGTGTCCAAAAACATTAACTATCGGCACAGCAAAAGCAAAACAAAAACAAAAAACACTGTACTGTTTGCCAAATGTTCAAATTAACAACACGGGAGCAATCATTTTCAGCTCGTGTTATACATCCGTCATGTATTGAATAGTTTTACAATTAGAGGAAATTGAAGCAGAAGAATCTTATGTAAACATGGACAAATACAAACTTTCTATTCGTTATACCTGTGTACAAAGTTAAAGCAGAAGTAAGTGGTCCGGTCGTTTTCGCTAATGCTGCGTTCCAGGCAGGCTTTTGAAATCGTAAATTACAGCTTCAAGTCACAACTTACGACTTTGTAGCGTTCCAGGCAACCCACTCGTGTTTTTCCGACCTGTTTTACCGGTGAAAGTCACTATAACGGCCACTCGTAACTTCCGACCGGTGAACTCGTACCAGATCGAACTGGTACGACTTCACGGTCGGAAAAATACGAGTTTCCTTGAACGCACCATAACAGTCCTCGTCCCTACGTCGCCACATTCACGTGCATCCCTTGGCTGCACACACAGCCCTGCATGCCGTTCTCTCTCCTCATTGGATAAAAACTGTAGGATACAATAAATGTTTTCTCCTCGGCTCAGAGCAGAGCAGAGTGACTGACAGACCCGTGTTTCAGACCAAACACAGTATGTAAGTGATTGCTGTCGGAAGATATAACTATTTAAGACTTATATTAACACAAATATATCACTTACTTCTGCTTTAAACGTGTAGATATGATCCATCTCTGTTAAATCTCTGTAGCCTACAAAAAAGTGGAAAGATTGTGTAATATGATGTAATGGTAAATGTTGGAAAAGATACTACTGATGTTTATGTCCACTTTTACAATACCATGATTGAGCATCATGGAAAGTAGTGTCATATTAATCTGAAAAAAGGTCCAAATGCAACACATGGAAGTTTATACATAAAACAGTAGAATTCATATAGCTACTGTACAATAAGCTAGCCTGTTAGTTTGGTTTAAGATACTTTTAAAGTCTTATTAAAAACTAACTCATTATTAACATTATTATTGTCTTATCATATTATTGTTTTACAATACATTTTAAAAATTGTCATTATATAGACAGTGGTTACATGTGTGTATACAGTATTATATATACACACATACACTTCTGTCACGCCAGAGACACTTCCTTCATGCCAAGAGTTTGACACATGCAGAGCAACAGGAACTTATTCTGAATCAGAGATGCTGATAACCATGACCAAGAGTCAACAATGTGTCACAGCAGTTTCACAACTTGTTCAAATAAGAAAAGCAAATATTGGATAGTAGTAGCATAGCATCTCTGCCTTGACGCTAATGAAGGTATAGGCTACTCATAAGAGCATCCAAATCACTGCCATGAACATAAGAGCTTCCAATTGATCTTACATTTGTATCTGTCAAAAAAGTTACTATATTTATTTATGTTAGGCTACTATACTGTATTACTATAGTTACTTTATTTTTTTTTACAAATACATTTTTGAGTGCTGTCATGCAAACAGGCAGTGCTACAGCGTCCTGAACATCCCTACTTCCCACAGCCTTGGACGTGTCATTTGCGGTCATTTTCGTAACAGCCAATATTAAGGCCAGAGCACTTCCGACATGCCAGGTGCACTTCTGTCCTGCCAGGGGCTTCCTTCTCAGAGGCTATTTGTGGATACTATTCCATTAACAGGAGAGTCTCTCCAATCTCTCCTGGGAATGTGGCATATCTAAAGTCCCACCAACAGGCCTGACACACAGGGGTCAGCAGGCATAAAACCACAGACACAGATAGATAAACACTCATTCGTCAATTCACCTAACATGAAAGGGATTCAGAGGAAAGCCATCCAGGTACCACGTTGTTAGGAAAACAGCACTTACCCTCTGAGCCACAATGATAATGTCTGCGCTCTCCTGTGTCAAATTTTGAGTATATGTGTGTGTCAGCAACAGTATCAAAGACAAATTCACCTGCTGTGCAGCAAAGTATTGAATGCACGTACGGTGTTTGTGGTACCGGGACGTGCTTCATCTCACAGGTCTATGGTGACAGGCAGCTATTCTGTCAGCCACGGACAATGCAGCAGCAGATTTTGGATTAGTCTTCTGATTGCAGTGGCAGCAGGTGTGCTGACAAGGAGAGGATGGTGTTGACAGCAGAGGTGAAAAATACCTGACCTGCCTGGAACAGTCACGCTATCTGATAGAACTTGTCGCAGCTAATATAACAATATATTTTGTGAAAACAAACAAACTGTTGTATGGAGTTTGAATTGAATGTGTGTTTTTGTTATCCTCGAGATGGGCTGGCGACCTATTTGTGCTTTCAACACAGTGTGTTCAACATTTCTACTTGTAAGTTTTACCCCGTTAGTATAAAATGTAGTGTTTTTAGTATTTTTATCGTATCTTTGCGTGAAAAAGTTTCACACCACTAAATGTCAAAAGGTCTCCTCTCCTCATTAGCATCTCTTATCAGCCCACCCAGCCAACTGTAATCACTCGAGATTGGTCGAGTCAGGAAGAGTAAAGGATAAAAGGAAGAGGCGACGGGTAAACTTCCTATGGAATGTGCCTTTTTCTCTCCAGCAATGGGTGGAGTGCTTTTTACAGACAGAAGAGGGGAGCATTTTACCCTATTCCTTTAAAAAAAAAAGAAGAAATATTTGTGGTCACAGTACACTAAGCGAGAACACTTCCCAGTGTTAGTAAACAGAGACAGTCATTCCGGAAGATAAGACTTTTTTTTGCAGGGGCGAGGAAATGACCTTGTGATGTCAAAGCCCTCCGTGAACCTGAGTAGATTTAACTCGTTAGTAACAGTGGGAAAGAGACTCCAGTTGGACGTTATGTTGTCAGACGGTTATTTTCATCAGGGTATTTAAAACTTTATATGTGTGAGTCTGCTGCCATCTGGAGCAATAGATCTGTGTCAATCACTGCTCAGATTGCAAAGACTTTACACACAAAACTTCAAATAAAATAAATATATCCAATTTTTAATTAGATTTTCTAATTGTTTTAATTAGATTCCATGAGATCATAGGTTGGTGTGTATAATTGATTTCGCATTTCCTTGAAGTCAAAGGAGGATCCTCTGCTCTCTTACGTCCTCTTGGTGGAAGAATTTTGTCTTCCTCATAGCGTGACATCCATGCCTTCTTGTTTTTAATAAATGTCCACTTATTACATAACTGACATGTGACATGACCAACTGCTGATAACAATGAGTTACACATTCAGAGCTGTTACTGTACTGTAGGCACATTCAGGAGAAAAATCTTTGTACCTTTAAAAAACAAACATCTTCTTGGTGAATTGTCACATGATGAAATTTCCAGCGTGGATTTACCAAACGGTTCATAAGAACTAAAACAACCTCACAGAGGAGGCAGAGTTCCTCAAGTGTGCGTCTGACATGACTTATTTTTAACCACTGCAATGTCTAAAATACAAGTACGCTACTGTTGGTGACTTTTTCCATGTTGGATTAGAGGGGAATCCTCAGATGACCCTGAGCTCAACCTCCCAATGGTAAAACTGTCAAAGTAAAGGCCATTTCAGTTTTTTCTCATATGCAGATATCTCATCGCTTCACAAACCTGTGAGATATCTGCATCCTTAAAGCATTTACTATACAGCTGACTGGATATGATCTCATACCACATGTCTTTAATAACAGATGACTGTCTGTGCTGAAAAAGGAAGGTGCAGCATGTTACATTCAGTGTTGTAATGATACCACAAGGTTACAAATGCTTTAGCACCACTTATGTTTTCATTGGTTTAGAAGGTATAATGAGCACTTTGACAATTTCTTTATGCATCGTTTTAATTTTCATGATTTAATTTCCTTCATTTTATCATTAAATTACATAAGTGCAGACCATCAGCTCAAATTAACTCCACTTATTGCTAACAGCTGATGCCAGTACTATAATTAGTTTTCTATGATGACATATAATATAATATAATATAATATAATGAATTTCCCTTTGGGGATTAAAAAAGTCATTGGTATTTGTATAAACAAAACAAAACAAAAAACAGGAAAGTCAGCCGTGCTAATTAGAACAGATACCTCTACAGCATAAAGTTGAGGTTCATTTTCTGTGGAAAGTTCACACTGCCTTTTAGACACCACTTACTGTGGATGAAAATATAGCTGCTGGTTCTCAAGAGTGACCAGACCGGCTATCTATTCCACTTTCATCATACCGCCTGGCACAACAGACTGCATTCATCACATGTACAAAACCCCCTGGTGGCTTGTACTACCACACTAATGAGTAGTCAGTGGAGTCCTTGGGCCTGACCTTAGATTCCCTTAAGGACAGTGAGCTGCAGCACCAATAGCAAAATGGATATGATGGCACTGCTACAGCTCACAGATGGCTTCATTATTTTCCATGTGTGACATGGCTGTTTAGGAGAACAGGCAGTAACATAAGTCACCCCTCTCCATAATGATGGCTCAGGCAGTGAATTACACATTTCTGCCAACATAAATACCAGCCCTGTTTTAGAAAAACTACATTTTTTGGTTGAAAAAATACTGTCATGAGACTTATCAATTAATAACAATCATATGATGTCATAAAATCTGAGTGGATCAAAATCACATTTCCAGTTTCCTCACGGAAGTAAAAATTATAAAAAGCACAAAAATGCCCCTCTTTTCAATGACCACAATCCTACATAAATTGTACACACTCAAATAGTGAGATTTCAATCTTTATTTATTATTTTTTTTTTTTTAACATTTCATATGTCTTTATTCGTTTTTGATGACATATTCATATCGAAGATGTCCTGCCATTTATCAGATTATCTTTTTTTTTTTTATCTGCTCTTTGTTGGAGGGCTGTTGTTGCTCAGTTTCTGCTTTAAAATACTCCAAATGTGCTCTGTTGGATTCAAATGAGGGGACGTTCTTGGCCAGGTCATCATTTTCACTTATTTCTTTTTTTTAAAACGTTTGTGTGATTTTTGCCGTGTGTTTTGGATAACTGTCATGTTGGAAAATCCATCTCCTGCCAAGCTTCTTGAGACTGGGATTCATCTTTTCATTCAGTACAAACTACCTCTCCACTGCAACCTTTTCACTCATGCCACTTGCTCCTCTGTGTGGGACTGTTGGCCCTGGCCACTCGTGGAAGTCTCCTATCCAAATCAGATCCAGTTTGAGTCCAGATCTATGCCAAACATGATCTAAACAAATATGTTTTGGTTTCATCTGACCAAAGAACATGCTGCCAATATTCATCAGGCTTCTTGTATGTACTTTGGCAAACCTGAATCGTGTTTTTTGATGTAGTTTTGGGAACATCGGTTTTCTTCTTGGACACAGTCTGTATAGATGAATTCATGTTTGTACTGTCTGATTAGTCATTGAAACTCAAATTTTCTATTGATAAAATATCGTACATGCGCAAAGTCAGAAGCTCTTACCTCCGTTTTTCAATGGAGGATTGCATAAATAAACTGTGTGCGACATTATCACCTTCTAACCACTGCTGCAGCTGTGTTTTGTTTCTAATCTTGCTGGACCTATTACCAGGCTTTTAAAACTGAACTCAAACCTATCTTGATGAATCAGTCTGTCCATCATGACATCAATATCAAAAACACCTCTCCATCTCTTATGGAAACAAAGGTGGTGAGAAGCCTGGGTGTATTGGCGATGAGCAACAATCTGTCTTATTGTGACCATGCTGCATCTGCCTCCCGCCATACCTGGCTCAATGCACCACCCAGCTCTTGGCCCAGGTCATGGGTTGTGTACCTCTGACTGGCTGTCCTTCACCCACAGCGAGACCTTTGCAGATGGTCCAGAATGCAACAGTGCATCTGGTCTTTGATCAGCCTACAAGCTGCACGTGTCTCTGCTGCCAATGGCCACCCATGGCCCCCTGAATCAACTTTAAGTCCCTAATGTTGCCTTGGGACTACGAGGAGTTTAGGAAAGCAAAGTGTTTTCACACTACAATTCCCATGAGCCTCCATGTGCACGGTGAAATTCTTGGACCGGCGCAAGACGGACGAAAGCGAAAACATTTGCCAAGAATGTTTTCATTAATCAAGAATGAAAGTCGGAGGTTCGAAGATGATCAGATACCGTCGTAGTTCCGACCATAAACGGCGATTTGGCAGCGTTATTATTCCCATGACCCGCCGGGCAGCGTCCAGGAAACCGAAACTAGGAAATGCTGGGCGAGTCGACCACTAAATAATAATATCAAAATAACCATAAAGACAAACATTAATATGAGACTCTTTTATAACCAAAGGCAAACTCCTCGGGGTCTCTTTAATGTTTCATCTTAAAATAGTCTTTTTCATTTACTTATTAATTAACTATTCATTTACTCCGACATGAAGTTAATCACAGTTTGTAACCTCTCCTGTGATTGGGCTGCATTGTTTATGTGCTTATACGTTTTTACGTGTGTATATTTTCCTTTGCCACTAATTAAATGTTTGGTTTCTTGTGGTTTCTTCAAAACAACTGCCAGAAAGAAGAAAGTCTTCTGCCACTGGGTGAGTGATGGATTTTGTTTTGGTGTGTACAGACTGACAGGGGCGCACACACTTCACAGAATTAATAGTCTTGACAAACAATGTGGCACACCTAACTTTCATCAACGGAAAATTCTATGAAAAGTTTTTAAGTGACCCACAGAGAGGCAGGTACGAGCGCTATAAAAGGAAAAGAACCATCTCTGAGCCAAAATTGGAGTGATCATTGGCTTCGCTTTTTAGGATGAAAAAATTAGATGAAAAACGACTGGCAGGTATGTTGTTTCTAGGCAACAGGCCACAGTGAGTCATTTGTTTTTAACTTGCATCAGTGGTGACATGGACTTTTAGGCTGGTATAATTACTATTTATTTATACAGTACATCCTGACTGCCAGAATCATTGAATTCACTTTTTTTTTTTTTGCACATTATTGTTTGGTATGTCAAGTCATCAGTACAGTAAGTGCAAGTAAGGTTTTTGAGAATGTGTTAAATGACTGATCACAAGGCAAAACAAAACAGTAAGATTAAGCAAGAGGCCAGATTTTTTTTTATTTTAGTGTTTGTTATAGATCCACTATCAACAGCAAGCTTAATGTTATCTTCATATGATCAAAATAGACATTTGGAGGCATTCATGCTCATCTGAATGACGCCTGTGCATTTCACCTGGACTAGGGTCTTAAAAATAAAGAGTGCTAACAGTAGTAAGGGTCTAAGATAGATATACCACTGAACCTTCATTGCGTACGTGCAGATCGGTGTTCCCCCAAGAGGAGGCTCAGTCAAAGCCTGCTTCATGCTTGGCTGAGGGAAAAGGTTGACAAACATAAGACAAATGACCAGTCACTGTAAAATGAGATGGATGGTGTGAATTGACGCAGGCATTAAGGGGGTTGTCATACGCATCAGCAATGTTTCCTGAGACTTCTCATCTCTGGTCTCCAAAATAACACGCAGGTTTCTGGCAGGCAAAACCCACCAGATTGAAATAACAAACTGAGTGGTGGTAGGAGGATAATGCTTTCTCCTGCTTGGAGCCCCATTTCGGAGACCCTTTCAGCACCACTGCACTGTTTCATGGCAGATTGCTGTAAAGTGGAAAAATAACATGCACAATTTAGCCTTCAATTTTCCAATTTCAAAAGACTATTACACTTGCGCAACTTTGAAATTGGCAACTTTCAGATGTAACTTATTATCTACCTTTGCATATCCACTGTGTTGGCCTTTTGCCCTTCTAGCTCTGCATCCCCCGATATCAGCAAGAAATGAAAGTTGAAATGGAAAGTATTTTCATCGCCAACAGCACTGATGGCCATATTTATTAAAACAGTTATGCTGAAGTTATGCTAAATAAATAAATTACTTTTCATGCAATGGAAAAGTGTTCTCAACGATATATTACATTAGTCATATATGACAACAATTTTATTCAACAGATGTTGCATATTAGACCTACAGTATGACAAAGTTTTTTGGTTTATTCTCAAAATGTCTCACTTCACAGACCCCTAAACTGACACAAATTAGACCGTGAGCCACCATTTGATAAGACTTCAGATTTTAGATGTTTATTACAGATCGAGTTAGAAACCCATAGTCGTACATTCTGTCTTTGTGTTACTTCTGGGTGGCATCGTAGTGAGAATGAACCCCAAGAAGTCAAGCACATAGACTGGTCAAGCACCCCACTTTGAGAGCCACTGTATAACGTACTGTAGGCCTCAGCTCTGACCATGACTCTACTTTGATAATAACACTGTACTTACCAAGTTTGCTGACCTGTGGGAACATGATCCTATTGCTAAACAGAGGCCAGTCAGGGTAAAGAACAGGAGCTGTCAGATGATCCGTCAGTTTTTAAACAAATGTCCTGACATTTTGGGGTTTTATCTTCAACTAAAGAGGTTTATCTGGCAAAACTGCTGCTGCCTGATTAGGTTTCTTGTCCCATCTGAGTTTGTTGTAGTGATATTGCTGTGTTTCCAGATCACAACAATCTCTTTAGTGACTACAGGGGTTAGCAATATATAAGTCCTGGGACACCCAAAAAACAATCTTGTCCTTTAAGCTCCATCAGTCAAACTACTGTTGAGGTGCCATTAACGAAGATGTTTTTCCCCCTCAATCATTTCAAATTGTTCTTGAACTGCTAAGCATAAAATCTTATCATAGTGTCAAAGCTGGCTGTAGAATCAGTCTACACGCTGATGTTTTCATTAGAGGCGGCACAGAGAGGTGAGTTTACAAAGCCACTGAGTAATTGCTCACCAAATAGAAGCAATTGACTGTGTTCATATAACAATAACTTAGCGTATGTTATTATGGGCATTGTGGGAAAGCGATTACCTCAGCGCTTGGCTCTGCAGTGTGAAAATGAGTCTCTGGATATGCGTGTTTGTCTCCATGTTTTTAAGTCATTTTCATCAGCAGGACAGATAAGATTGATCCAGAGGAAATATGGAAGAGTACTCACTGGCTTTTACAAAAAGGGGATGGAAATAACCGAAGGATTTTGTTTCTGACTCTGTCGACCCTGTTCAATAAATCATTGTCTCCGACTATTAACTACCATTTGATAGAGGGATGTGTTTGTTTCCTCTAGAAGTCAACAGACGTCGTCAAACTAAACCAAGCAGATGCAATTTCCTCGTGTTTTCCCTCGGCTGTGGTTGGTTATAAATCACAGTACCAGATGGGTGGGTAAAGTGGTGACAATTTGAAATTACCCCTCTTTCAATAGATCGCTGCTTGTAAGCTGCACTGGGCTGGGAAAGGATTAATGAAGTATGAGACTGGGCTGGTTGCCCTGCAGTTACCACAGACACCGGAGAGTTTACTTCACCTCAAAAGACACAACTCAATTCACCCCAGTGTATGTGCTGGCTACTGACATAACAAACTGACCCAATGTATCAACACATCATTAATGTTACTTACCAATCTAAAACCCCAAATTGGCTCCCTGTCTGCACTGACAACAGCACCTATACAAGGCAATTCAGTGTCCTTAGAAGACCATTTCCCAATCTAATCAGGAATGCCTAATGTGTCCTGTAATCATGCCAATTATCATGAGGGAAGAAACGGGGATTGCACAGTGGCAGTGTGCCAACATGTCACAGCTGTGAACTCACATCCATTAATGTGGTGTAAACCCAAGACGATCTCAGCTCCTCTCAGCTCCTCTCTCCTGAGATTTGATCATACTTGAATAAACCATTATTAGCAATTGGTCCACAGTGCAGTACACTGTGTCCGCTGCATCACACTATCACATATACAATATGCACCTCAAATGGCTCTTTGCTGTGTTTCTTGTGAAAAATAATATCTACCCTGGAGCTGAGAAGGAGATATTAATTGTGGTGTGAAATAATGACCGCCAGAGATTGATAGTTAGTCTGCATGTGTGTGTGTAAAAAGAAAGTGGAGTAAAGAGTGTCTGTGACAGCAAAGGGGCTTGCACAGCTACAGCTGTGCATGACTGTTATTAATTCTCATATTATGGCACCACCTGAAAATACAGAAATCACTCTTTTCTGCAATTTTAATTCATTTCAAATTAGGTATGGGTATCGTGTAGTAATGCATTCCTGTAAGAACTCAGTATACATTAAGTGCAACAAAATGAATTGGGGAAATGTGCATAATAAGGAAGATCCTGATCCTGGTCATGAGTTAATTAGGATGGCCTCATTCAGAAAGTGGCCTGTATGCAGATTCACAGATAGGAAATAATGACGTGACACTGGTTCATTAACATTGTATCCAACTGTCTAATTAACAACATTATTGATTATTTAGCCCCCAAATCAGAGTTATTTAGGAAGCAATTATTGCCAGTGATTATATTTACTAGTGTAGTGTATTTTCTACCTCCTCTTCTGTAAGTAATTTACCCTGAGGGTTACTTTTGTGTTTAGTATATGACCCACTTTAAATTCTTTACTTTTATCTTCAGAATCGTCCTTTACCTGCCTGAAGGCAAATGACTGATATAATGTGAACTAAAAGCTCTGTCCGAACTGAACGCCGTAATATTAGGTTAAAGGTTAAGTCACTTTTTCTGGACATCAGTATTTGGTCCGTTTCATCTATGCTTTAGTTAGCCTAAAAGTTAACTGACTGGTCAAGATGTCAAATACCAGAGGGTAATTTGGACATGTTAGGTTTTGTCTTAGTTTGTGACCATCCTTGTCACCTACATCCTTCTGTTTAGAGAGGTGGAGTTTTAGAGTATATAAGGTCTGGACTTTTGGCCAAGACCCAGAGGTCTCGTATCTGGCTCCGGAGACTTCTCGAAGATTCGAAGACACTGTATCTTTTTTGTAATAAACTCTTTTTTGCCATCTACAAAGAAGACGTGTCAGAGTGGTCATCATTTCATCAGCATCAACATCGAAATAGACCACACTAGATAACTATAGTATTTACACTGCACAAATGAGCAAACCAGAAGTTTGTTTTAAATTGAAAATGGTCCAATTTGTAGCTTTGTATGGGGCTTTTAAACTTATAATAATATTAATTTCATGAAGTTTAATTGGAGGTTGTTATAATTTCATCCGCATCAGATCTATAAATGTATTGTCTGTATTGGCTTCAAGAGAGACAGATGAGTTCAAAGATCAATACCATTACCAATACTAATACTGCTTATCCTACACACTTCAAGAAGAAAAACAGTTTTGGCTTTGGTCAAAGGTAACAAAGTCCACCTAACACTAGGGTAGATATGTCAAATTGATGTTTTATGTAATGTCTGTTTAGCATGTCTGTCAGTCCTTGGTGCTGATGTGGTGTGTGTAATAGGATTTGAACTGTATTCAACAGTGACTGCATTATGGTGGGGGCTGACTCAGGGGATGGCTATGTGGAGACCAGCATGAGGGCCTGAGAACAAGACTGGAATGTCAGTGTACCAATTCACAAGAAACTAAGCTGCACTGCTGGGCCTAAAATAAACCCCAGAGACATCCTAAATAAATATATAGGTTTACACAACTATCTCTTGTTTCCCTGTTTAACATCTATACATCATGTCTCGAGGGAATGAGTCTTTGAAGTGGGTAATTATACTGACGATGCACATTAGTCTGAGTAAAATTCCCACAATGAAAAGTCGCATTGGGCAGGGCTCCCAAGAAGTGTGTGAGCGATTAATCATGCTGGCATAAGGAAATCAAGACTTTTCCAAGTTCACAATGGTCTCATGTACCCCCACCCTTCACTCCCACCATGCCCACCCCAAGTCCTCATTTCCCATTGTCTCCTCCAGTAAAAACAGCCCGTGTTATCTCCTGGATTGCTGATAAAGTTAGTCGCGCAGATGCAACAGTGTTTGTTCAGCCATTATAGACCAAATTCACCAGAAAAGCCTCTGTGCTTTGCTGCCACTATCAGAGTGAAACTTATCACTCAAGTCTAAAAACAGATCTGCTCCCCTTGTAATCCATCTGAGCCAGCTGTGGAGAGGCTGCTCCCCGCGCTGCAACTAGAGCTTCTTAATCACAAACATCAGATTTTCATCATATTTTTTAAAGTTGCATAATTTATGTACTGATAAGCATTCAGCGCTGTGGTATGTCATGATGTCCAATCAGCGCAGAGTTTCTCTAATGCTGATTCATTTCTCCACTTTGTACTGGAAAGCAAAGAGGCTGCAGGTGGATGTGAGGTTTGATTTAGGCCAGAAGGGGAAAGGTTTATCTGATCTGGAATGAAAGCCTCTAAGAATCTGATCATCTGATGTAATGTGTCTGGATTTACAAATGGCGCCTGACTGAAGCAGCATACCATCCCACAGACCTAGGTCACTCCCTAAAGCCCCGGAGACACGGCACAGAGAGAGCAAACACAATACAGTGTTTGGGGGAGTATGCACATGCATACATAATGTCTCCTTTTTCCGCAGCTAAAGTTAACACCGATGTTATTAGATAAGCTGACATCATCGTTTTCATCAAGCCGGTGCAATTTATACAAAGCTTTGAGTCACTGGTGGAATCAATCCTTGTAATGTATATGTTATGATGTCCTGTGGAAGTGCTCAGTGCTGGACGGCTTTTAATGAACAGTTAGCCAGGCTAATCACTCATCTACCAGAATGGCCAAGAAAACTGATACACAATCAGCCCAAACGTGTCCAACTCTCACCTTTAATATGGTTTTCGTGCACTGTGAAATATTTAGCTTCGGATGCTGTTGGTTGGAAGGTTTCGGGGTCAAAGCGTGGTCAATTGCAATCCTGCCATCTGGGCTCTACCTGCTTTAGGAACCACAGATGGAGGTCGAGTTTACACAGCACACACGGCAACACCATTCATTCAACACGCCGGCATGCAGCACTGGAAATTTCCTTTGTGCCGTGATCGCATCGAGGGTTAAAAAAAGCTCAGTGGGGGAAACTTGATTCATTGTGGTTCTGGATATCGTCAATGACAAGTCTGAGTATATGCACCTGTTATGAATTAACACATAGTTTGATACACTATTCATACAGCACTGTGGTGTTAACAATTATGTAGCAGTAGCAGCAGCATTTCTAATATTCGGTGATATTTATTAGGCACCTATGATAACAGATCCTGCTTAAGTCTGTGTAAAGATACTGTATCGTGGAGTATATTGCTATTTTAATGTAATGTTTCTATTCTTATTTTTCAGACAGCGTGTGGAACAGCTCCTACCGTGGAGATAAATGATAGAAGATGGAGACAGTGCACAATCTAAAGTGAGATCAAATGTGTCCCACACCTGTTGAAGAATGTGAAAAATGCAGGTGTCATAAGGTAGTGAGGTGTCACCTCAGCCTGACATTGACCTGATACTTCAGATTCATATGTATGTTTCTACAGTCCTAATCTAACACCAGACTGTACTTATACACTGCGTTCCAGATCTGCCAAAAAGAAAAAGAAAAACTTCAGGAAAGAAAGCAGAATACCCTTGGTCCCTGTTGCACACTGTTGTTACATTCAGCGTACCTCCCAAGCATCAAATTGTCTTTGGCCTAAGCCTGGACCTGCCCTCCTGGCATCAGGGATCCATCATGGTGGGGGGAGGATAGGGGAATGCTGGAGACTGAACCAAACAGGCAGCAACCCAGGAAACTCTAACTTGAGAAGGAAGCATGATTTCGCTGTCAGATAAATGAGGAATTCAATTAGAAGACACTCTGTGAGACAACTCAGACAAGTGAGAATGCAAACAGCGGAGAATGAGACAAGCGTGGCAAGAAACAAAACAGTGTATACGTTTCCTATTTGAAAATCCTTCTTAAAAATACTATACAAGGCTTACATCAACAACAATTCTGACTTTAAAGCTATGAAATTACCAGTAAACATGCAGACTCAACACAGAGAGAGACCAAAATAGATGGGAGCAAAACTAAACCAATCAATTCAGAAACAACCTCATGAAAACTCAGTTGGTTTCCCATGGGTCCCTGCAGATGTCTTCATGCAAGAGGAGTGGGTGTTCCAAAAATGCATGAGAAGTCACTGAGGCACATTTAATGAACTTTTTATTTGTGGTATTAGCTCCAGCTGAACTCATCTCTTACAGTGCACTCTCACAAAAGCATTAGTACACACAAGCTTTATCATCCACTATATTCAGGCTAAGTGGCTTATATAACAATAGACAGGATAATCAGATAATTTGATTTGATTTAAACTATAGACTCTTGGCAGCATTTAGCACCCTGACTCTTGGTGGGAAGGACCTCTGAGCAAAATCACACAGTTTAATGATGAGTTACTGAGCTCAGCGCTGCTCCGTGTGTGTCCACATCTTTAGTTCCCCATTTGGAAAACCGGCTATCATTTTAACACAGCATGGAAAAAATGGTCTATGAACAAATATTTGTTTTCACTTTAGCTGCTTGCATCCTTCATTTCGCAGCACCCACAGACATGTCTCACTTGGCACAGAGGGGACAAACCACTATTACAAAATGGTTTGTGCGGTTGACTCTTTGGACATCAGACACATACACAAACGTGCAATTTGCACAAACAAATACACATGCAGAGCGCATAAAAGAATGGACAAAACGTATGTGCATGGCTGCACATGACACCATGGTCTGTCGCTCAGCTTAATCTTTGACCAGAAGGTACTGTAACGTGTTAGATGAATCTGCGTTTAAGAAGTGAAAGGCAGTAAAAACTTATACAAGGAAACTATATGGTAGAAATGTGTTAATCTGTTAAAATTGTTAATTTGTTAAAAAAAAACAGTGAAAGTTAGAGTTACATTATTACCTACATGTACAGTATCACTGAACTACTTCCACATGACATTAAAAGAAACTTATATGCAGATAACTGTTCACCGAAAGTCTAATCTGCCAGCATCGGGCTGTAGCAGCAAGCGGAACGGGAGATTTCTGATGCCGACGCGTTGAAGGACAGAGAAGTACATTCATATAAGATGAATGTAGAAAGTAGAAAGTAAGAGCTGTTTGTCAGAAACTCCAACAGCACTATTGTAAAAACAAGCATCAACAAGCACCAACATGGTTGATGGAGAGCTGCTGAAGTCAATTGACCAAATAAAGTCTTAAGATACTGAGACAGCAAACATGTTGCACATGCCAGGTTGTTAGACCTGCAATATTCTTTTCATATTAACAATGCATTAAATAATATGTGAATGTGAAATGACTAGTCAACAAACACAGAGCCACCCTTGGCTTGGCAGGGTGTTTGAACATCTTTAAGTTTGTTGTTTAACCTAATTATGTTGAATCTATATAATCTCAGCATTGTTGCAACAGTTCAATTGAACAGCCTGAGAGCAGCTGCAAGTGTAGATATTTTAAAAAGCAAACTTAAGACATAACTTTTTAGCCTGGCTTTTGATTATATTTTTATTTATAGGTGTTATCATCTATCCTTTTATTTATCTATTTTACTGTAATAATTTAGTCTTTAGTTTTCTTGCTCGTTTATTGCATAATTTTAGTTGTGATTTTTTTTAAATAAACTTTGTATTTTATTTATTTATTTAAATGATTTATTTTTAGTTCCTTTTATTCATTTGGTTTATCCAGTCTCTGGTGTTTCCTCACTGGAAATTGTTGAATGAGTGCTTCAGTTGCCTGTATTTCAGTATTTATGCATGTGTTATGTGTGAGAGAAAGTGTGAGTGTGTGTGTGTGTGTGTGTGCTACGTGTGTGTGTGTGTGTGTGTGTGTGTGTGTGTGTGTGTGTGTGTGTGCTACGTGTGCGTGTGTGTGTGTTTGTGCTTGCTTTTCTGGTGTAAAGCACTTTGGGCTACATATTATTTGTATGAAAAGTGCTACATAAATAAAGTCTGATTGCTTGATTAATTTTTGCCTAGTTTCGCTGCTCCCAGTTCTGTGTTGGTTGTTTCTTTATTTTTTCTGTTGCACATACATTGTATGATTTACATAATGTGAATGGTGAAGATGTTTTGGGTTCACGATCCAACTTATCTGAATCCAAGGTGCTTTAGTGACTGAGGGTCGTCACGGGAACCTGAAGAGAAACAGGAAGGAGAAACAGGTGCAGGAAGAGGCCCACCACAACTCTGTGCACAGTACTGAATCTCCAGAGAAGAAAGGTAATAATTCTTAAGGAGAAGAAAATGAGCGGGTTGAAATCTACCTCCCACAAGCAGTGTTTGGGATCGGTCAGCTCTCCACAGTCTTCTCCAGGGGAAAGAAAGCCACCAACATTATACTGGAGGAAATGAGGACAGACCACACTGTCTATGAGGAGCTATTATGATTCTGTATATAGCTGTAATTTGGCAACCGATATCACATCACTTGTCAATAAACCCGGCCATCATGTTTTCCTTTTCATTTCACTTTCGCTCTTTTGCCTTTTATAATGACATAAATATTTTTAATGCAACATTTTATCTGTTTACAAGGCAAGCAGCATGTGTATGTGAAAAATATAACACATATGACTTTTATATTAAAGTATACAATTTATTCCCAAACTTGTCTTGTTGTGTGTTCATGTGTTTGCTTTCACATGTATGTGCATTTGTTTGCCACATTCCTTTCAAGTTTACCATTAACACTGCTTCAGCGTTTGATCTCCGCACAACATATTGCTTATGGGAAAGACAAAATAATTCACTGGTGGTTAAAGCAATAAAAAGAGCCACAGGTTAAAAAATCTTACGACCCTGATAGGGTGACAGACGAACGTTACAAGACCCGAAGGGAGCTTTGTTCTGCACCTTCTTTCCCTCCTTGCTTGCCTCTAGTTTATCAAATTGCTCCGATCATTTGTAAAAGGACCACAGCCTGCTGCAGATTTTGAGTGATCAGATTTCTATCTGTGCTTCCCAGAGCGTGACACATTCATATTTTCGGTTGAGCCACATGGAAACACACAGCGAGGGCACTGAGGTAGTCCTGCCCACCTGATCACATTGTCATCCGCCTGTAGCTGATAAGCTACTAATAACAGGAGCAATCAAAGTCTCAGTGACATGTAATTCCATTAGAAGTCAGCCCCACTGTCTGTAAACTGTAATCAACACTGTTAAATCTTGGTTTTTATTTCCCACTTCTCTGCCTCTTGGCTAACCTTGTTAACACTGCTCGCATCAAACCAGCTTGAATGACTGGACGGAATGAGCTGCACAAACACTCTTGAATCTATGCAGGAGATTTTGAATAAGAGTGAAGGAGAATATTCACATGGAGAATATAGAAAATCCACGTGGCACTCGATGGTTTTATTAAGGTATCAAATGATGCTAGAGCTGGTCCAAGCAAAGGTTGAGAATTGTATGCCAGTCTCTCTAAAAAAAGGCAGCATTTATTGCCAATTATTCTGGCTCAGTGGCGAGGCAGTATCTGTAATGACTCTGGTATAACAAGGCATGTTTCTACATCCGTGTTGTTTTTTTCCCCCTACATAATGAGGAATGGTTTCCCCTGAGCAATGAGATGTCCTGTTTGCATTTTTGGGCTGGTACTTGACGGGCCCTACCGCAAAGGAAGAGCCAAACACAGGCACCGGCTGTTCTATTTTAAAAGTCAGAAGAACAGGTCTAAGCTCGTCGACTGCCTACATATACCATTAGCAATGCCAGCAATGTTCCAAAGCAAAGGGAAACCAGCTGAAGAGATGGTATCGCAGGGCGCACTCTCATGTTTTCATGCCATTCATGTCCCTTAGCTGTCTCAATCTGAAGCCTAAAACCTGTCCTACCTATCTTCTCCTTCAAGCTTATCCTGCATACACCCACACATTCTGGCATTAATATCTATCCTCTTGCCCTCTCTGTCACTCTGTCTCCCCAGTGCAATTCAAGCATAAAGTGGATGGTCAAGATTCCTCCAAACATACAGGTAAACAGGCCATGTGGCTTTAAAAAGTGGCACTAAGGTGTGTCTTTCTAATCTTAGTCTGACTGGCATTGAGGAGGTGAGCATGTCATGGGACTTGCGTGCAGCACAGGAATTTCAGAACAAAGGAAGGCAGATGCCGCCTACCCCCAACTGGCCTCTTGTCCCTTTATCTCTACAGCCCCTTGGGATAACCAAGGGGCAATTAGAGATGCTGTCATGAATGTTTCCCAAAGTAATAACATAGGCAATAATTTGATTCTACAAAGCATAATCCAAAACCAAAATAAAAAAAATAAAGTCATAATACTACAGCATGTTATTCTTCTGAATGAGGGATCATTCAGTAGTAGATTACACAACCCAGTTCCCTTTCCTCTACATTTCCTTTTCTCAGCTTTATCTTCAATCAGCATGTTAAGCCTTATTACAATATGCTTTACATGGCGCCAGGGGCCGAGCCCTCTAACAACGTCTTAAAGGTGCAGTCACACTTAGCACCAATGAATATCTGCATCACCTCTTGTTCACTTTAATAGTGAATGATTAAAAGATGAGTTAACATTTTTGTTTTGTTTTGCACATACAGACAAATGTGTATGTGTCCAAAACTGCACAGCTCCAATTGTGGTATACTTAAATGGGCAGGAGTGCACAGAAATGATCATATGAGCAACAGGCTTAAATTCAGACTGAAAGGCCATGAAACTAAACTCAACACAAATTTGATCATTTTTTCCCCACAGAGCTGATGAGAACTGCAGTCAGGTGATAATACTCTGTGAGGCCGTCGCCACAGTCAAGTCCTTTTACATACAAGCAGTCATGTGAGCCATTATCTTGAGCTTTACACAGTTCTATCTTGTCTCAAGAGTTCAGGTGTTAATGGGTTCATCTCCACCCAGTTCAGAGGAAACTGAAGGCTAACGTGACTCACAATGGAAAAGTGTCGAGACGGGCCCAGGATAGCGTAGAGTAGACGTTAGTGTTGCTTTTTCACCTTTCCACTTTCCAGTTATTGGTGAGCAAATTAATGATGTTCAATGCTGAAAGTTTCCTAACTGTTTATGCAAATGTTGGCTATGTAAAAACAGTAAAAGTTTGTTTGTGTTTAACCTCAGACCTGCTACACCATTCTTGCTGACAAGAGACAGGTTATTCCAGAACTGTAAACAAATTGTTTAACAGGAAAACTGTGTGTTTTTTGTTATGCACTAATGGGGTGAGCTCATAGTTCACCTGGTTAAGTGCTGTCCATTAAGTTCTTACCGCCAATGTGGTCTGGGCTGACTGCTGCATGTCATCTCCTCTCTTTCCCCTGCCTTTCCTGTCTTTATGCCGCCCTATCAATAAAAGGCTGAAATATAAGAATATTATTTGAAAAGTGTAATGCCGTAATGGAGAAAACAGGGTGGCTAGAGAAACTTGAGAATTTACTTGAAAAATTAGGTTTCTCTTGAGAGGAAAAAAAAAAACAGTTTCACAATGGAAAGGAACAAAGTCAGATGTGATGTTGGCTCTAAAAAACTCTGACTACAGCATAAATATCCTTGGACCTGACCCTGGGACCATTCAATAGGTTCTCAGCATTTTTGATGATAACATGCTTTTGCAGTAAGCTTGTGTTGTTTGATGGGGCAGTGATAGGCAGAGGGTAAGAGCAATTAGAGTTGAAAAGAAAATGCCTTATAAGGATATGCTGGGGGCCTGCAATTAAAAAAGTGAACACAAACAAAACTGAGACTCTAGGTAAAAAGCAAAACAAAATGGCAGTGATCATTAGGACGGAATTCCTCCACAAATTTCCTGGACCTACAGTATCCTGTACGCTAGAGTCTGCGGATGTTATAGGCATAATAATGTCACGCTTCCTGGCAGCACCGCTTTCTACCTTTTGAGTAATGATTCTGTCGCCTGTGCATTCGCTGACTGGACCATGATGATTGAATGTCGACATCTGATGACCATGTTGTTGGTGCTGCCAACAATGCATGATGTGAAATAAAATCACTGCAGCCACTGCCATTCCTCTGGGGACTTACAATCCAGCCCAAGAATATGCTCAACATCGTGGGGACAGTATAAAATTTAAACTGGGGCTGAGAAATCAGTGACATTTTGAATACACAAAAGCATTTGACAACAGAGGGAGAAAGAATGGCTCCAAATCCAAACTAAATATGGAAGTATGCCTTTAAAAATCGGAGATCTTTCATCAGAGTCATGGTTCCAAAATCACAACTTGTTACCAAAAGTGACTGGACCTTTGATGATCCGGCTCCTTGGCTCTGGAGCTTGCTGTCTGCAGATCAGGCAGGCTGACTCTATTTTCTTTAAATGTTATTTCAAGACTCACGTTTATTACATAGACTTGTATTGACTTGAATTGTATGCTGCTGTATTTTGCATTTCAGGGTTTTGTTTTTTGTAAAAAAAAAAAAAAAAAAAAAAAAAGTTATTACTTTGTTTTGAAAACTGCTACATAAATAAGTTTATTATCCTTATTATTCAAAGTTTTTATACGATGTGCTGATTTGTATATGTGACAATCACTGTGCTGTGATTCATATTTATACTATATACATTTAAAACAAAAACACTGTCTATACAAATAACTTTCATTCCTCATTCCTAGATATCACCTATATAGTATAGATGACATGCTCAAGAGACTTCACCAAATCTATTGGTGTGTTTCTAAACATCAGGCAGAAGCAGATCCGTTCCACAAAGATATGACATTAGAGAAGGCTGACAAAGGCAGGCAAACAAATGGCAGCTGAGCATTTTATGAATGTAAATGTCATCCTCTGTCTCCCAAATCCCTGTCCAAATCCTGCCCTTCTGCAGTTTCTGGGAATCAAAGCTACAATCAATCACACCCCAAACCGTAACAGTCAGGGACTGTCAGGGTTGGGAATCTTATATTTCACTTTTATTTCTTCAGGCCCACCCCTAGATTAAACAATGTTCAATGCTGCCATAAATACATTACCTCTGCAGCCATCAAATGATTATTATGGATAAAACAAATCAGCAGAGACAGGACTCTTGCCAAATATGGCCATTTCTGTATTACATAGGACCAAAGTGTTTTATTCCTTAATATGTCATCATACTGGAAAGTAAACCCAGATTTTTATCAATCGAGGGGAAATTGTCTCCACAAAACAGTCTGATGCCATCTAAGAAAATATTAGTCATTTTCTGTTTTTTCCACTTGAGTGGAAAGTAGCTTTGGGCAACTCTTTTCATTGCAGAAGCTGCATTTTCATAACAACCTGTATGGTACAGAGCTGTACTGATGCCAAGGTTACTTCTCCTGGTTTGTTATTCCTAATTGTTATCTTGATATGTTCTTCTTATGTGAACATAACAGATCATAGTGTGTGCGTGTGTGTGTGCGTGCGTGTAGAGATACAAGGCCAGCAGTGTACTCCAGATGAGATTGAATTTGACACTTTCACATTGGTATAATGGAGAGTTGGCAGAAGTATGCACAAGCTGCTTAGCTTAACTTGTCACATAATGAAGTGAAAAATGTGTTGTGGTCAAGGACTAAATTGTCACTTTTTTTATCAAGAGGTGTGCTTGTGTGTATTACACACACACACACACACACACACACACACACACACACACACACACACACACACACGCTCAGAGTATCTTCTTCAATGGGAGGGGGTCTGTTCCCTATGGCACACTCATGAATGTAATGTGTTGTTCACTACATGGTGGTTCACTTCCACCGATCCTTTGAATTAACACATCTGGAGCTATATTTACCAAACGCCCTAAAGCTAAAAGGAGCTCCTTCCTGTACAGTTAGTCCTCACTAAAACAGAGAAGTCAATTCACTGTTCTAGTATAATACTGAGGAACCTTATTACAGTTTCCAAGACCTACTCACAACCAATCATGTGCTGCAGGTTAAGTAGACATTATGTCAGTGCTTTGGAAAAATAAATCTGGAAACTTGTTTACAGTATACTGATATTTTCTAAACTCTATTAATTACTTGTTCTATTTTATGGTAACCTTATCTTATTTAACATTAACTAATCAAAACCATCTTGTCAAAGAGGCATTATTTGGATAGACAGTGGTATCAATTTAAAATGTAGCTAAGATTGTAATATATATAGATTAATTTCTGTGCGTACGCTAACACTGTAAACTGACCAACATACCTGAGATTATCTGATACTATTTTTTGTGGTTTCTTTCTACTTCCCAATTTCCCTACGATAACCCCACCCCATCAACACTACTATTTAAGCAACCAATACACACTGAATATATACTTAGCTTTTGTGTATACATACTTGTGTGTGTGTCCGTATGTGTGTGTGTGTAGGATGAATATAATGGGAGGAATGTAGTACATAGGGGACTGGGTTATCATAAGTATGAAGGTTAAGTGATGAGGGTTCAGGTTAAGGTTAATGATGAAGGTATGAATAGAAGTCAGAGTAATATCCCAACAGGTTTTAAAAGAACAAGGATGTGTGTGTTCTAGTGGGTCTGTGGGCGTGTTTGCTCTATCTGTTCTATCAGACTCCACATGTTAATTGTAAAGGAGAAAGTCCTGGTTACAGGTCAAATGACCTGTGGTCTCAGCAGATCCACCGCAGCAGCATGGAAAACAGCATTTTGCAAAGGGTTATTCGGAGAAATCTCCCACTGACCCTTAAAATACAATAACAGACTTGGGTCTATAATGAGGCCACTTAATGTGGGTGGTGTGGTGCAAAGCAAAATACAATGACCAGCCTTGAAACACTGTGGCTAAGAGCACTGTTCACCCAAACGTACATGACAAGTCGGTGGAAACATTTGGTTACTGCAGCATGACCACTGAGGATGCAGACCAGTCAAAAGGGGTTCTGTGAGCCCAAATAAGGACTGTTTATGTCTCTAGTACTGAAAAAAAATGTTCAGGCTGATTGACGGGCTTCTCATGTCTTAGTTATTATACAGTAGGCTTCATGCAGCCAAAGAAAATGGGTGGTACACCTTGTTTATTAAGCAGGGCCCAAACTACTCACTCGCTCTGCAGTGGGCTTTGACATTAGCCTGGAAAATGAGCGTATATCTCTCCCTCTTTCAGTCTGACTGTACAAACTGTGTATTGAAGCGGCACCTCATTGCAGGTAATGTCTGAAGAGTCTCTCATTTTTCACTGATGTTTAGATAATTGGAGCAGGGCAGTGAGAGTTTGCTGAGCAAAGTGGCTGCAGTGGATACAAAAGCTTCTGCCTGTAACACTTACAATGCCGTTGAATCTACAAATGCCATATAAACGGACAGAAAAAAAAGGAGTATCTGAACTGGTTTCAATTTTGCAGGGTGCCGTAACATGAAAAAGATCATTTGGTGGATAACTGCTCATATCTCACCATCTTGAACATGATGTTCATTATGTCAAATCTGTTCAAACCTGTCTCAGTTTCACAAACAATCATTCAGCAACTAATGATACCAAGCGACAAAAAAGAGGGGCGGTGTCCTCAAGTCTGAGGGTTCTCAGGGACCTTTGGTCTGTTAAATCATCATAATTGTCAATATGGTAGAAATTAGGGGGTTATTGAAGCCACCAGAGCTCACAGCAAGATGAGTCAAATCCACAGCTGAGCCTGGCCTACCAGCAGAAACTCATATTAACTCATGTCAGATGAACTGTAAACTCCAACTCGTTAGACAAGGACAGCAACTGGGGAAAACAATCCCAATGAGGAGTTCCACATAGCATTAAAAACATTTAAATGTACTGATTATTAGAAGAAATGACCATGAACAGAACTGGACTTCCACTATTGCTGCATTTACAGTGACAACTGGTCAGTTTCTGCTTCTATCTCTACTGTTGTAAAGCAAAACAGATAAATGCACCACATGCTACATTCAGATTACTGACTTTTCCCTTCCACAGGTTTGTCTCAGTATTAATAAAATAACAGGAATGTACCTGATGTGTAAATGTGTAACAATATTTTACTACACCACAAATACAAATTTGAAACAGCATTGGACAGAGTGTGTTCACTGTGTAACCACCAGATAACCACACACACAGCCCAGTAGTTAAATAAAGAAAACAAGATAACTTTCTGTCTTATAACATTGTGCAGCTTTTAGGGCATCTGTTAAACAGTTTGCTGTCCCATACTTGTCCTCTGCTATTTACGCCCCTATTTAACGTTTTCACGCTCAATTAACAGTGTTGTTTTGTCTTACATTCTTTTTCTTTTTTTTGTTTCCGACAAGACTGCCATCAAGATCTCAGGATCATCCAGTTAACTTTTATCTGGCATCTTTATCTGACAGAGAATTTCACCTACTGCTGGATCTCACCTGGACTGCCATCAATAACTCAGCAGGGTCACAGGTGGTAATGAGTAATCGCAGTTATAAACGTCGACTAAACTTGCACCGGCTGCAGAGGGCCAACGCGCTGCTGACATTGGCTGTAGTCGCTGATCCCCACAGGACCAGATGAGAGTTGGACCAGAGCCCTTCTCTCTCTCTCTGTCTGTGTGTCTCTGCCTCTGGCGCCAGCACCCCGTGCTTCTGCCTTCCTCACTCTGACACTGATTCAGAGGTTGATCAGAAGCAAACCACTTCTTTTATTAAGATATAAAGCCAGTGTCAGCCTCTGACTCCAATTTACCGTTCGCCTTGACGCAATAATGGCAGACCTTGTGGCTGTATGGATTTTTAATAGCATGCTGTAATGGCTATCGTCAACAGCCTTTGAGATTTACTATCTTGTAACAACCTGCTCCTTTTGACCACAAAGAAGATTGATGTGAATATCACAGGCAGCAGGACAGGGCAGGTCACATTTATTTTCGTTTCAATATTTACCAAATACGAACACCAGCATGGTTATGATCCACAATATGTCATGGCCGTGTTTTCAAAACTAGCCAAACGAGAGTTTCCAATTAAGTGCCCGCCACCTGCAGCATTTCTCCTGTTTTGTACCAAAGGCACATTACGACGGTCATTAGATGCTGTGTCTTGGGTATACAGTAGTCTAGAAAAAAACACAGGCAGAGCTCCCTGCTCCTTTAAATCTTCTTTAAATTGACTTTATTATTGAAACCATCAAAAGACTATAACCTGTGAGTGAAAAATCCATGCACATAAATAATAATCAATCCTCTGCAGACCAATAGCAAACATCTCTGTATCACCACCATAGGTTGTAAAACAAACTGCACAAATTTCACTGCTGTTTCACACAAGCAAACTGTTTTTTTTCTGACCAAACAACCACTGTAACCAAATTAAGAAAATAAACTTCAACATGACCACATCTGTGGGACTCTCCCAGAACAGGATAGTTCAGAAAAACAAACAGAGGGCTCTATGCCATGAGCTCTGGACTGTGCCACTAGATCTATATATTATTCAAACAAGGAGCATTAGATTTAAAGCAGAAGTAAGCGGAATGTTTGTGTTAATATAAGTCGTTTGTGTTAATATAAGTCAAGGGATGCACGTGAATGTGGTGACGTAGGGACGAGGGTGGGGACTGCTAACTCCATAGGCTGACAAGTAGTTAGCCAAAACGACCGGATCGCTTACTTCTGCTTTAATATAGAGCACTGAATTTTCACAAAAAAATTTACTTCAGTTTATCATCACAAAAAGCAAAAAAGTTTGCGATGGGAAGTATCTGTAATCATTCGGGTTGGTTCTCACAATAAATTATTCAAAAATAGGTTCCTGGAGGGACAGGAGCCATCCGGGTGTTACAACCAAATATTCCCTATACGCCGCTCCAGACAACCTCCACATGTGGTTCCACTCGGAGCATAATGAGTGCGATTTACCAACGACATGATAGTTGCGGAAGGCTGAACAGCTCAGTCTCTAAACCACCCTCCTCTCACCTCAACACATGGCCTCACACTATACATCTACTGGCAGAGGAACTACTTTTGGGGCTTTATCGCCCACAGGATGCATGCATGTGGAGGAAATGTTCTTAGGTCAAATTTCATTTCTGTGATTGTTCTCACATTCTTGATGTATATTGTGCATATTATTATAATTATCATTAAATAATAATACATGTTAGATGAAGTACAGCCATCATAAGCACTCTAGGATCTGAAGTTTTGATTTGCACTTGCAGCCACTCCTTCCCCCTCCTTCCAGTCTTGATTAGCCTCCCCAGCTAATGGAGAGTTTCCTGCACAAAATGAAAAAAGCACCAAACAAATTCACATGAGGCATTCGTAAACATCTGATGTACAAGAAGAAGAAAAAAAGTCACAACAATCCAGACTGCAGTCAGTGAAGGTGTGGTGTGGTCTGGAAAGAATGATTTAATCTGGATTTTGATCACCGTCCTTAAACCTGTAGGATCATGAACATGTGACAGATTGTGCCGCCAGATTAAAAGTGCAGCCTTTTTTAAATGGAACAGCTTGACCTGTTTTGTATTGCCTGTTTACACTCTCGCCACTGGCTCCTGTTATACCTTTGTTTGACAGGGTGAAGACACTCAACGTCTCTCTTCTCTCCTTCTGGTAGAGCTATCCTGAGCACTTCAGCAGATCCAAACAACATCTTAAGCCACTCTATTAAAAAAGAACCTCATGTAGTATCTGACTAATGGCCTGTGATCAGTACTGCTGAACATGAGCAAACTCGGATGTCTGCAAGATTTACACCCTCAGCCTTTTCGTCATTGGCAGTGAGTGGGGGAGTGTGTGGACTTTTTTAAGGATGGGAGTGTTGGCAAAGACCAGATGAATAGCACTGTGAATTGAAATGCAAGCTTGTAAAGTCCAGATGGCTTTCACGGATCAGGCCTTCACTATATGCACACTACATAAGTCTTAAGAGAGACATACCAGGAGATTTAGCTGATTGGAACATATTGTCTATGAGATTTCCATGACAAGACGAGAAGCATTCCCAGGGGTACAGTATATTTGGGCAGTGAGTACGTAATAAACAGGGTCTCTGAAGCTTTATGACTGCTGTGATGATTTACAGGCGGCCATCAAGAATTGAGCAAATCCTGGACTGCAGATCTTCTTTTCTTTTGAGGAAGTAGCTAATTTCAGCAAGCACAACTACTTTCCCCCCACACAGAGCAATCATATGGAATAATGAAGACATTACTGCTGGAAAAAACATCTGTATTTAAGCACATTTGGGCTGATGGAGTCATTATAATCTCTGCTGAGGTAATGGTTGTGTTTTCACCCAGTTCTGTTTGTGTGTCAGCATGATTACGCAGAAATACACAAAACCGATTTGCACTGAACTCCATTGGGGGATGGGACATGGCCAAGGGAGGAGCCCATTAAATTTAGTTGTTTGACATTAGCTTTCTAGTTTGTGTGAGTTATCTCTTTGATTCCAACGACTCACTGTCATAGCATTGCATATTTTATGACAGATGAAAAAAATATTCCCAAATGAAAAGTGAAAATAGAGCATGACTACTGCCAATTAAATCCTGCATTCATAACATTAAAGAAGTACATTTTAATATGCAGTCTATCCAACAAATCCAACAAATCTATAGCTATGTTTTGTATAGTGTGTAGTGTAAAATGTGTCATTGCCCATTTTGAATTACAAGCACAACACTGTATCTATGGTGAATTTGTCGATTTGTTCTCATACATGAATGCAGAACAAGTCAACAGTTTTGAAACAGTGAAACTGTATGTTAAAGCAGATATCAGCTTCACGGCCGTTTCGGCTAATGCTGCGTTCAAGGCAGGCTTTTGAAACCGTAAGTTACAGCTTCAAGTCACAACTACGACTTGGTAGCGTTCCAGGTAACCCGTAGCTCGTGTTTTTACCATCCTGTTGTCTGTGAAAGTTCCCTATAACGGCCACTCGTTACTTCCGACCCGTGAACTCGTACCAGATCGAACTGGTATGACTTCACAGGAAGGAAAAACACAAAGTACGAGTTTCTTTGAACGCACCATGAGTTAGCAGCCCCCGCCCTTGTCAGGCATCAATTGGTCCTCGTGCTACGTCACCACATTCACGCGCATCCCTTGGCTGCACACACAGCCCTTCATGCCGTTCTCTCTCCTCATTGGATAACACTTGTATCCCACAAGGAAAATTTTCTCCTCGGGTTACAGCAGAGCAGAGTGACGGAGAGACTCGTGTTTAGGCTGAAATACTTCATGTAAGTGATTGCTGACGGAAAATAGGACTATTTAGGACTTATATTAACAAAAACATTCCACTGATATCTGCTTTAAACTTAAAATAACTTAAAATTCACAATGTATTGTTCATCTTGTCAGTTGCATAAAGTGAATCTAGAGACAATTTTTGCAAATGATTTCTTATGCAACTTGAATCATAGCATGCACAGTATACTAATGTTACCATTGCAGGAGTCTCTCAGTGGTGGTGAGAAAGATGTCACGGCTGATTTCACTATCAACAATTCAGCTTGTGCCAGCTTCTGTGCTTGACTAGACTAGGACCAGGTCCAGATCCACCAACGGCATCTTCTCACGCAAAGACAAATGAGCAGCTGTCAAGCTGTCAACTCCACAGCAGTGACCTTCATCTACAGAAATGCCGTCAGATGGGGCCTCTTGGTCATCAAGTTTAAAAAGGCGCCAGTGTTTTGCTTTTGCCTGCTTTTCCTCTTTTGTGAATGCACTCCAAACTGCACAACTTCCTGTTAGATGAGTGACAAAGCACTCCTGACTAAAGGGGGGAAAAAAATCTATTTAAGACTAGGAGGAGCAAAAAGTAAGGGAGACATTGTACATATGAAAACCATGCTATTATATAACACAATTTGATTTTAAAAAATCTATTAGATTCTCTCTTCAAGACCATTTATTTTAGGAGTGACTTTTATTAACAAATAAATACAGATGCAGGCAGCTTCTACCTACTGTGGACATAAAATCCCAATTCAATTAAATGAAGAAAGAGCCTCTGTGCAGCCTGTGGAGTGTCTGTCATGATACATTTAGCAAACCAAATATGATGCTATGTTTTAAGCAAGAGCTACGCTGAAAACCCAGAAAAGACTGACACCCACTCTTATGTCACTATTTTCAACAGGAAGCAGGAGCCAGCAGCTGTTAGCTTAGCTTGGCACAAAGGCCAGTGGGAACAGCTCACCTGGCCCTGTCCTCAGCAAACTAAGTCCAAGTTCCAGCACATCCAATATTCACAAATTAACGTGTTACACATTGCTTGTTTAATTGGTGCAAAACAAAAAGTTTTAAAAACTAAATTTAATGATCTTTAGTGGTGCTGTAGGAGTTTTTCTTATCTTCAGATAGAGCCGGGCTAGCTGTCCCACTTGTTTATTCCAGGCTAGCTAATTGGCTGGAGCTTAATATTGAACAGAGTGGTATTGATCACCTAACTCGACAACAACAAAGTGAATGTGTGTATTTACCTGAATGTAAATAATCCTTTAATTACAAGCTCCTTTGGAAGACCCATAAAAACCTACAAGCAGATGCTAATGTTTACACAAGTATTAACTCGGCGATTCTTGTCAACTTATCTCATGATTCAAGTTCTCCTAAAAACCACTGTTCTAATGAGATAACAATTCTGAGTGGGCCCATCTCTGTAGGACCTTTTTCACATTTTCACTCTGTCAATATGTTCACATAAAAATGTTGATAGTCGCTTTAAAGAATTCATTGTTGTGGCAAAAATCATTGAAATATTCAGGACAAAAATAATTCTAAAGTTCTATAATTAATAACCAATAAATATATGAGTTCCTCTGTGAGTATTGGCCTTTGTGTCCTTATTAAGTAGGCTATAAGTGAAATGCAAGGTGGGAATAAAAACTCAGATGAGCCATCACAGCTGCAGATGTAGAGCTGATCGGACCAAAGAAGGAACTGCTCAGTGACAAGACAGCTACAGTAAGTAGGCTACAGCAAGCAGAGCGCTGGATATCTGAAGCGAATCGCATGGAAGGCATTTGCCTGATTGTTCTTCTTCAGTGCACTGGCTTGAGTAACAGCGAGATAGTGATCTACTATTTTCTTTTACAGCTTCAAGTCAAAGGGAGGGCACTTATTTCCTGTTCCCTGCAGTTGGGGGGTGCCTCGTGCCTTGTGGTCTGGGAAGTTGACCACAAACTGTATTACAAATAAATCTTTAGAGTTGTAGCATTGAAGTGGAACTGAGGCGCTGGTCGCAGTTAAACTTGCCAAAAATGGACCAATATTATGTCCGGGGCAAAGCTGCTGTTGAGTTGTTTAATGACAAAACCTGTTGCTGAGCTAGAAGTGTGTGTTTGACATAATGCAGCATCATGGAGGCCAGTAGAAAAGTCTGTCACTTTGTTGACAGTCAGGTGACCGATACAGTCAATGGGGTAACAAGTTGAGTGCAGCTGCTACTTGTAACACATCAGTGACATTAAAGAATAAAGAGCTGATGGTCATCACATACTTTTTAAACAATGTGTCTGTCACAGAGATGATTTTGCAGTTGTGCTGTGACCTGCTGACACACACTAAACACATTTCACATGCTCTGATGAAGGAATACGTCTTTGCTTATAGTTCTATATGTGTCTGAGTATGTTGCTCTATTGGCTACTGGCTTCCACACACAGGCACACTTTGCAACTCCTCCCCCCCGGCTTCAGCCAGGGCGTGATTAGAGCCAATACAATCTTGGGCAACCTGCACACACACACACACACACACACACACAGACAGAGAGAGAGAGAGAGAGAGAGAGAGACAGGCCGAGAGAGAGAGAGAGAGAGAGAGAGAGAGAGAGAGAGAGAGAGAGAGAGAGAGAGCAAAAGAAAGAGTGGGCAGCCACTCTGGTGCACTCTGGTGGTTCTTGCAACAGCGTCACTGCTGATCTCCAAACAGTCCAACTGTGGCTGAGGCAAGATTCAGCGAAAACACTGCAAACTAATCCCAGTGGATGCATTTAAATGGACCGGACTGGGCTTTCTTCTCTGCAACTTTTTTTTCCCCACTTGAAATTTGGACATTTTTCTCGGATTCATGAAAGTGCTCCATCTACATGAACTAATATTGTTTCAGCTTTGTGGACAGTTTGGATACATCTTTTTGAGATCATGTTGTTGTTGTCTAGGCCAGAGGAACTTGCACAAACAATCACATCTCTGGAGACATGGAGAGACTACTGCTTTTTGAACAGTGAGCTGTAAATGTTGAGTTTTTAGTGAGAAAAACTACTCTTTTATAGATTCATAATGCTTGTATGAAGTGCAGATTTTTCAGTTTTGAATAATGGATGGAAACCTGAGCACTTCAGCATCCATGCTGATGAACGAAACAAGAACGTACCATGATCCAGCGGGACCCTGGAGCCTCATCATACTGGTCATCATCATACTGATCATTGTGGTGGGAAACCTGCTGGTCATCATCGCTATAGCGCGCACTTCGCAGCTACAGACAACAACAAACGTCTTCATCATGTCTCTGGCGTGTGCAGACCTCATCATGGGGGTCTTCGTGGTGCCGTTGGGGGCCACAATAGTGGTGACAGGTAACTGGATGCTCAGTGACACATTTTGTAACTTCTGGACTTCTGTGGATGTCCTGTGTGTGACGGCGAGCATCGAGACACTGTGTGTAATAGCGGTGGATAGGTATATAGCGATCACAAGGCCGCTACGATACAAGGTTCTCCTCAACAAGTTGCGTGCCAGAATAATAGTTTGTTTAGTGTGGGTTGTGTCTGCCTTAATTTCCTTTGTGCCAATTATGAAAGGGGACTGGCGTTCAGTAGACGACGAGGCAAAAACATGCTATGAAGATGCTTCATGCTGTGACTTTGTGACCACCCCGACCTTTGCTATTGCATCTTCGACAGTGTCTTTTTACATTCCACTGCTCATAATGATATTTGTGTATGCCAAAGTCTTTCTGATAGCGACACGGCAGGTCCAGCTCATTGATAAGAATCGCATGCGTTTCCAGAACGAGTGTACAACAGCACAGTTGCAAGTTGTTCCCCACATCAACAATATCCTGCCATCCGCATGTGTGGGCTCCAGCGGCTCCAGCAGTGCAGCGAGGACCAAGAGTGTGAAGCGAAGGCCGTCACGGCTAATACTTGTCAAAGAGCACAAAGCCCTTAAGACTTTGGGTATCATCATGGGGACCTTCACTGTGTGCTGGCTGCCGTTCTTTGTTGCCAACATCATCAACGCTTTTAACAGAGAGGTTCCCTCTGAGAAGATCTTCAGACTGTTAAACTGGCTGGGTTACATCAACTCCGGCCTCAATCCTATCATCTATTCCAGGAGTCCAGAGTTTCGTGCTGCTTTCAAGAGCCTGCTGGGCTGCCCGTGGCTGTCCACCCCGCAGCTCAATACCTTCTATAAGGAGATGCGGACTCGCTGCTCATGCTTTCTATGGCGAGCTGAGTCAGGCACAGCTGGCTCTTTCCAAAAGACTTCGACCAGTAGGAGTGAGGATAATGACAGTTTGCCCAAAAGTGAAGAGGCTTCCCCTGGTCCTCGGCCTTCCAACGGCAGCACGCAGTTCAGTGACTTGTCAGAACCTGAAACCAAATTGTAAGTTCCTTCCTCTTCTATGATTTTTTACCATACAGTCCACTTTATAACTGTGATGAATGTTTTAGAAAGTTCAACTCAATACAAACACATTGACATATCTGCCTACTTCAGTACAAAAAAGGAAGTCAGATAATGAAGTGTACAGTTTTGACAGCTCATCTTCACCCACTGACTGTCAAGCCTAAAAACAGCAGTTAACAGTAACACCTCCCAGTCTCAAGGGCCACGTCTTCATTATATAACATTATTGTGCATTACTGCAAAATGGTTCTCACTGTTTAAAATTTTTAGGTGACAAAATGATGAAAATAACTTTTAGAATAGTACACATGGTATTACGTTATGAAATCTCAGTGCATTATTTGAGAGTAGCTCAAAGCCTCCTGATCAGCTGAAAGGACAGAGCGGTGTATTAGGCAGCCTGTGACTGTGACTGCTGCTTTGAACTCTCAGGTTTCCTATGTGCCTTTGTCCGTTTTTTCCATTAATTCCATTGTGCTTAGTGTTTGTTAAATCAGTGATCTGTCATGTGACGTGTGAGCAGACCGTTTGCACAGTAAAGCAAACGTGTTGAGACTTCCACTGAATGTCACAGAGAATCAAAACAATTCCCCTTGCTTATGGCTTTTGGACATCCCGGTGTGGATTAACAGGGTACTGCATAATAATAGTGATACAAACACGTGTGCTAGTTTCAGTTTGAACAATGGAATGAAATTAAATGACAACAGAAAGTGTAAAGAGTTGTGAGTTTCTAGAAACTTCTAGTCTAGTCCCCTTATTTTTAGAGAAAGTGTTTAAACATTTTAAACAGGTTTGGAGCAGGACAAATGTTGTCTTTAAAGGTTGGTTTGATGATGTTGGGAAACTAAACATTTAAATACATTAAAAAATATTTAACAGAAGAAAAAAAAACATGTATTGGTTTTCCTCTCGTCACATAAAATACATATATATATACATACATACATATGAACATCTTGTAATATGCCTGTGTATATATGTATTATATGTAGTGCATATTATGAAAGCAAATATATTCAAAAATATCCTCATAGCTACAGACCAAATTTGATCTATTTTCATTATATAAAATGGCTATTTTATTGCCCACTGCATTTAATGAAAGCAGAAATCCATATTTGGATATGTTCTAATACATTAATGTGCTGCTTTCCTGGAGTGAAATAGATTGAGTGGAACAGTGCAGAAAAATAAATCATTTCTGAAGAGTTGGCTGCTGTTGGGCTGTCACAATTTTCCAAAGCTAAAAGTGAAACATAATATATGGGATTTCATTCTTGATTCAATAAACCTGTGAGGCCTGCACCTGTAAGGCTTGTTGTGCATCTTTTTATCTATCTGATGTGAAAAATAACCAACAAAAGCCCATAATACAGTTTCTAGTGCCATTTTTGGCCTGGGCAGTTTTGTTTTTAGCACACTTGTTAGATAGATAACAACACCATTAACCAATGTTGTACTTTTTAGAAACCTCAAACTGTAAATGTTGTTTTGTTTGTTTTTTTCATGATTTTGTAACTGAAAAAAAAAAAAACTGCATCCCATAAGGATGAAGGTAACTGTAGAGGGGCTCTGTAAAACCACTGGGCAATGTGCGCAAAGTTAATTCGGAGAACGGCATAGCACATTGGAGGACATTTTTAAATGTTGGTGTGCCTCCCCGCCCGTCAGTGGGCCTCAGTGTGCCCTGCCCAACACCCCCTGCAACAGATAAATCTTTATCACTTACACACAAGACTTCCCCCATAACTGGAGAGGCTGTTTACGAGACTGACATCCAATGAGCCAATGAGGACACCCTCATTAACACAGGTTAACTGGGGTTGGACGGCTGAACATGCAATCTATTATTATTTCATACACCACAAGCCCACAGAAGGCAGTAGATACACCCATATAATTGAAAAATCTAGTACATTTTTAGCTGATTCATTAAGTCAGAATGTGTATGGTGTAATTGTTTTGAAATTGAATTTATTTGAACCTTTTTTTTTCTTAACAAAATTTGACTTTCAACCTCTAGAAATAACTTAAGATTTCAGATTCAGATCCCAGTGGACTCTCTATTAATTATTATTATTTCAGTGTTATTACAAATAGAACAAAGAACTTTACATTCAACAGTATCTTAAAATGCAATAATGTAATTTCTTTTCACATGTCAGTGTGAAGTTCTGCTATGTTGTCAGCTTTTGTTTGAGCTGTATTTTAAATTGTATACATGAATGTATATGCCTATAAAATTAGTGGAGGATACATTTTAAATTCACAACTCCCAAATCAATTTTATTTTACAAGTGGCACGACTCTTACACCACAGCATGCCTTCACTCTGCATATTAATTCCCATGAGTTGTCTAGTTTTATGACAGGGGCCATGTTTAATTCAAATATTTACTTTGCAAAACTATACATCACCTCTCACTTCTTTGTACATGACATCTCCTCTGATCGATGAGGGCTATAAAACAGGAGACATTTAGCATATAAAAGTTTTCCTTAAAAGGAGCCTGGTGTGTTCTGTAGTAAATCAGCCCAAGGGGAAGGCTCAGTGGACTCACCCTGCGCTTTGAGCAGGATTACAAATGTAAGTGAGACCAGCCGTTGGAGAATGACTCTAACGGCTCCAAGACAGGTTTCATTTGAGTTTGTGGGAAGAGTCTGGATGGCTGAAGCTGTTGCTTTAGAGTGCCAGTAATGCCATGCTAGGCATCCCTGTCAACTTTCTATATGTCTTAAATTTGCAACACAAAAGAGCAGCTGAGCAGCATATTTCCTCTAAACCCCAGGACAACATGTCAGGTTGGTCAGAGGCTGATAAAAAAAAAAAGTACAACCACTGACATGAATGGTTATTAGAGACAGGTGGCTGCACCACACAGCACAGAACGGCCATTATCAATGGTTAGTTTGTTTTCACAGAAATACATGCAGGCATATCACCGCTGCCCTTATCAACATCCACAGCAGCCTCCAGCCTCTGTCACGTATGCACCATGTTAGTATATGACAAGTGCAATATTTCAGAGACTCCATGCACAGCAACATTTCGAATACACCTTCCATCATCACAGATGTAGACATTTTGATGATTAAAAAAATGGAAGTGGAGAGAAACATAATTTGTTTTTGACAGTCATGTTGCTGCACAGTTACTGTAGACTTCTGGTTTCTACATTAGTCTAACTATGTCTTTTGGACAAAATCTTCATGTATTTGAAAAGCATCTCTGTGTGTTATGAGCAGAGGGAGTTTGTTAGCACAGTTTATCCACGATTGAGCACACTAAAGTTAAGCTAACAGAGAGCGGAACATTTTATTTCATGCGGCAGCAGCCAACTAGGTTGTGGACTAAATTGCAGTGTGAAAGTGGAGCAGAAACGATGAGTTCCTGTAAGTTATCTGATGGAGTGGTGTAGAAACATGACTAGAATGCTCCTCTTGAGTGTATCAAAGACACAGGACTAATATGCTTGCAGAATTACACTTACAGCAGCTTCAGAAGCATGCGAGAACATGGAACAATATTATTATTGCAGAGCCTACACTCGACAGGAAACACGTTGTGTGCTACAGCTGTGCCGGTGCATCACAATTAAAGTATCAAGAGACACGCGCGAGGAAATAACTTGTCAACATGTTGCCGAGTAACTGAGAAAACAGCTAAAAAAGCTGGACGACAGAAACACTGCGCCGTGGTTAAATGCACACTATCATTAAAACACGTTAATATGTGAAAAGCAGACGCTCATGGCACATTGACAAGAAATTACTTTTTATTTTTCTCTTAATTCGATGAGCAGTGCAGGTGTTTACTGTACACTGAACTGTTGCTGACTCTTTTCTCATTTGTAGCCCACAGAAAGAAAGAAAAATTGCTTATAAGATAAAAATACATAAGCATGGCATACACTTGTATATATGTAGTTATTCTTAGCTTGTGAACTTTTAACTGTAGAGAGAGAAATAAGCACAAATAACTAGACATCACACAAAGCAGAGAGAGATGGTGGTGAAGTATAAATACTGACTCACTAACATCACCACAAGTGGCTCATTACTCTAAATGAATGTGTAAATACTTCAGGCATATTAGTTGACAACTCATAGGCAATAATCTAAAAAGACATTGTGTTTATAAACCTGGCATCTCAGATTTATCCTATAAGTAACTGTGTGTTACAGGAGCAACACTGAACTATTATGCTAAATATGAGGATATAATTGTGTTTCCCACACATGCATGCTGTTTCCTCCCAAAAGCAACTCATGCCATATTAAAGGACACTTTGTTAGTGTGAAAAAATATTGCAGGAAGTAAATATGGAAGAAAATTAAATAAAAGTGCAAACAGTTATTTCTAATGTGCCATGCACAGTGCAGCATAAGCCAAGTGTTAAAACTGGAATCTGAAGTGGCGGCAGACGCTTTCTGCAAAGCCCGTGATTGACAAGCTTTTTACTACGCTGAGCAGTTAATGTGTAGCAGGTTATAGCTCCATGTGATTTCTAGTAATAAGTTAAGGCACTGCAGTGAGCATATCATTAGGCACACATTAGGACAACATGACGTTCTGATGGTGTTTTCAGAGGGGCCCGTGTGCACCAATACTTTTTTTTTTGGCCTGTGCCGTGAGCCCTGTAAGTCTGAGCTTTTCACCGCAGCATGCTAACGCTACCTCTGCCCCGACTTCACACACCGGCTTCCATAATGCGCATTTAATAAGCTTAGAGTGAGATCAGGCCTGAGAGAGCATGAAACAAGGAGGAGGATAAAGCAAAACATGACGGCAGTGACCTGTGGGAAACCTCCAAGACTCCCTTTCAAGCCTGGCTGATACCAGAGCCAATCACTGCGTTGTTAAAAAGGAGGCATCCGGGAGTTGAGCAAACATTTGAGAATGGTTAGGCTCTAAATTGTTAAGGTTTGGACAGATAAAAACTCAAGACATTATCGAAACTCTGCATTACATCAACAGCAGCAGCAGCAGAATTCAAGAACTCTTTGCTCTTCTAATGCTTCATATTTGATGAACGACGACAGGATGATTTTACCTTTTCACATTAAATGTTACATCAGTATTTCAAAGCTACATGTATTAGTAGTATGAGTTTACTGTATTTTACAGGTAGTTTGTATATAAAATGTAACCTGCAGTTTCTAAATTCATTATTTTATGACAGTATTGCCGGTTTTTTTTAATATGTTCGTCAGGATTAACTGCCGTATGACTTTATGGCCTTCTGTTCTGGATTTTATGTCCATGTATATTTGACTGGTTGCATTTGTATTGGTGGTGGTGGTGGTAGCATGGCTGTTCTAAAATTAATTACATGGGAATTAGACTTTTTATTCAGTAACAATTTTAATCTAGGTTGGTAAGAGATTCACATTCTTGTAAATTATTCTAAATGTCAGTCTAGGCTACTTTTCAAGGGGAAACTGGTCTGTGGCTGAATTTTGTTTTACAATCAGATTGTGGTATGTTCTAAACACGTCTTTTTTCAAATGTACATTTTTAACATTGATCAGCAAGTAACTATCAAACAACAAAATACTGAGAAATGAATTTCTGTTTGCACCGACTATGTCAGTGAACGCTATCCTGCTTTGACAGGCAGATTTAAAGACAGAAAATACACATGCCACAGATGATGGATGGCTTTCCCTTCATTTTGATGAGCTTAGCTCCTTTAACTTGAACGGAAACGGCGCAAGTTATGCCTGTGGTTTGTAATATAAAATAATCCAACGACTCAACAGTGAATGCGAGACTCATCAGAATGTGTAATAGGTTATTATTCCTGGATTTTTTTTTTTCCAAATGCATCAGCTTAAAATCACTCTTAACTGTACCACAAGTGCAACAGACGCAGGACTGTTTCAACTGAACGTAACACAAAAAGCCCTTAACTATATGGGAATTCGGATGAAGCCGCACTGTAAATTGCTTCCTGCATATTTCTTCCTGTATGTTTTCACATCGTTGTGTATCTTAGAGTTCTGGGTAGTTTATGTCTTCCTGTGGAGACATGTACAGTGGAGGTGATAGCATCAGAATTCCTGTCTTGTTGGGGGGAAAAGGTAGAGTTTCACAAAGGATCAAAGGATGAGGGCAACTTTGTAATTAGAAGGAGAAAATAAATAAAAGTGGAATAAGGTGCAGTGATTATATCTAGGCTGTTTTCTCCAAGAAAACATCAACATACTTATAAACCTGGAAGAAAACAAATCGTTGTTGTCCTGGAGTTTCCTTATCTGATATGACCTGAAATACTTTGCAGGGTGTGGCCAGCGCAGGCCAACAGGTCACACAGTAACGCACGGTAAAAAAGCTCAGTGTTCGTGGGGTTGCATCTCGATGGGCTGCACAACAAATCACAGATATATCAGAGATTCATAATGACATTGGAAGCTGGCCGTGAAACCAAATGAGGCTTAAAAATAGGCAAGGTATTCAGAATTTAATGGACAAACAAGATGAAGGAGGCAAATAAGAGTGACATAATCACAGATGAATTTTGGGTCCTGTCATCATGGGCAAGTTCTGCCTCTTATCTCAGCTTTTAGAACAAGATTAAATAGCACAATCACAAAGCAGAAAGTCGGACTGATTGTAATGTCAATTCTTCCCAGTGTTATGTTACCTCATCTATTCTCATTTTAAAATAGCCTACTCTTTGGGCATGATGGGGTGTTCATTTCAATATGCATATTATAATAAAGACCACATGCTAATATACCCATCTATTTTCAGCTTCACATTGCAGGAAAACGACTGATCAACTGTTAAACGTAGAGCTGCTGAAGCAAACTACATTCTCCGGCAACTACTGTGACTCCTGCCAAGGCTGAGACCAAACAGTGCCGAAGACAGGCAAAAGAAAAGAGCACTGGCCCTGATGAACATAGCTGACCACCAAAGAGATGACTGGATTGACTGTTTGGAAACAGACGGGAGCCCTGCCACTGCCTCTGTGGACAGGAGACGGCCTGCTGCTGCAACTCAGCACTTCACAGACATTAGCTGGCACCAAAGTTGAAGCGCCCAGTGTCATCTAACTACTGTCTGCAAAAGACTCTGTTCCTGAGTAGGACTCAGCTGCAAGGTTGAATTCATTCCAGTAAACCTTTGGACACGGTGCATGTGGCCTGTGGTTCCAAAAATGTTAGGCAGAAACTCATTTGTACAGTAGATTATCTGGTAAGTTATCTATTTATGACGCACCGACTCTGTAGCAACATACAAACGTTGGCTAACTTGATACAAGGTCATTGTTTAGTCAAAGCTGTCTTTGCTGTCCAGTTAAGAGACATTCGTTTTCATCACTCAAACTGTTCAGTGTAATATCAGCTAAACCAATACTCGGGTAATTCTGGTGTCTGTTTTCAGTCTTAATTTTTCTGGTTTGAGCCTGGACTCTGTATCCACACAAGTTATCTTGTGTTCCCTATTTTATATTAAGTTATACCATGGCTATGAAAAAAAAGTTGTTAAAATGTTAAAATCAGGACAAGATTCATTACAGTGTAACCATTGATATAAGTCAGTGTGCAAGGTACAGTATTAAAAACTTCAGGTAAATGTAGCAAAATATGTTCGCTACATGTTTTTTCAGAAAACTCTTTTTGCACCCCTTCATTAAGTGGCCATGGTATAAGCTCGATAACACTCTCTGAAAAGTTCAAATACAGAAAAATAATGGGCAGCATCCATTATTTTGTTGTATTGAGACATCTTGTTGTGCATTATTAATTAAAATAACATCATCTGTTGCATTGAGAAATAAAATATAAATTGTGCAACTCTGGTCATGTCTGCTTTGTGTGCAAACAACTTAAAATACCATCTATTGAACATGAATGCTGTCAATCAAACCTCTGCCCCATTTTGTTACATTCAGTCACATACCTGAAGCCATTAGCATCTCAATTGTTTATCATAATTAAAATCTTGGAGAGATGTTGAAATGACCAAAAAGATATTTCAACAAGAGTAATTCCAACTACATCAATCTAAATGGTAGATGATTTTCAAAATAAATAATCTTGGTGTTTAGATACACTCATGCATGCTAAATTTGTACGATTATGGGTTTTACTGGCTTCACATATACAGTCATTTATCAGCACCTTGCACACTTCACTACAGTGAGTCTTAAGTGCTTTAGCTTGAGAGCCCATAAAATTAATGAGTGTTTACTGTCATCACAGTACAGGACGGATGAGAGTTTTAAATCACTAAGGAATGGTTAGGTTTCACGTTAAGGACTTTTGCAGGCGAAAGTGCAAATGGTGAAAGTATCCAGTTCTTTCGCAAAATAAGAAATCTGGAATAATTTTCCCTTTCCCATCCATTTAATTAACTCATGAAGCCACAGATTTATCTTGGGAGTTCCCTGGGGTGCGCAGGGTCTCTGCAGAACTGCTGTTAATAATAGTCAGAGCGAGTACTCTAAAATGTCTTAATTCTTCCTGTTTTAAAGTCGTCACCCACCCATCTAAACCGCCATCATCTCCGCTACTGCTACTGTTTGAGCACAAATCATGTTGTGTTATGAGAGGAATTTACAAGATTTGGGACTTTAAGAAATAAACCAAGAGCAGAATGCAAGACATTTGAAAACAAACTGTGACCAGCGTTAGCTCTGCCAGGCTGACTGTGTGACTACTGAAATATCATCCAGCAAAAAGCCACAACAGCTCAGAGTGGAAACAATTATCCTGTCTGAAGTCAAGCCATATTCTTATCAGCTGATTCCCTCCACAGTGATTTCCATGAACAGGATTAAATCAATTTTAAACATTCTAGACATTTTTGCGGAAAAGAAAAGAGAAGTCACCACTTAAGATACAACCCGGTCTACTTGACAAGAAACACAATGTACCACAAAATGAAAACTTATTTGTGTATATGTCACATACACATTCCAAGTCAAACCATGAAGTCAAATGGTTTCAACACTATAAATCCAAGAGGAAGACTTCCCCCTCCTAATAATGTACTGTAGTAATATATTTCTCACTGCATTACATAATATGTTTCTAATGTTTTGTCCCTCCAATCAAACCCTGCTGATTTATTTTGAGTTATTAATCTCGGATCTACTCTGATGTGTGTATTCTTTCTCTCCTCTTGATTGCACATGCAATTCACCAGACCATAAATGTGCAGTATTTGTCTAAGTTTTTTTCCCCCCATTGAGCCTTTCCTGTGCCAACATCTTGTCCTGAGCAGGGTGGTGCGGCAGTTTTCTTCAGGACAGGCGGGTATTTTCAGAACACAGAGCACTTCAGACAAAGAAAAAGTCCTTTGACACCAGACTTCAGAGCTCACCAGCTAGCAGCCATTTAATCTAATTGAGTCACCAGCACCTTAATTAGATAAAGTATCGTGGATTTGTCCTGATAACATGGTGGCGTGACTAAAGCTCATACCAATGAGTCTAACTTGCAACCTCTGCTGTGGCATGGTCTTCCTCAGTACTCATTTTAATAATAGTATTAGGAATAATAGTAGTAGACATAGCATGAATTAAGAAAAGTCTTTTCCTAAGGACAACAACCCTTGAGTCACAGAATCAACAGTGGCTATTTTAGCTCTGGACTTGTGTTTTGGGGACCATTTTGTTGTTTGCCTGTAATCTGTCTTCCTCCAGTGGACGACTGGGCAAACACAGATAACATGACACTACACAAATAATTCCAACTGTAGCCGCAATGCAGTTTGATGCGGGGAAACACGTCCAGCAATTGACAAATTCATGGTAAAAGGTAAATGTTTCCATCACAGTGAAAGCCAATCTTTTTCTAAGCTCAGCATTTTGTGCCGACATTCAACAAATAGGAAACACACCAGGAAAAATCCATTCACAGAAAAGGGCAAAGAGACAGACGTCCCTACAGACAGCTGTCTTGAATACAATGCTGCCTCTGAGGCAAGTAGTAGGAAAAGATGTAACTCTCTCTGTCCTTTGGCTGGGAAACTGTTTCATACTATAATAGGCAGCTACTACCAAACAGCTCATTCTGTGATCAGAGATCTCGGGGGGAAAATAGTGCATAATACCGGGGATGAAACAAGCTGCAGAAAAGTGTGTCTCTTAAATGGCCCTTTTTTGTTGTTCAAATTACGCTTAGCCAGCTAATTGAGGGGACTAACTGCCTGGTTTGGCCATCTACTGCCATCTAGTGCAGTGATTTGTGATTATCAGCTTCATAAAGCGAACTACAAAGCATTACCTCACTGGTTGCATACTGTAATAGCTGCAAGATGTTTACTTTGATTTCACTTACGGTGAGATTCTCTGCCTCCTCTTCAATCCCCACAAAATAGCTGTCCTTCACTTATCTGCCCAGAAGAACAGCTCCATTTCCCAGAGGATGGATGCAGAGGCACTATAACCTGGAGAGCAAGAGGTGAAGATGAATGTGATTTGGGCACACAGGAACACACAGACACATTTTGTATCATCAGTGGATGTAATTCTAGAGGCACATTTGATCTCTGAAAATGCTAGGGCGTTTAAGAAAAACAAACTATTTTCTGTAGCCTATAGAGATTGAGTAGTGAAAGCCCATAGGAAAAGGTAAAAATACAAAATTTGTTCTGCTAATGTCGATCCCAGTGAACTATAGAAACACTGCTGTAAAATGAAATGCTGCCTCCTGACTCACTTCCTCAATGTGCTTTCATTGATTTAGGGAGGCAACAGGTTTGTTGTGCAACCACACTTTTCTTTCCTTATTCTTTTTTTGATATGTTGTCAGTGTTAAGACAGTGGAGCATCTGAGCCTCATGGCCTCGTCTTGGCCAAAAGACTGATAGCTACTGATCCTTTCATTTCCAGATGGGCCAGTCTATTTGATGATAGCTCGCTGTGATGGTAAAAGTAAACTCACCAGATCCACAAATTAAGGAGTCACAAACTCATCCATCAGCGTTGCCAGGGTGACAGTATCCAAATACGTGCCGTAGCTTAGCAACTAGTGGTCTAAACAAAAGGGCTGACAGCTAGCGGTGTGATTTGGCTGGCTGGGTTCAAGATGAGCCGACCCAGCAGTGGCCATGGTGAAAGAGGGGTCAACCAAAATGAAGACCCGGGTGGGCATCGCTCTGTGTTTACCAATACCCACTCCGCAGCAGCAGCAGCAGCAGCAGAAGCGACTCCTGAAACAAAAGTGTTGTCCGCCTTCAAGAAAGACACTCAGGCCAGGAAAGTCCACCTGGGAGGGAGAGGTGAGTCCGTCTGTCCACCCGCCTCCAGTTATGGCGGCGTTTAATTGTTTGTTTTCTTAAAAGGTCCCACCCGGAAACAGGTCGGAAGGGAGGGGTTTTATACGCGACTCTTAATATGCATATTTTCAGCTTAATAATGTTAATGTTAGACGGTTAAGCTTCAATACACAAATGATTGTCAGAATAAATTACAGCTAGGCCTTCAATCTGTAAAGTGGAATGAAAAATAGCTACAAACTGGTGTTGGTGGTGTTGCTTTCACGGACCATGGACCATGACGACGTTTGGTTAATTAGCTTTAAATCACAAATCAGAGCATGAGACCTAGGTGATGCAGTCACCATTGTGTTGTCCACACTGAAAACGGAATCAAACTGAGGGCCATGGACATTTTATTTTTACATGTAGAGTGAACTACAAATCAATAGATAACGTCAAAGTACTTCTGTTTATGTAGGCTACTATGCTGCAGGATGTGTTCATGGTCAGTGAAAAAATCTAGCAATATACACTTTTTAGATATTAAGATTAAGTTTTAACATTATTATTATTATTATTATTATTATTATTATTATTATTATTATTATTATTATTATTATTATTATTATTATTACCTGTTTTCCCCCACTCTGGATTTCCCTTTCCCTTGATATGTTCATTATTTTTCACCCAGTGCTGTGTTGGATGAGAAAAACATTTTCCATAACTGTCTTTCACAGAGTATTACAGCGAGGAAGGGAAGACCTTTGAATTGCGTCTTGTTGGGAGAATAAAGCAACAGCTGAGCACTGACCCCACTTTTTGCCCAGAGTATCCATCTTCTCAGGGGTTGACAGACTTCACCAGACGAGCTACAGAGGTGGCTTTGGGGAAGAGCTCTCCAGCTATAGTGGAGAACAGGGTAATTTATATATGACCTTTATTTGTAAATAGATTCGAGTTTGTGCAGTAACAGACACAGAGAGATCAGTCATCGAACCAATCAGCCCTGTCATTACCTGGACTGTGCAGATCAGTCTCTAATTATCCTGTCATGTAGGCCTATTTATATCCAGCAGCAACATCAGGATAAATCAATGTAAAATGAGCACCACAGGCGTTCAGCATCGTACATGTGCAACTAACACTTTCATTGGTTTCTCCTGACTGTTGATGCAGGTGTTAGGTGTCCAGACTCCTGGATTTACTGCTGCTGTACGTCTTGGGGCTGAACTCTTGAGACAGTGGTACAATGACAGTAGTGCTTGGAGCGGCCCAGTCTACCTGTCTTTTCCTTGCGATGGTAGGTAAAACCTCACTTCCTTTAAAGAAGGTCTGATGACGCAATCACCAGTTTCTTGGCCTTAAAATGTTGCCGCACGTTGAATTTGACTTGAAGCACCAATAAGGACTTGAGCTGGTAATCTCAGTGCGATGATTACTACAACTACAGTGTCTGACTCTCAATCATACAATATAAACTAGAGGATAACTCCTATATAAGTAACACACACATAAATTACTGATAAAACGGGGAGATTGATTGTATCCAGAGCAATATGATTTTTCAGATTTCAGAGGAATAATGTTGAAAATGAAAAAAAGTGTACAAAAGGCATGTAAAAGACCACATTTCAGACAAGGCACAGATAGAGGTAATATAACTAATTAAAAAACAGAATACCCCCAAACATATACTGTATATAAAAAAGCATGTATTTTCTTACAGGGGTGGCAGTAGCCTATGCTGTAATTACATGTCAGGATATCTTGAGGAGTTTGTTCTGCTTTAGGTGTCTAGTAATAATGTTTGCTCTTGATCCTCCGTGCAGACTCACTGGCCAGTATCTTTCAGGCAGCTGGGATAGAAGATATCCGTGAGTATTATTACTGGGATGACAAGCAGCGCAGCGTTTGTTTGGAGAAGCTTCTGGAGGATCTGGAGAGGGCTCCTGAGCGAAGTGTTGTTGTTCTGTCAGCATCTGCCCACTACCCAACTGGAGCTGATCTCGCTCAAAAACAATGGACTGTGATTACACAACTCATCATGGTAACTAATGCGTGTGTTGATGTTGTTAAACATAGGCTAAAATATTTTTTTATGAGACAAATAGCTCTTTACTCCTGATTAAATCATCATCATTTACTGTTTCAACAGAGGCGTAGGCTTTTCCCTTTCCTCTTGCTGCCTGCTCAAGCACTCTGCTATGGAGATTTAAATCGAGATGCCTGGCCTGTACAGCATTTGGCATCAGAGGGGATGGAGCTCCTTTGTGCTCAGTCGTTCTCCCACTGTTTTGGCCTATACGGTGAGGGCACGGCATTAAAAAAAAAAGAAGAAGACTAATTTCATGTATTTATGATTGTTCACTTCTCACCATGGCCAAAGGTCAAATGAGCCCACATGGCAAACTTATACTATAAATTGTGATGTTGAATCAACACAATGTATAACTGCTCTGCTATTCAAAAAAAAAAATATTGAGTCAATTTGAACTCAATTTTCTTCTCTTTTGTGCAGATATATAGAGTTAGGCAAGAGCAACAATGTGTTTCTGTCAGTCCTAATGACTGTGACCGAAAGTACATACTCATAGCATCAGTGTGGATTCACAGTCACATTTTAGGCTGCCTTTTTTACAGCACATTATGAAAGTAGTCAGACCAATTTTCACATTTTGTTATGTTGCAGACTCTTGCTAAAATCACTAAAAGCACATCATTTTGAGACTAACTTGGAAAATCTGAACGACCGTATTGACATGAGTATCAGAGGCTTTGCCATAAAACATTCTCTTGACTATCTCTGATGTGTCTGCACCTTGATTAGATCCACCTGTGGTAAATTGAATTGATATTCTGCTATTAGACATAACAAAATGTGCCTGAAAGAATACTTTCTGACTGCACTTTTCTCTTTTGAGAGCTTTGTCTAATCATCACATACTGTAACTCATTGTGTGTCAGCTGTCATCACTTTACTTGTTTCTCTATGATCTGGTTTATATTCACTCACGCCCAGAGGCAAGTAGCACATTTTTATTTTCTCATTCAAATCTGCTTCTTGCCAACTTATTTTCATTAGTGATGTTGATTTAGTCAGTACGTATAAATTGCATAGCTATCACAGGAACACAGTTTGTCTTTATCAGGCTCACCTTCTCCTTCCCTTCACTAGGTGAGGCTGTAGGACTCCTCCTGTGTGTCTTAAAGCAGAACTCCCTCCTGTTGTCGGTGCAGTCTGAAGCTGACAGAATAGTCAAATCACTGTGGGCGAGGCCGTCCGTTGGGGGAGCCTGTGTCGTTGCCACAGTGCTCAGTAACCCTGGCCATCTTGTTGAGTGGTACGTCATGTTCTAAATGAATAAGTTGGTATTTAAAGAATGTGGCTTGTACAGTAGCATTGCTACTGTATCTGTAGATGTCTCTAATGATTGCTGGACTGTCCGGGCAACTCTGAATAGACAGTGTCATCATAGGCATTTGTTTGTACAAGAGACATTTTCACCCTTTGCACCCAGGAATAAAATGATGTATTATTTCCCAATATTTCCCAGTAATTGTGTTCTCTGTTTCCCAGGCAAAGTGAAGTTATGCGAATGGTTGAGAGGTGTAAGGTGATCAGGTGTGTTTTGAAAGAAAAGCTCAGACTCCTGGGCACCCCAGGCTGCTGGGATCATCTCACCCAACAAGGTGGACTCTTCTGTTGTACTGGTTTGAATGGTGAGGAGCAAACAGCACAGTTTCACTTTGATATTTTATAATAATCTACAGCAAATGATTCACTGTAAAATCCACTTAGTGTATATAAGAGCATGAACGGACACTCACAGATGTTCATAATTAGTTTTCTTGTCTCTTGCTTCTTCGTTCTCCTGTATAATCGTCTACACTGATAATTGGATTTTTTGTGTGCATTTTTATAGATTCATCAATTTGAATGCATTGCCTGTCCTACTAACTGTGTTTAAGAATGCAATTATTGCACTTGGTAATTGCACTTCATACATAGTTCCAAGTTTTGGGGGGCTAACTTTCTGGCTGTGCAATCAGTGGACTTAACCTCAATCAATGTTCATTAAAATAATATTAAGGATTTTTTCCTTCAAAGGGATTTGCAGGCAATGTATTTTTAACAATAAGTTTTAAAGTATGATGATTTAACATGATTCTTCTTCTTTTCTTTTTTTTTTTTTTTTCCTATTTTCCCATTCTGTTAAATTTCTACCATTATTCTAGGACAAAGTAACAAAGCGATATTATCCTAAATGCTCATGTGCCTTCTCTGCACTTTACTCCCTCTCTCTTTTTTTGATCTGCTAAAGCTCAACAGGTGGAATTTCTTTCAAGGAGCAGACACGTGTACCTCCTTCCCAGTGGCTGTCTAAATGTGAGTGCAATCAACGGCCGTAACCTGGAATATGTAGCCCACTCCATCCATCTGGCCCTGACCACTCCACTCTGACCATGTGGCTTTTGATCACGATCTGAAATCAGTGTCACAGGAGCTTTTCAGCCTCACTGAAAAACATTCATAGATCACATTGAAATATTCTGTGTCCCGTGAAATACTAGTGCAGGTGCAGCTACAAATACAATACAATACAAATGTATTTATTAAGCACATTTAAAACAACAGTGTCGACCAAAGTGCTGTACAACAATAAGCATTAAAAAATACAAAATACAGACAGTTAACACAGATTAAGAACACAAAAAGACCACAAAGCAACCCGTTATCAGACAGAGACTTTGAAGGCCAGGGAGAACAGATGGGTTTTTAAATGAAACTTAAAAACAGACAGTGTGGGGCCAGTCTAATCTGGTGGGGAAGGTCATTCCAGAGTTTGGGGGCAACAACAGCAAAGGCTCTGTCACCCCTCTACTTTAGGAAACACAGGGGTGCAGAAGACCAGACAGGTAAGAGGGGGCCAAACCATTAAGAGCCTTAAAAGTAAACAATCAAATCTTAAAATGAATCCTAAAAGATACAGGGAGCCAGTGTAATATAAGATATAAGTCCAGGCATGAGTAACAGAGACAATAACCATGTCATTTCAGGTCTCACACACGAGTAAGGATGTGTTTTTCTCTCCTAGGTGCAGTGCAGTGATCCTTTTGTTAAAATTCTGCTGGTTGTTAAAATTTATATAATCTCATTAAGCACTGCTTTGGTGATTATGTTCTGGAGACAAGACGCAAAACAAAACAAAATCAGTAAACCGACACCTCTAAAGATCATGAGCAGCATGTTTAATCTGTTTAGTTTAATCCATACAAAACCTTGTGAAAAAATAGTAAGAATATCACTTTGCAACTGCCATTCCTGCTAGTAGCTAGTTTACCCACCCGTGTCAGGTTTTGGTTGAGAACAGGGTCGAACCCATTGACCTGTACAGATGTGCATCACTTGCATCAAATTTTCAGCTGAATTAAAGCAGAAGTAAGCGATATTTTTGTGTTAATATAAGTCTTAAATAGTTATATCTTCCGACAGCAATCACTTACATAGAGTGTTTGGTCTGAAACACGGGTCTGTCAGTCACTCTGCTCTGCTGCAAGCCGAGGAGAAGACTTTTCTTGTATCCTACAAATTTTATCCAATGAGGAGAGAGAACGGCATGAAGGGCTGTGTGTGCAGCCAAGGGATGCGCGTGAATGTGGTGACGTAAGGACGAGGACCAATAGATCCATGACGAGGGCGGGGGCTGCTAACTCCATCGGCTGACAAGAAGTTATGGTGCGTTCAAGGCAACCCGTAACTCGTGTTTTTCCGACCTGTGAAGTCGTACCAGTTCGATCTGGTACGAGTTCACGGGTCGGAAGTTACGAGTGGCCGTTATAGTGCACTTTCACAGGTAAAACAGGTGCAACAGGTCGGAAAAACACGAGTTACGGCCTTACGGGTTGCCTGGAACGCTACAAAGTCGTAAGTCGTGACGTGAAGCTGTAACTTACAGTTTCACAAGCCTGCCTGGAACGCAGCATTAGCCCAAACGACCGGATCGCTTACTTCTGCTTTAAATTTATGCTATGTTAAGATCACATGCTGCTGCTGTAGCATATTAAACAGACAAATAGAGTGGTAACAATCTTCTCATCAAACCCCCTGCAGGAAAGTCATTATACCAGTACTGTACCTATATAACCATGTGTCAAATGTACTGTAGTGGAGATACTGTATATGTGTAATTAATGGGTGTGAGTCTTCCTGTACTTTAATGAAGTCTTCAGTGAGGGTCTCTAGTTTGATGTTTGTAAAAGGGCACAGTATATGTGGCTACATATACTGGACAGTAGAGACATGATCTGTAGATGATATTAGATGAACCAAGAGCTTGTTTGTGGCCCAGAGGAAGCCTGGAGGGAAAAGCCTCAGGTAAGCAGTCATATACAGTACTGCATTCAAAACAGAAAACATGCTTCGCAATTTCCTTTGAGTTACTGTGTGCAACAGTAGTCAGAAAAATAGATCACAAATGTACTGAAAATACACGGTCTGTACACAGTAGTTAATAATTCAACTGTGCCCGCTAAGTAAACAACCTTGACCAAAACATCATCACAAATGTCTATGCTTCTTTCAAGTGATTTTGATGCATTCTTGTGAAAACATGAACCATTTTCCAGCCAGAGACTTGATGCATTTCTTTGCTTTTTCTTGTTTCCTTTCAAACATCACTGTCAATATACTGTACATGTATGACCACTGTGTCTTAGATATTACACATCAGCCAGATTCATTCTGCACTTTTAGTAACCGTGATTCAGATCTGACTAACACCAAACTATTCTTAATTGGAGCACTAAAATAAATAAAGATTGGGTCTTTATTGAGTGAGTTACCTTTCATCTAAATATATATTTTTTTATTTCTATTGAATTATTTGAGATCTTTCCAAATAATATTTTTGGGAGGATTTCCTTTTCACTCAGCTAAGAAACATTTTCAAACACTGTGAATACTTCATAGAGTGAATGATTGTGCATCTGGAAACATCATTAAGAAATCCTCTAATCTTTTGTGCACCTGTGTGTGGCAGTAATGCAGCATTACAAAACTAGCATTATTTCTTATTTAGTTTTAGAAAAACACTATGTTTTAAAAGAAACAAAACATGATCATCTGACTAACTTTATATTGTCCGGAGCCCTCTTTTCATTTGTAGATCAGCCAGTAATGTCACTGCATGATGTTTAGTTCTGGGAAACAGGTGGCGACAAGGTATTTAATGGAGGCAGTGTGCTCGCTCTTTTCATTTCAGTGACCTAAGGTGAACAAAGAGGATAATCAACATCCACCATCATACAGGCTCGGAGCCATTAGACGCTGTCTGGAGCGCTTTGATTTGCATCTGAGCATACTTACATGTACACAGTGTTAGTCACATCACAGGTTTCAAGTTTGGATAAGTTGTTGACACACATCCCATTATTTCACCTTTAGTTATCCCTGCATGCATGAATAAAGACAGCAATCTAAATACAAATATTACCATGGAAACTGAACTAACTAGGACTGTAAACAGGGGAGAGATACTGCTTGCCTTTTGGTTATAACATAAATATTTCCAGGAAATCTTACAATATGTTATATGAATCCAGAGAGCATTGTGGCGTACTATTGATTTAAATCAGTTAATGATTTTTCAAAACCACCTACTAACCAAGTTTCTACATCATACTTACTTCAGAGGATAAATGAAGCAAAAAGAAAAAGAAAAACGCAATTTCCCCCCAAAAAACTCCTCTAGAAAGTAAGAGAAATATCACAATGAACAGCAGGCTGAGCAATAGGCTACAAAGCCCTTGAGTGGCATGGACAATGGAAACATTTTCCACAGGCAAGATCGTTTTTGTCACAATTACATAAATGAATGAATAGAATCACATGTGTGTCTGTAAAATGACAGAAGTAATTGATTTCCAGTGTCAGGAAAATTAACTCTGTCCCTGGGCTTTTTGCAAAATGTTCGACTGAGAGCTTGTTCAGCAGCATCTTATGAAGTGTCTGCTATTGACCTTTAGTAAAGGACCATTCGGCTTCATTGAAGCTCACCTGAAGAATCTAAGGAGAGCTGAAATAGTCTTTTCAACAATGACAGAGTAGGTGCTGTCTTGCTGTAAATTTCCTCTGTCATGTTATCTTGTGTTAGCCTACTTGCTTCATAAAAGAAATTCTTTCTCTATCATTAATATTTCCACAAAGTTTTTGAAGAAGACTTTGGTTCAGACAAGAGATAAATTTACACCTTCCTGGACTGATTTCTGGACTTAAATGACATATGAAACAATTCAGGGAGAAAGTTAAAGTGTAAACTGTCATTTGAATTTCAGAATGTATTTCTACATATTTTCTGATCAGTTTTGACATCTTACAATAGCTCTAAGTATAAATTCTGCCTTAACAGATCCTGCTGACAGGGGACTGAGCTGTGAGTGGCTGCATGACACGGGAAGAGTGGAGAGAGTTAACCTCTGTTGAATACAACCAACTTTAAATGAATGCACCGACGCATCAGACACACTGGGAATACAACTTCCACTGCATACGCCATGTCCAAATCTCCTGCTCATCTGGCTTCACACCAGGCTATTGATTCAGAATCAGTCCACTGATTCCTGCATGTTGCATTGATTGTTTGGTCTGTGGCTGCTGCTGGCTTGTTTTAGACAAACAGAGCCAGTTTAAGGTGAAACACCACCTACAGAGTCTCCTCACAAAAGGCCACTCAACATTCACACATCACAGCGTGTCATCTCCTTATCAGTCTGCCCCTCAGCCCCTTTTACAAATATTTGTGACCGGTGGAGGGTGACAGTTCAAACAACCACTGTGGCCATGACCTCTGCTGCAATAATCAGAGACAGACAGCATAAAAACCTATCACTGACACTGTATCTACAACACACAAGACCTCATTGTTGTTCTGTATTTCTCTGTCTGAAAAACTAAGCTTCATCAGTGAGGGATACGTTGTTCTGATGAGCACACATGGAGAGGAAATAAATGCAGAAAGAAAAAAGTAGCAAACTCAACTCTCTTTACTCTGTCACGATGATAACTCGTGCAAGAGAATTGAACCTGAATTGAGGCTGTCAGGATAAATTATCATCCTCGTCTCAGAAGCGTCTTCATACATCACAACATCAGTCAAGTTTAAGGCACACATATATATTTATATATAAAATATAGATCGAGCCGGTCTCGTCAGCCTGGCTCCACCTGTTGATCGCCTGGCAACAAGCGAGTTATATCTCTTAACGAGTCGACGACTGTCACATCAGTAATTACAAAACAAATCAATACTGGTACATGGAGTGAATATAAGTTCAGCGTGTTGATGCGTGGCTTCAATGCTGCTCCGCGTCCCTTTTGTGTGAGAGAGGCGCGCATCTCTCCAGAGGCGCACAGAGACTCGGCGCCAGATCTCTCCTGCATTGATATCCTGTCGCTGAAAACTGAGGACAACAAATACGGTAGGTGTGCGATTTTATTTTTTCTTTAATTCCTGATGCGAGATTGGCGTGCGAGGTAAATAGCCTATAGTTAAGCCCAACTAAAAGTCAGCACAGTCAGCAACCATTTGAAGAGAAAAGACAAAAATGTAAATGATGCAAACATGCATCAATTCTGTGCCACTGCAAACTATTTAAAATTATTTTTTCCTCTGAGAATTCTTAAAAGTTTGTCCAGGTTGTAATTATGAAGGATTATTGATGTGTCGATATATGACCTTGGTACGTTCAGAACAGACTTTTTTCTGTAGTTTCTCTTTTGGCATCGCAGGTTGATATTTTTAATGCCTTATAATATAATGTCCCTCATGCTTACTGTCTCAGTATATATTCATTCTTCTGGGCAGAAGGGATACAGCAGTGTAACAAAACAAAAAAAAATCCTCTAGATGCTGTTATGTCTGCGTGATACCAGAGGACGTCTCAGGCTTTAATTATGGGTTTTGATTATGATTTGATTATTCTGAAATCACAATATTCTATCAATACTATTCTTTGTTTTTATTTGGTGAACACTTACCCCTAAGATTAATGTTTTATTATTATTATTATTATTATTATTATTATTATTATTATTATTATTATTATTATTATTATTATTATTATTATATTTTAAATCACTTTCCATTTGAACACTACTTTTGAACTTGACTAGAATTATTAACAAAATCAAGTTTTTGCCCCATATGTTACTGCTGAGTGACTACATTATACCCACAGTGTTCATTATGTTGTTGTCATGCTGTTATATTGCCATATTGTATCTTTTGAAATGAAGTTATGTGGTTGGAAGCAAAGCCTCCTTTGCGGCACATTTGTCCATGTATATATTCCAAAGCAGGTCTGAGTCACACACTTAGCATTGGCTTTAATATTCACTGTTTGTATTGAAATAACTAAAGGCACCAGGCTCATGAGGAGAGCTGTACTTCTCGGTAGAAGTGCAGCAATAAACCTCCCTCCTTATGGACTTCAAAGAGAATGATAGAAACACTTCCAATTAGTCAAGGAAACTCTACTGTATTCTAATAAAAGGAAACCTCTGTCAGCACAGTGATTGCTCTCTCTGGAGCGACGTAGAGAAATGCATTATCACAAAGGATTAGTAAAAAACAATTATAATTGGATAGATGAAATGACTCGTTGAAATGCAGTTTTTCTGCAGTTACACAGAATAAAAATATCAACTGCAACGGCACAGGATGAACGTCTCTACAGGGATTGAGGTTCACATCGTTGAGCATATGCTGGGCTTGTCAGTACTTTCACTGTGCATGCTGCTGAATGCATGCACTGTAGTTTATTGTAATCAAAATGTCATCCCTCCAGATTCAGATTCAGCCTTCTGGGATGGAGGGCACAGGCAGTGGCTGGGCGGCTGAGCTCACCCCCCCATGTGTGATGCATGACGTGAATGGAAATGACACTGGTCAGGTCTTTGAGGTGGCGCTGCAGAACAGTTCCTCCAAGCGCAGCCCTCAGTTTGTGGGTGTGGAGCTGCTGCAGTCCTTCAAGCTGCTCATCATTCCCTGCTACACTCTGGTGGCTCTGGTGGGCGTGTTCGGCAACTACCTGCTCCTCTATGTCATCTGCCGCACTCGCAAGATGCACAACGTCACCAACTTTTTCATTGGGAACCTGGCCTTCTCTGACATGCTGATGTGTGCTACATGTGTGCCCTTCACACTGGCCTATGCCTTCAACCCCCATGGCTGGGTCTTTGGGCGTTTCATGTGCTACCTGGTGTACCTCATCCAGCCTGTGACGGTGTACGTGTCAGTTTTCACTCTCACTGCCATTGGTGTGGACAGGTGAGTCATAAAAGGAAAGGAAGCATAAGCATAGTGCTTCACTTGAATGTATCACTAATGTGGTGCATTATGCCTCACAATGAAAGTCACCATCTCCACGAAAATTGCACCAAATTGCAGTGGCTGATGTGAATGCTTTGAGTCACAAGCTGAATTTCCAGGAATGTATTGAGCCTACAGGCAAATAACATTGTTCTGAGACACTTTCCCTTAAATTGTCATCAATAATACAAATCCAGGAGTATTTCTTTTAGAGGGCTAAACACAAGAAGTTTCAAGGTTAACAGCTTCTAATGAAAGTAAGCAGAGACCTGAGATGCCACTGGAATTCATTATTTATCTCTTTAAAAGGGTTATATCATTTCTTTCACGGCAGCCCATACTACACATCAGGTCCCCTACAGCTGCTACCAGATACTGTGCACTAATCTCATCCTTCTGGTTTCTTCAAATGTAAATCTAACTGTATGAAGGATGACAGGAATTATCAGATAATATGATTGATACATTTTCCCCCGGTCCTGAAGGTTTTGTGCTCTCGATAACAAGCTGTGCAATGCAAGGACACCAAAGGCTGCTTTGTTTGTTGACCCTGAATACACATTTGAATAATCATGATTTTATAATACAGCACTGACCCCCCCGTAGCTAGATGGATAATAAATTAAATCTAATCCATCCTGTCCTCTCCTCTCCCTCCGCTCAGGTACTACGCCACAGTTCACCCTCTGAAAAAGCGCATCTCAGTCTTGGCCTGCACCTACCTTCTGTCTGGGATGTGGCTGCTGTCCTGTGGCTTGGTGGCTCCAGCTGTGGCTCACACCTACCATGTGGACTTTAAGAATGAGGGCTTCACCATCTGCGAGGAGTTCTGGATGGGCCAGGAGAGGGAGCGTCTGGCTTACGCCTACAGCACTCTCTTCATCACCTACGTTCTGCCCCTGTCCGCTCTCTGCATCTCTTACCTGTGCATCTCTGTCAAACTGCGGAACTGTGTGGTACCTGGCCACCACACCCAGAGCCAGGCGGAGGCTCAGCGCATGCGCAAACGCAAGACCTTCCGCTTGGTGAGCCTGGTGGTGGCAGCGTTTGGCATCTGCTGGTTGCCCATCAGTGTCTTCAATGTTCTGCGTGATATTGACATTGACATGATTGATAAGCGGTACTTCCTGCTCATCCAGCTGCTCTGTCACCTGTGTGCAATGAGCTCATCCTGCTGCAACCCCTTCCTGTACGCCTGGCTGCACGACCGTTTCCGTGCGGAGCTCCGCAAAATGTTCACATGCCGTCGTCGTATTGGCATCTCGGCCAATAACTGCGCTACAGCCAGCGTGGTCCTGTGAAGCTCCTGTGTTTTAGTTCTGTGTTGTTTAGTTTTTAATTCTCTGGACAGTAGAGTAGGTGACACAGATTTAGTTAGATTTAGATAAGTAGGATTCTCTAGTCTGTACAAGTGTCCTCGCCTTCACTCAAGGTAGCCACATTGAAGTTTAATGTGATGTTTTCATATTCTACTGATTTAGCATTGTGGCTTTCACAGTAGAGCTGGAAAAAGAATGATGCAACAAAATCAGAGATACCATCTTGTTTCTGGTCATATCCTGGAGCCTACCCACAGTGCCATTTGAATTGGGTTTCTAAATGTAGCCTGAAGCTGCTGGAGGGAGCAAGCTGATAAGCTCACTGCTCTCACACCCAAAGATTTTTTTTTTTTTTTTTTAAACTTTGTCTTGTTTAACTTTGTCTTTAAACACAGTCAAGCCACAGGCAGATTGTGAGCAGCTTCCTCTGGAGCCAAAAAAGGCAAGTGCCCCCCATGCCACCCCCCTGTGCACACCACTGAAAGGCGCTACTTTTTTCAGTAACGATTAATCAAAAAATGTTGCTGTTTACAATGCCGTTACCGTTACTGACAATAAAATGTGCTGTTACTTGACTCAAGAAGTCCCATTATTAAATTAATAATAAATTCAGGCGTTAAAGTGTACGTTAGACGTATATCTGGAACTAACCAACTCACTCAGTATCCCTCCACACAGGCAGGCTCCACAACATGCCCAACACTGGTTAAGACAAGTGCAGATGAGTTCCCCTTTAGTCCCAAACATAATAGATTGACCATGTGTCTTCCACATCAGTTCATTTCAAAAGTGTGATCTATTTGTTGAAATAGGAAAAGAAAAAAAAAAAAAAAAAAAAAAAATATATATATATATATATGTATATATATATATTTGGCCTGATGAAGATACTGACTGAGTGATAATGTTGATCAATTTCTGCATTATCAGTAGAAAATGCAAAGCAACACTGCATTAATCGGTCTGGCCTTTGGCTCGCATCACTGAGCCCACTCTGAGGCAGAGCTCTAACTGGATTGCAAATATCGTACACTTTAATTAAAATTGAAATAATATAAAAAGATGAGAAAATGTTTGAATTATTTTACTAGAATCAGGTCACTGCCGTTTTCAGCACACATCACACAAGTAGGAGTGAAATATGAATTTGGTGGAGACTATTTTCTGCTACAGATCTGGTGGCAGCAGGATAATGTATGTGGGATTGATTGGGGATAAAAATGTTCATGTTCATAATGTGTCATTATGTCTCCCTTACTGATGTGTTTTTAATAGTTTTTGGGCAATAATTGAGGTCGATGGGAGAGAGCAGTGAGCTACAAACTTAGAAGCTTTAGACATTACTGTACCTGTAGGTGTGTGTGTGTACATATCCTACTGTTTTGTTATTACAATACACAATGATTAATAAACATAACACAAACCTGCAGGAAATGGAGTAAAAGACACAACAAAAAGAGCACAAGGCCACAAGTGAAGTTATGCATAGTTTGATTGAAAGTTTAAATAATTATGCCAATAATATATTTTACTTACACATGTAGATTTTATTTTTTTCCCTAATGTACATTAAATTATTGTAAGTAGTCGCAGAAACAGAAATCTGGTGAAATAATTAGTGTCTTTATTTCAAATAAAACCACATTTTGCTCAGCATCACTTCTTTCAGCAGTTTTACATTGATTGTAGTTTTATTATCATGTCAGACAGACACTACACATCAGGCTGAACATTCTGCAGAAAAAGAGAGGTAGCCGACAGCTCTCCATCCAGCAAACACAGAAGTCATGAAAAAGGTTTTGAAGGCACATGTCTGTACATTCTCACGATTAATATTGCTATAATTTCTGCCAAGACATCAAACGGTATAATCATGTAAAGGCATAGATGTAGCTTTCATTCATTAGTGTAGTTTAAATACAAAGACAAGGCTGGTTATTACCGATAGTGAATCATTTACTATTCCTCTGATGATTTGTTTTTGATCATCCCTTAGTTTTTATTTTATAAATACAACACAAACATCACAGTGATTGAAATCTTACATTATTATTAGAATAGTTCGATTCTATCCATATTGCTTGCATAATATTTTATTTTCATCTATGTGCACAGGCTACATTGCAACCACATAAAGGAAAAATGTATTTATCTGATGTGTGATTGATTCAAAGAATGTACAGTACATATTTGCTATTATTAATTGCTGGTTTTCTAAATAACACCTCTTTGAAGCAAAAGTAGGCACAGCATCTGTTTTAAGGACTGGATGACCAGCTGACATTCAACTGTGGTGAGTAAAACAGGTGAGGAATGTTAACTGTGTGAAAATAAATGCTAGTCTAAAGGATCAGTGTAAAAATAGTAATAATGATAAAAATAAGACTTAAGTGGTGGAGGAAAAAGTCAATGTGCACTTGTTATATATAAACATTCGTAATCTTCACTTAGCTGGTAAGGTCAGAGTTCATAGTTGCTATCGACAGTAATGCACTGCAAGGTTATGTATGTATAAGTATGTATGTGGTCATGCATCACAAAGTAGTAAGTTACAGAAAAAAGCCCAGTGTAAAGAGTAAAAAAAGGCCAGAAAATTGTTTGTTTAAGAAAACTATACTTTTCTATGCATTTTATGTATGTTAAATAAAGTTCAACACAGAGTGTCATAAGATGTAGTACACAAATCAAGATGTTGAATATATTTTTCATGTATTAAGTTTTTTCTAAAGCAAATTCCAGTACCTTAGTGTCAAAACAAATACATTAATCTGCTTATATAAAGATTTTTACTTGCTTGTTATTAAGTCATCACCACATGTTATTAGTTCAGAGGCAATTTTCCAGCATTCACAAATGAATTTGGCTCTGAAACTCAAAAAGTGCATATGCTCAAAGACCTTCATAGAGATTGTGTCTCTCAGTATACAGTGACAACAGGACAAACTCACACAGGAAACAAAACTGAATTCTTAAGTGTGTCACTCCCCTTTCTGCAGTTGTAACCCTACACTTGCTTGATAGGTTGGATGGTTTGCAGGATACTGGGTTTTTCCTCTATGACGCGGAGCACCAGGTGATCAATGTACTCCTCGAGCTCAACAATCTTGGCGTCCTTCTTGGACAGGTCTGTCTGCTGCTTCACCACCAGCGTGATCAACTCTTCCTGGGTCAACTGAGTGTACGGTCCACTTTGACCTGAGTCTGCCACCTGAGGGACATGACCAAAGTTAATACAGTGCTTGCCTTCTGAACACTGCTTCATTTATTAAAGTTCACATAGTTTTTCCCCAGAAAGTAAAAAAATATGAAATGGCTTTTTCAGATGTGCGAAAAAAGATTTAAAAAAAGTCATATAAGTTGGTCTGAATTACACTTTTCTTCAGCTTTCCGTCAAATCTTTTTCTGAGCAGATGGAGTTATTCTCACTTGTTAACCAGTGAGAAAAACTCCATCTGCTGAGTTGAAAGACATGGCAAGTCTGCTTTTCCTTGAAATCAGTTTTTGTAAACCTGCCATGTCTGTGGTCAAAAATAAAACTTTTGACTACATTTTTGAGTCGACTGCCCAAAGCTTCTAAATGAGGAAGACCAATCACATTGCAAGTGCTGCTAACTGCAACTGATTACATCATTTAGTCATGTTATTATCTAAATTTAACTCAAAAAACACTACTTGCAAACATTTTCTTATATTATGTAATGCCCACAACAGAAAAATCTAATTAACTTGCTATAAGGCTACATGTCAAATCTGTTTACTTTACACCCTCAGTGTCATTTATGTCAAGACAGTACCTTAATCTTCCCTGGTGTGTTGTCCCAGACCTTAATCTCTTTCACAGCTTGGCCACTGGTTGCATGCTGGCTCTCAACTGAGGTCAGAGGCTTCACAGGATGAGGCCTGTAAGGAAAGTGAATATGTTATTATAAAGCCCTCAAAAGATCACTGCAAGCAAGTCACAATAATTTGTACAAACTCAACAGGAAATAAAGAAAAACATAACAGCAGGGGTTAATCATTGAACATTTTCATCTGTTGCATTACAAATCTTCCAAATCATTCCACTGTGATTAATGTGTAGACATGGTGTTAAAATCATTGTGAGGAATTTAACCCAAGAAATCACACGCCGTCAGTCACACCCAAGATCAATCCCGACACCTCAAATGCCTCCCAGTACAACAGCAGCAGCTTTATGCAAATCCAAATAAACACTATTTGTGAGTGGCCTCTTCAATCTCACCTGCGTGGAGCAAAGGCTAGCCCACCTCCATTGCTATTCTGAGCACTGACAGGCTGAGTCTCAGACGGTGAGACCCATGCTTGCAAAGGTGTCTTTCCCCCCGACATACTTCCTGCTGGTTCCTCCATAACTCCCTGCAGGGGCTCTGAGGAAGCCAAAGCAGTGGGCACAGCAAACGGTTCAGCTGCAAATGGATCCTTTTCGACAAAGAAATTGCTTTGTGTTTTCACATCAGCTTGAGGCTGAAGTGCAACCGACTGGTTCGTGATATTTCTTGCGGAGAGGCTTTGATTAGCCGGGGCTGTGGTTGTTTCGTCTTTAGATGCTGGTTCTTGTTGAGACTTGAAACTTTTATTATCCGGGTGAGTTCTTGACTGAAGGGAACGTCTTTGTCTCTGTGAATTCCTTCTCTGGAAAGCATGAAAATCTGCTTCCTTCGAATCATCACTTTTTTTCTTGTACTCACTGTGTCCGTTTGAACCACTGCTATTAAAACTTGCAAATGGATCAGCTGGCTTCTCTTGATTGAATATTTTATCAAGATCATCCGTTGTCATTCCTGGATCTTGAGGTTTCGGCTCTTTCTTCACGTTGCCGGCAAAGGAGTTGCTGACGTCTTGGTTCTGCTTCTGATATGCCCATCGGTCTTTGGAAAGACGCTCAGTACTGGACAATGAGTCAAACTCCACAAAGTTGTCATTTGCCTGTCCACCCTTTCTGTCCATGCTACTCACACTTTGACTAAATAGCGCAGACTCATTCTGCTGTGTCGACTCATTCGCATTAACCCTCTGTCTAGGTTTGGCTGTGGGTTGTGGAGTTGTATCCATTTGACTGGTTGGTCGGGATGCATGTGTTACTGAAGGTGGCAGCAATGCCTTCTTCACTCCATCCCTGGACATCTCTGAGAGATTTTCTCTGCCTGAGATGTCAGTATTAACAGGTCCTGGGGCTCCAAATGGACCAGGTCTCAAATGGTGGGCAATTTCCAGGCTTTGACTTGTATCGGCTGCTGGCTGAGTTTGTGAAGATGTGACCGGTTTAGGGGGAGCTGGGGCAGCTATTTTTTTTGTTGATACAGGTTTGGTCTCCAGAGGTTGTGTTTGATAACGCCTGGTAGTAGAACTCTCTAATGATACGGTCCTTGGACTTGGGTGATATTCCTCTGGGCCATCTACACTCATCTCTGGACCTAGAAGATCAGGTCCAGGTGAAGTGTCGCGATGTTTCTGATTGACCTCAGCAATTATATGGTCCCATCGAGTGTGCCCTAGCACCCCGTGCCTTTTCTGGGGAAAGAGGGTTTCGTAATCAGGAAGTGGGACGGACATTCTTTTGCCTTTCTGTGATCCATCTGCTTCTACGTATGCAGGGTTATTGATCTCTCTGACAGAACCGTGACTTCCTCCAGCTTCAGTCCCAGACACGAGATATGAGGGTGGCAAGGGGGCTCTCCTTTTCTTCTCTTCCATGGTGGGCAAAGATCCCTCAGACTCCACAGATGACAAATTCTCGGCGCTGCCACGGGAGGAACCAGACAGGCTTCGACTTAAATTTGGCGGAGCCAAAGATGAGTGGAGGTTGGAGAAACGATCAGGGGATTCAGATGGGACACTAGAGAAGGTGGAGTCAGAGGTGGCTGGGGAAGGACACAGCTGACTGGGGGTTTGGCAGTCAGCGGGCTCAGACAATCTGCCAAGGAGTGAGAACAAAGGCCTACAGGTCAGTGTGACCATCACATTACTGGAGTCACTTACACCAATGTACAACCCATCACCAGTTTAACTAGCATCTCACAGGTCAACACGTCTCTCAACACAGACCTATACAATTCCCATCAACCTCACGTAAACTACATTTTTCAATATGATATTATAAGTCTATAAACTGACAATACGTCCGTGATAACATACTTTAAAGGCTGACACTGAATATGACAAATTCATTTGTTCATAAAATGGTCTACTGTTGTTGATCGGCAACCTACAAACAAAACCTCTGACGTTCAAATGTCTTGTGATGAATGTTTCTATTTTTAGCTGTGACTATTTCACATTAAGAAATTCTAATAAGTAGAGACGACAATAGAAACATTCTTAGGTTCAAGGTTTTTCCGCATGACATCAATACATAAGATTATATAAACACCTATAAATACTATGGAAACTATCTGCCACATAGAATACTTCATGTAAACTAGGCCACTGTAATACTGACAATAGCAAACACATGGCCCTTACCATTATGATTCAGAAATTAAAAAAAAAAGAATCCAGTCCAATCCAGTCCACAAGTAACTTTTTACACCAAGAAGCACGGTCCAAACACTTGAGACCTGCACAAAGTCATCCTACAGCTCAAAGACTCCGTATGAACTGAGTCACACACAACCTGCTCCACAACATCTTCCCCAACACAAGCCACACCCAGACTCTCATCTGTGTAGACGCCAAACTGGTCAATCAGGTTCAGTCAAATACTTTAGAGAGGTCAAAGTTTTTTGTAATTCAAGACAGTTGGAGGGTTCCTGAGGATCAACATGAACAGAAACAGGAAAGCAAGCTCTGAAATTCAGTGACGGCAAGTTTCGGTGGAAACAGACAGGATGAAACTGAACGATCAGTAACAAACGTTTAGGTTTAGGTGAATATCATTTTTAAGTGATCATGTGCCTCTTCTCTACATAATAAGCATAAATGCAGGATCTGTTGCTGTTGTACAGGAGCAGCACTATTTATTTGTTTTACTTTAATCATTCATTAAACAACATTAAACCGCCAAAAAGTGAAAGTGGGTACTCCAGTCATGCAAGTCCAAAAACAGTGTGACCACATGCAAATAATAAGATCCACATCATCACAGCAGTGACATAACAGAAGCATCATTACGTAACAATATATTAACAGTGTGCATGTGATGCAAATTGAGAAGGCAGCCTACCTGGGTTTGACTGCAGCAGTGCGGTTGGGGAGGACCACGCCAGAGGGGGGTTGTGGGTTGTGGGTGGTTTTGTGATCATTTGGGTTTTCATTGCTGGCAACTTTAAGATCTGAACTGAGGGAAATGTCCTCAAAGTCACTGCGAGGGGCAGGTGCAGGAGCAGACGACTCCTCTTTTTTCTCCTCCTTCTTTCTGATCATTCCAAACAGGGACGACAGCCTGTCGCTCATGGAGGCCTCTTCCTGTCGTTTCTGTTCCTCTGCTTTGCTCCGCTCCTCCTCGAGCCTCTGATTCTCTATCCTGCGCTCTTCCTCTTGCTTTCTTATCTCTTCTTCCTCCTCTTTCTGTTTCTTCCTCCTTGCCTCATCCTCGATTAAGCGTCTCTTCCTTTCCTGTTCCTCTTGGTATCTGCGCTCCTGCTCTTCCTGGACTCTTCTGGCCTCTGCCCTGTGTTTCTCCTCTTCCTCCAGCCTCTTTGTTTCTGCTGCGCGCCTCTCTTCTGCCTGCCTTCTCTCCTCCTCCTCTTGATGGCGCTGTTGCTCCAGTATAGCTCTATCTGTCGACTCACGCCTGTAGACAGGAACAGGTGCGCTTTTAAGGGAATCTGCAGAGGCATCGGAGGTGTGTTTGCGGACATCCTCCAAAGACCCTTGGCCTGAGCTGTTCAGGCTGAGTGTAGATCCACTCTTCTCTGTCTCCTCCGTGTACACATGGCTGCCGTTGATGCACAGGTTGTTCAGGTCACTGTTGCTTTGCTTGGAGCGACCCAGTAGGGAGAAAGGACCCTGAGACACCTTGCTGTCAGAGCTGCCAGTTCGCTTGTGGCCCAGAAATTTGAATTTCTTTTTTACTGTGGGAGGAGAGACAGGGAAGAGTGATGTCATTGTTGACATGCAAAACCCCATTATTCAACAAGAAGTGCAACAGAGGCCAAGCAAAGCTGTCAACATACAGTTCAAACAGAGCAAAGAAACGTAATTTACCTTCAGGAGAGTCTATATTGAGTCCAGATGAACGGCTGCCACTGAGAGATGAGTTCTTCTCGGGAAGAGTTCCCAGTGTAGACATGGACTGAGAGATGTTGCGCTGCAAGTTTGACTTGGGGGCAAAAAGGTTTTTGAGCTTTGATTTCTTTTTCACTCCTGGAGATTGATTGAGCGACTGTGCATCGGCCTCTCCCTCGCTGTCAGTGAGGACATTGCTGACAGAGGGAACGATAGCTGAAGCAGAGTCAGAGAAGCTGTCCTTTTTCTTCCCACGGACTTTGTCTTTTAGCTTGGAGATGCGGGAGCGCGGCTTGTCCTGCATGGAAAGGTCAAACATGCTAGCTGACATGTTGTTCCTCATGAAGTGTATGTCTAGCAGCACCTCCCCTCGCACCTTGTCTTCTTTTCCCGTCTTGTCCACCAGCTTGAACCAACTGCAAATGAAAAAAAGAGAAAAAGTATAATCAGATGTTTAAAATACCATTCAGCAAGATTCATAAATGTTATGTTACCACCAAACAGTGGTAAATTACTGATTTGTCAGATAGAGATTTTAGTAACATAAAAAAAAGAACGGCTATTTGATAGAGAATTAATCAAGAACACTTAATATCCTTTCTTTTGAGCTATGTACATAATGAGGTTAATTAACTTATCAAATAATGGACTGATTTAAAAATAGAGTTAATGATCTTAAATTACCAGCGTATTTAGGTCATTTTGCTAAAGTTAGGCACAAGAGCAGAATATTCTTAATGGATCAGTTGGTCAGCGTCAGTTTTGATCCTTTACAGTATCACTAAACCAAACTTGCAAACACTAATTTAGGTTTGCCTTTTGAGTGTGATGATTTTGTTTGCATTTGACTTTTAGTAAATATTTCTGAGTTTTGCACTGTTGGCCAGAAAAAGTACATAATCATGAGATGTTGTGGGCTTTAATAATTTCATTTTTCACTATTTTCTGGTTGAATGTAACACACAACATGCTGTAAACAAATCTAATGGCTCTGACTTCAAACACTCAAGATCTGTTGCCATCATTCTGCTGAGTCTCATTACTGTACACCTGAGACTGATAGGTGTCATTAACCAGTGAACGGCTTGTTCCAGTTCCTGTTGGGAGTACCATGCCAACCACAGATAAAGCCTGACAATTACAGCTTTGTTCAGATACCCCCCACCCCCACCCAACGTCCACTCTGTTGTACAGGATCAGCACTTATTGTCTGCAAGGGAAGGGTAGGAGTGTTCTGGAGAGCCCTGTCCAAAACCCTGCCAAAACAAGCTATTAGTGCAATTACATACCAATGCTTTCTGCTCAAATAATTGAAGCTTTGCTATTATTAGATGTACTAACACTGTAGCAGAAGTGCCCATTATAGCGAGCCTTTCCCCTTTTGAACTCTTTTGTTCCACAGCAGAGCCCTCGGACTGTTTCACTTACGCTAAAGGTCACTGTGTGAATTCTTTTTGATCGTTTTGTGGAATAACACTGTACGCTGGTCCTAATAAGGTTCAGGCTAACATTGTATGAGATATCCATCACTGAAAAAAAAGAGATGCCGTGAGTGACATTAACTAGGCAGATAACTGCAGTCTATATGGAGTTTATTGCTTCAGCATTCATTTTCATGTCATGAAGAAGACCCCCAGGCAGGCTGGGGATAACATCCAGGAAACAAGCAAGGGAGTAAACCAACATTTTTCAAACACTCTGAAACACGCAGGGAGGTGCTGTACAGTATGTGAAGTAATGAAAGTTACAGTACAAACATTCTCCTTCTCCCACCCTAAACTGAGCATGCCAAGTCAAACAACTGCTGACAAAAAGAACAAGGAGATTACACGTGACTCAAGCCAATCAAAAAAAGACAGTTGTCCTCTTCTTGCTTACGTCAATTATGGAAGGGTACTCCCTTTAAAATACAATGCAGTGTTATGGTCATTAAAAGGTTGACAAGGACAGTATGCACTGTGCTGTCTGCTGCATAGATAGTTAGATACACAGAGCCGTGCCCCTGATGCACGCTCTCACTGGTCCTGCTGGACAGGTTCGCTCTGTTAACCGTCAAGGGCACTTCTCTAACACATTTAATGATTAACAGGAGAGACTGTGTTTATCTTGGTGTAGGCACTAAAATGGACTTGGTCAATAAGATAACAACAAGGTACATTGAATAGAGTTAATGTATTAATAGACTCCTCCAAAATATGTTTTTAAAGAATTATCAGGAGAGTAAATCCAATTTAGAAATGTTCTTAGAGAAAAGTTGACATCAAGTCTGAATTCACAGGAGGTGACTCTCATGCTGTGTGAATATGAGCCATGTGTTTGGAGGATTGGGAGATATTTTTAGTGCCACTGTTCTGCTCTGTGTTTACAAAATAAATACGATGGCTCGGGTTTCTGAAAAATTAGAAACTGGCTCTGACCCAACTGGAATTAGTCCAGTATCATTACTCCAAAATATGTGATGCTAAAAGGATCTAGCTGACAGAAAACGTATCTGTAATTATAGTAATGATGAACAGCTTGAGTTATTTTAAAAGCAAAAATTCCAAACTTTCACTGTGACCTGTGTACATTTGTGATTTTTCAACATTTTTCGACCAAACAAATGATCTACTGGCAGCTTACTCAATGATAAAGTTATTTGTGGATCTAACCACATCAATCCATCTCAGAATCTATAAAAAAAAAAAAAACTGATTAAGATTACAATTTTTTTCCCTGTGCAAAATAAGCATTGAGCTACAGTCATTAGGTAAATAATAACTTAGTAAATCTCCAATTTTGATAATCCATTCATTTTAAAGTATTTTTTAAGAAGGAAGCCAACAGCTGAATGGACGAAATAAGCAATGTGAGGACGCCGCTTTGAACTCTGTGAAAAAAGTGATATCGATGGCAGTTTTCTGACATTTTATAGACCAAATTATTAATCAGCTAATGGAAGAAAATGATACGCAAATTAAACTGAATAACTCCCTACATGTAATACAACATAAATCCTCTGAATGAACATCAATTATTTATCTTCTGATGATTTGGGAATGTTTATGATTTTCACTCATTGATCACCTCACATACTTTGGCAGTACAACCTGATTTTCAATCTCTAACAACTCTGATGTATAAGAGGCAACTGTAAAGTTCCTGTCCTGCAGAACAACAAGTGCTCAGTGTCACACCCTGTACCAGCACAAGAGGGAAGCAGGATAGAAATCTAACACCACGCTTCCAGGTGACGACATGCGACATCCAATACCCAGGATGATAACTGAGACACAAGGACCAGGTCAAGCAAGAAGAGTGAGACTTTGAAAGGGAAGCACAAGGAATGAACTTCAACCATTGAAATGTAACTGAGCAAACACAAGATAACACTTCAGATACAACGGTGCAGAATATAGTGCAATAACGAAGTGAATGAAGTCATTCCAGCGTCATATCAAGGCTGCCCTTGTATGAGTGATTACTGGGACTCATAATCAGCAGCTCACTCAGTCTTTACCAAAGGTCATCTCAGAATTCGGCATCTGGCCCTGTGGGAAAAAGTTTGAGTCTATATCCAGCCCTCAGTTTATTTTGAAAACTCTCCTGCATAAGAGGGTGTGTGTCCTAATTCAACACTAATGCAATGTTTTATTTTTGAGTCCTATTACACCCACGTTGCACCTATGTCACGTCAAACCACAGATGTCATCCTGACTCATTTAACCCGTCTGGGCGTGAACAAACATATAATAAAATAGGAAAAAACCCTGACGAACGTGTCGGATGAACAACAGCAATGTGAGAAAAGAATTCCACATATAGGCACAGCTGCCAGTGAGTTGGCTTCACACCAGTTTATGAAGTAATAGCCACAACTGAACGTTGAGGAGTGGCCAAATAGAAAGAGGAAAGACAGAAGAGAAGAGATTAGAATAATCTTTGCCTGTTTTCCCACCAACTCCATGGTTTCTGTTTTCACTCCGAAACACTGATAAGAAGAGGGAGGGGAGGGAGGCTCCATCGCCATGTCCATGTTTTAATGTTGTTGTGTTGTTGTGACCCATTTTAATTGCTGGGTGTTTGATGTTTGTACACAAATGCCAATTGCCAGAACAAGACCGCTCAATTTTGTATTCATTATTTTATTTATTCATGTGCCGAGTCAAGTAATCACTGAATAAATATTTAAAAAATTCAATTACGGCAGCTGTTTGAATACAGGGAGTAAAATGTTTCATATTTTGGGCAAAATCTATATCAGCATTGGATTTCTGTGTCAGTTACAGACACGATGGGGTAGGTAGGTGTTCAAAAGCCACAACTGTATTGTTAGTGTTATGGTATCTCAGATATTCTTAAACTGAGCCAAGTGATGTAGTAAAGGACAGGTAAGAAGAATTCAATTCACTTAACACTTCAAAGAGATAACACAAGTGGGCAAACCAACCAAAGCAATTACAATGCAGTCAGTCATCAGACATAGTGAAATTAGGGCAAGGTTGAAACTAATTGTTTTAAAAGACTTGCTGCTTTATAGTCTGCTTATCAATCACTCAGGGAAAAATGTGAACAGGTTTGAGGAACTTCTGTCTGTCTTGGCTCAAGTATAATTCATGATAGACATACGTGTAAGTGTGGGGGATACAGCAACAGATTATTTGTTTGTTTACCTATTTATTCAAAGTTTGCTTAGATTGCTTAACTGTATGATGTAATGCGCACCAATACTTAACCTTTGAACTAATACTAAGGTTGTGTGGGTGGACTATAATTCCACTGTGCAGGTGTGGTGTGCTGGGACTCCCTGGGTTTGTTATGTTGTTCAGGTAGAGCTTGGAGCTGAATGTGAAAAGAAAACCATCACTCTGGTGGAAACCTTTGTAACCCTTAACCACAGCAAACAATCCCACACCAAAGTGCCAGAGTAACAAGCAGACTATAGATGACTGAGTCATGATTTCGTTAGGCCCACTTATATTAACAGTTGTCACTTACTCTGTCTTTGTGCGGGACTTGTTGTCATGGAGATCCAGCAAGTTTACCATAGCTTGACCCAAAAACTTGTCAAGCCCCACCTGGGCACGGTGCATCACTATGATGTACAGTGTGCAGCGTTCAGCGTTTCCCGGGTGGAAGAGTGGCAGGTCAAACGAAGCCTCTTCTTTCCACACCGGAACGACACATTTCTCAGCCACAGAGGTGGAGAACTTGTCTTTGGCCACCTGGATGATGGCGTAGGCATCGTTGGTGCCGCTCTTGCCCTTGACGCGGAGGTTCCGAGCCTGGTGCACCGTTACCTGGACGCTGGTCGGGAACCACTGCTGGCTCTGGTCGGCCAGAGACATGGCGCAACGCTGTCAAGACGTGCCAAAACTTAACGCGGGCTGTCTTACAAGAGTAGCCGATAACGTCTCAAGTTGTTGGTTATCCTTTTCCCGAGCTGTGTTTTTCACCTCCGACGTCCTCTGCTGCGGCGGGGGGTTTAACGTTAGGTTACCTAGCTTGACTTCGGTTCAGGAAGCTCAGGTTGATGTCGTAATACTTCTCCCTCCTCTCCGTAACGCTATATCAAAGCCTCTAATAACACCGGAGTTGAGTCAACAACAACTTAACGCTAGCAGTAGCCTGTGACGTTACAACCCCACCGGTACATTACCGCGCTGCCACTAATTCCTGTAAGAAGCTTTTATAAAAACGCTTTTCTTTGCTTTGCCTCCTCCGCCAAGTTAAACAGTTCACTTCCCTGATGTTACCAGTTTCCACCCATACGCTACAAAGCAGCGCCTGATTGGCTCATTTCTCTGTCAGTTTTCACAGCGCGTCGCTGATTGGACAATGCAGGAGGTGGGCGTTGACAGATCGCAAAACCGTTAACAACTGATCAGGAATCAGATTAGCCACGCAGAAGTCATAGAAGCTGTAAATAAGACAACAAAACTGAGGAGTCCAGTGATGGAAATAAACATGTTTAGGAACTTTTCTGTCTTTTATTTGGGTTCAAAAGTGCGAGGCACAGTTTGAAGGTAGTGTTTGTTTGGGGAAGCTAAAGGAACAGCACTTTATGACTTTATGATTGCTGAGATGATGACAGATAGTGTAGGCCTAGCCTAGATGTTGTTAAATTAAGGCATCCAGAACAAAACGGGGTGAAATTACATTAGGCCTACAGTAGGATTTGATCCCTCACTTACTTAGTATCTTATGATCTGTTTGTCAGGCCTTCATCGGGTTATTTAAGAGAATCATGATTTCAGGCAATTTCTCATAGGCCTACTGGTTAGTCTTGCATAAAAAAGAGAACAAAATGTTATCACCACATTTTAATGGGTTTTTGAAGGGTTGTGTAGCCTATTATCCAAAATAGAGTACAAGCCGCAGACTGAATGTTTAATTGAAGAAGCCTGGAACATTGCTTATAAATAATTCGAAATTATGTGATTGAGAGAAAAAGAACAACAACTGGCAAGTGCTCAATTCTTTAGCAACATAGCAGGTGTTTCGTAACCTTAAAAAAAATGTTTTTTCTTGTACAACTTGGAATTTATGTTTGAGGAACAAAGTCAAGATGAGACCTGTGGGCAACTCTGGCACGACCATAAAAGGCAGTGAGCACAGATGACAGTATCCACACCAGATGCATGATGCATTCAAGACAGGACTATCATGATGTTTATATTTGTTTCACACAAGAGTTTCAATATAAGTCACAGTAAAATAGAATAGAAACTGTCATGTTTTACATCTTGAAGGCATCCTGCATGGGGCAGATCAAAAAGATCATACAGCACACAACATGCACAACAGACTGATCATATAAAAATGCCAAACCATAACAACATAGCCTACTACAGTATGCCATTCTTTAGATCTCATGAGGACTTCCCTTCAAAAAACAATGACAGTAAGTTGCATAGTACAAACATGATTTCCTATTTATGCAATTTCCTGAATTGCAAGTATTTCAAACTGACTTTAAAACAGCTCCTCACGTGTAAAATTGATGCTCTAACTGGATTCATTAATTTCAGTCGTGACGTTTTGTGGCGTGTCCCCTGATATGTGACTTGCATTTTGTGGATACTCCTTCGAGAAACTTTTAATACCAACACCTTAAATTTCATAGTTAGAAGGTTTACTGTAAAGTGAGTATGGGGCAGACAAGTCCATCATTGCAAAATCTGTGAGATTTGACTAACATTTCATTTCTGTCCAGAAGGGGGCAGTCAATCAGACATTAGACCCAAAGACTGTATAAAGATTAGACTTTTTTTTACAGTCTATGGATTAGACCAGCAAAAGTGGAAGACATGGAAATAGAAGTTAACTGGGTATGAGAAAGACAATTATTTTCCCCCTGATTTTTTTATTCTTCTTGAATTTATTAGATTGGAGAAGATCGGTCAGTGCTGATGGGAGTACAGAAAAATAAAAAGCCAACATTTTCATCATATATTCAAAAGTCTCGCATAGCTTTTCTTTTTAATTCACTCAGAAATTCTGTACAGCTCATACAATTTCATACAATTATTCTCCTACACACACACTCGCACACGCACCCACACAGACACACACACACACATACACAGACATAAACAGAACATACAAGTGCATACATGAGCACACGCAAACAAATACTTGAAGCAAACATAAGGGTGAAAGGTTGTCCACAGATTAAATGCATATAGCTGTACTTTGGAAATGGATCATCTTGCATTCCATTTCATGCTATAGTTGATATGCATAGGAAAATCACAACTAAAACAGTAAAGCTTTCATTAGACATCCACAATCAACATTATATGCCAATTCCAGGGATATCTTGTTTATTTTTTGTGAAATGGATAAAATAAGTATTTTTTTGTTTGAAAATGATGATAAAAAAAACCCAGCCTTATTATTTTTTCACCATTTCACAGCAAATTCTTACAATGCTACGGAGGCAAGAGTACCAGTTTAGGGTCCTGGATGCCTTCATGATTTTATATCTTAAATTATATAATTATTATAATCAAGAGACCATTAAAACATAACCCAATCATTTTAGAGTCCATTAAGGTCATGCATAGAAGTTCACATATAAGTATGGGTTACACTGTGGTTTCACTTTTCCACAAACCACTCTTCATTCCAACAGAGCTCTGGGATTGGTCTGTGCTGCTCATATCTTGCTCCAGCTCTAGCACATTGTTTTTCAACGTGCCATTTGGGGCAGCGGCCCCTGGCACAGTGGTAGTGACACTGTTCAATGGGTAAGAGCAGCGCTTCGTATCTCGCTCTGCGGCCGCAGCCAGTTTCAAATTGTCTTTGCTGGCACATCGTCTCTGAGCACCGTGCATGGCAGCTCTGCTGGCCATAGAGGGCAGCAGGGGGAAAGGTTTCCGGCTTCCACTGCTGCCTCCGTCGCTTCCCTCCGAGGGGCTGGTGGCCACGGACTCTCCCACCCGCTTCCCATTTGTCAGTGGACTGGCCTGGTTCTCTGAGAGGCTGTGGTGGATGCTGCCATTCTCACTTGTGGCCTGTTTGTAAACCCCATGTGCTGAATTCAGGTGCTCTAAACCTGTGGGCCCTAAAGCTCCAAGGCTGCCCCCACCTGCAGCAGTCCTTAGAGCTTTGAGACGATAGTGACCTCTGCCCTCACCTCGATGGTGATACTGGCTGCTCCCTTGTTTAGTTCTGCTACTCACTTTCCGTCTCTGCTGATGCACTGGGGCTGCAGAGTTAATGGTGGGCAGAATATTGTTTGTAGGCTTGTTGATGTTGTCAGTGCTGGTGCTGGTGTTGTTGCCTGCAGGGGCACGGGAGGCGTTGTTTGGATTGTCTTGTGCCACCTGCAACAGGTTGGTGAGCTTGCAGGGCCCAGGTCCCACACTGCTGATTCCACTCGGCGTGGATGATGACCGAGCTGATGAGGAGTTATGAGAGTCACCAGGTGGATGGCAGTTGATGAACAGTTGGGATCCCTGCTCAGATGTCTGCACCCCACTCCCTGTAGTGCAGGTGTGTGTGTAAGTAGATATGGGATGGGAACGGCGGTAGCCTGGGCAACATGCCAGCCATGAGGCCTGCACGTCCAGACGTCTGAAGCAGTGGTGCACCACCAGAAACACCCCCAAGACTGTTGCAGCCAACCCATAGAGACAGCTGAACAACAAGCCAGTGTGCCCCGTCAGCCACATGGCCATGGCTCCACAACACCACAGAACCACAAACAGGAAGTGGGTGGCCACCAGAACCAAGTACTGTGTCTTCAGTGAGTATTGGTCCTCGGGAGCCACGGCAGGGTTTATTGGTCCCACCGCTGAGTCTGTGGAGAGCAGGCTGGTGCTTCCTGCCAGTGCAGGCTGGCTCTCAGTCACGGGAGAGGTCAGGGTGGTTCCTGTGCATTCTTTGGCCACACGGTGCCTCAGGCGAAACACAGTGCACAGGAAATAGATCCAGGTCACCAACACAGCGAGGCCAGCAGGGATAAAGAAAGACCCTAGACTGGGGCGCCATACCAGCCAGCAGCTGCAAGAGGCACAAAAGATGTCAGGAGGGTCAGTGTAAGACAAGGACATCTCTGTGTATCAAACATGTCAAACAGAATTATTCACTTTAGCCAAAGACAAAACAACACAAAGTCAAGGGATGAATACTTACTAAGGGCTGTTGTCTCCATAGTTGTTGACATTGACAGCTGCTGTGATCCCACAAATGATAAGAGGGACTCCACCAGCTATCAAATAGAACCTTTAATAATAGAGAAAAAACATATCAAACACAAGGTCCCAGCTGCATTTTCAGAAATAAAGAGCAGTTCTTGTTTGTGCCACAGGATGCTGTGTGACCTTTGGCTGCTATGATGTTTTTAAAGTGTGCATGTCGGTGTCATTTTCCCTTTTTGTGTTTTTATGTCTCTCTATAATCTGATCAGAGCTGTGTGATCCTTCACTCTCTTAGTGAGCAGCGTGTCACAAAGGTCAGTATAGGCTGTGATTTATTTCAGCCCGGTCCCATGTGGCTGAGTGGGCAACAAAGGGGTGTCTGGGGGGCCAGCAAGGTCAGAGGCACAGTGTATGATCGCAGCTTCGGGATCACAGGGGCAAGGGCAGGGGCAGGGGCAGGGGCAGGGGCAGGGGCAGGGGCAGGGAGGAATAGAAGGGAATATTTGGAGAGACAGTGAATAGACCCTGAATCACTCTGCTGAGATTTATGGTGCCCCCACTTCTGCTTCTGTTGGTATGTTGGTTTCATACATTCCTCCCCTCCCCTGTGTTCATCTAGACTTATGGCTCTTCTGTGCCTTACAGCGATACTCTCTTATGTCCCTTCAAGGTTTCCTTTAAAACAGAAGGACTTTGGTTGTTGGGCACAATGACCGCCTTTCATGGTGCGCAGTCTGGGTGGTCGCGCGCGACAACTCTCGCATCAGTCTACAGCATAAACCGTATTGACAGCAAACAACAATCTCATGGTACAGGAAGCGGATGAAGGTGAGTTGCGGCTCGCTCCCTGACCTGAGCATAGGTCGCTGAGTGGGCGGAGCAGGAGACTCTCCCTCCAGCTGGCGCGGCAGCCTCCACACGGCCTCTTTGTAGATGACCCTGGCGCTGACTCCGATCCACAGCAGGGTCGACAGCGACGAGTAGTGCAGGGCGATGCCCACCTGTCGCACACAGCAGTCAGATCAGACATCAGGCTAACACACTGCTCGCTAACCAAAATGAGGGAGTGTGTGCTTCAATCGGGACTTACTGCTTGACAAACAACCGGGTAGCTGGTCAAGCTTATGCCTCCTGCGTAGATGGCTGTTGTCATGGCGATGTGGAAGCAGGTATTCAGTAACGTGTGCCAGCTTTTTCTTGATATGTGAATAGAACTGCAAGGACACAAGAGTGAAATAATGAGTAGTTGACGATAGTAACAAACAACAGCGAGAGGCATGTTAATGCGCACACACACACTACAGTACCTGTGATGTAATATGTGTGTGATGATGATTGTGAAGAGACACAACAGGAGCACTGCAGTGCAGGCATAGACCACAGGGTGGAGTACCCTTACAGGGACGAGTGTGGAGTTGGGGAAGTCGGGCACCTCCTATAAAACAATCCCATGCAGGTTAAATGAAAGTCTCATTGAACCTCAGTGATGCATGAGAGTAAATACTCAACTGTCCTACCTGCAGCACGGCATAGTTGCTAAGCAGAGAGCAGCGCATTGTTGAAGTGCTGCTGTCACTGTGGACCAGCTGACAGCCCTCCTGGCTCCAGCCTCCCTGCCTCTCCAGTCCCCTCAGGCTCCACTGGGCCGCTACAGCATCAGTACCAGGGGACAAGTGCCGCAATGACACCCAGATGGGCTCTGAGTGGTTCCACATGCTGCAACCGTCTGTCACAGAAAGGGAAAGGGATCAGTTGTACTGATGAGGAAGTTTAGAAGAAGTAGTTGAATGTGTATTCGATTTAAAAACTGGTCAGGGATGCTTTCATATTGTTGTCTAAATCATTTTGTGATGCATGATGCATTTCAAAAAATAACTTGAGAGGACTGCTTACCAAGGCCTACAAAAATGACAGGAGTGTTGACACTACGTCTGCGGGAGTGTTCCCCACTGTTACTCGAGTTTCCAGAGAGAGGAAAGAAGCTGCCAGTTCGGAAAGCTACAAACTGTAGCTTACAGTCAGCAGTAGCATCAGGAGGAAATAGAGTAGGCGGGATAGTCACAGATGCCAGGGCTACTGAATTCTGGAGAAAAAAAACACAACACAAATCAAACTGTGTTGAAATCCAACTGCAAATGTGAGTATAATAAATGTCTAATAGAGGCTGAAAAGGCAGAGGGCTCAGTCCTCACCTTCAGGAGAAAATTGTTGAGGGAGGTGTTATGGGAGCCAGTGCTGCAGCGGAAACGAAGCTGTTGCTCATGGGCCGACTCTGCCATGTCTATTCCCACTGTTCCCGGTGAGGCCTCACGACGCTGATATGCAGTGCATGTTATGCCAGTGAAGTGGGCTGGACGAATTAGGTGGGCCTCCATAACAATATTCCTGGACACCTGTAATGAAAAAAATGAATATAAGTGGTGAAGGATTATTTGATTTTTGAACTTAGTCAGGAGTCTAGTATTTGATTCATTTATATTAAATTGATGGGATCTATATCTACATTAAAATTGGCTATTTTTGTTGTGCTATATGTAGGCAAAACATTGTGAAAATGTTTACAGCATAAGTTCACATTTACACCTTGTTATGCACAATTCACAGTTTTCACAAATCATACATATAAGTATCTAAAGAATTTCTTTAAAAGATTGTGTTAAAAAAAAGAAGAAGCACAAATTAAGTTGATAATTGAAGTTAACAATCTCTACCATGGAGAAGTCCTGAGCATGACTGTGTAGCTGAGGCCAGGCCAGTGTTTCTAGAGAGTAGACTATGGAGCTGCAGGCTCTCTTCTCTCTCTGCGCAAGAGCGAGGATCTGGTCATCTACCTGCATCAGGTTACTGCCCATCTCCACCAACACCTCTGACAACTACAACACATAAACACAGAGAGTTTACAGCAAAAGGATGATAATGTCAAGAGAATATATAACATAAACATACATCTTTATTCAATTTTAAATCTGCAATTATATTCAATTTTAAATCAGCAATTTTTTCTTTCTTTTTTTTACCTCTCGTAGCTGCCTGACATATTCCATGAACTTCTCCATCATTTGTGCCACATACAGCACATCTACTGAGTCAGTAAATCCTGCAGCCTCCAGGGTGTACGTGCGCACCTGATACGCCAGAGTGAGTGCATTGGAGGCATTCATGGGTCTCTGTAAAGCAAGAGCAAATACATGGTGGGGACAAAAGGTGTGTCATTAATCTTAATCCGCATTGTGTTGTGTTGAACATGAACAATGTACTGTGTTGCACTGACAACAGCACTGACCAGAATGAAGGTATGCAGGACGCGGGTGATGCCATTGGTGTAGTGACAGTTTGAGTAGTCGCCCTCCTGCCACTTTCCTGCACGGTCACAGTAACGAGAGGCTTTTTTCTGTTCCATACCCCCCTCCATAGACAGGGAGGGGTAACGCAGCTGCAGGCAGTACTGATGGGAGGTGATGCCTGCCAGGGTTCTTGGCCACCTGGGCATTGAAACCACGGAATCATTAGGATGCTGAATCCTTAGGTATGTGATAAAAAGAAATACTGTTAACTGTTACTGACCTGAACTCCCCACGGTTGTTCACAACCTTATCCTCTGGACAGAAGGAGGCGCTGTTCTCCAGCACCACTATTTCCACACTGAGAGAGGTATTGCCCCGCCCAGTAGAAACCACACACTCCCACTCTCCACTGGCCTCCACATGTACGTTGAATAGAATAAGCTCACTGGGTAGAGATGATATAGACTCATTATAACATACATTACCATTATCATAGGTGTGTTTTTTTTAAGAATAGACTGCTCAGAGGGTCTATATTGCTCTAGTAAGCGCACCTGGTGATGAAGGTGCAGTCATGCAGCACACTATTCTCCAGCTGGACGCCCATGTCTGGGTCAGAGGTCACCAGCTGACCGTTGTGACGCCAGTGTAAGGTGGTGATCTTGTCCACCAGGGCAGCAGTGCAGTGGAAGGGCAGCCGATCTCCTTTGAAGACCACCTGACGCTGGGACGGCAGCAGCGACAGGGTGTGCAGCTCCAGAGGACCATCTGAGCGCCATGGTGGGAAAAGACACAGATGTGACCCTTACACATCACTTTGAATTATCTCTGTTGCTCTCTCCTTATTCAACCTCAGCTAAATGTTTCCACAGAAGCTATTACGACTCTGCTGTTCTAGAGCAGATTGGATGCAGACAGCAGCGATTCATAAATGAAACCCACAGGATTAGTTGTCAACACAGTTACTTTTAGAAATATGTCCCTGCTGAGCTGCTGGATTAGGTCTCTTTCAACCCTTTTGGTTGACTAATTCTTGAAATTACTGAGATGATCTTCAGCTCTGCTTTGTGCGTGCTGTCATTGTCATTCACAAGCTACAAACAAAGCGTGACCTAGCCAGGCTCTCACCACAGCTCAGCTGGTTTTCCCTCAGTCCACGCAGGGGCTTTCCCCTCAAGTTCCTCGGGTAAGCACACAGGGTTTCGTCTCCCAACCGGGCTGAACTGCTGCGAAAGAAGCCCGGGACCCAGCGCAATCCACAGTCACACGACAGGTGGTCTGAGTTGAAGTTCCTGGAGAGAGAGGTCAGACACAGTGTTATCACTAGTTGCCTTTTATAGAAAAAGGCACTCGAGGGCTAAGTGACACTCAGACTTGAATTACAACCACCACAACGATACGTATCTGTTACAGTACATACTGTATGTATTATCGTCCCTCTGAAATAATTTGAGTGGTTTTTACAAAGAGTATCTTTTAAAAAAAACAAGAAAAAACATTTTCAGGCTTGAAATGTTTGCAGACTTATGTTCTGATGTACGACGTCTGCCTAAGATGAAATACATCTACAAATTATACATGAATATGTCCAAATTCAAATAAATACATGTCAAATAAATCATTGTATTTATTTGAGTTTTTCTACAGGCTTGAAGGGATTGTAAAACAGTTAGCAAAACCATTAGAAAAATAAATTTTAACTGAAATAAATGTTATCTTTGACTGGGGTATTTATTGTGTTATTCAGATATGGAATGGCATGCTATGAGAGGGATTTCTTATGAGTAGTGGGGTGAGTCTAATACTCACACCAGCTTGAGGGACGGCAGCTCCTGAAACACTCCTGGATCTATGGTTGATATGATGTTGCCAGAGAGGTTCCTGGAAGAAAGCAAATTAAGTACAAGGAAGTTAACTGGATAGCTCCCCAATAATACAGAAATCCATTACTTTCAGGGAAAGTCACCTACAGTTTTGTGAGATTGGCCAGGCCCTGGAACATGTCTGCAGCCAAGCAGCCAATGCGGTTGTTGGATAGGTCACTAAAAGTGTGAAAAGACAAAGGAATGTGTTTTCAAATATTCAAATAAAGAACTTGTCTCAGTCACAGATAATGATATCTTGGCTATGTTGTTTTTCTGATAGTAGATCAAATATAATACATCCAACAAACAAGTAAGACCGTGTTGGACATCCTTCTCTCTTATTTATAATGAAGTGGGTAATGATGAAGTATTTTCTTTGGGTCTAGTACCTTATCCTACAGCAGTCTCCTCCTTTACTAGAAAGTTCAAAAGCTAAATAAGCATGCCAACAGTCCCTGCCACTTTCCCTTATCACAACTCCATGGGACCCCAGTAAAAGTTTATCACCAATGGGGTAAAAGCAGGGCCCCTGTTCTGCCGTCCACCCTTGAGTGTGATGTATAGCCACAGCCAGAGAGGGATCTGCTCTGTTGCACCTCTGACATTACCCAGCAGAGAGCTGTCCAGAGCATGTGTTTATCTCCCCCTGTTTGTTTTGAGAAGCCCCAGACTTTGCAGGGAAAACACAAGTAGGGGGAGGAGGGAAGGGGAGTCACGCGGTGCAACACAGACGACCAACTTCGACCAATGCTGCAACCAGGCCTTGGTATCCAAAAACACAAAGCGCAGCGAGCGGCTGCAAACAGCCACCTCGTCACATCCAATGACGTGTGAGGAGTCTAGCTGCGTGGGCTAGTGATGGGAAATTATTGCTCTTTGAAGGGAGTCTGATCTTAAGGGTATGCTCCTTTCTGAGAGTCGTTCATCGTTCTTTTCTCTTTTTGGCTAGACCACAACAGCGGGGCCAGTCATATTAACATCCCTGTCTCTGACACACTGACTGAGTGAGTGATGAAGTTAGACTTCAGGTCAGCCAAGTGTTAGCGTTCCCCCACTGGCCGTTGCTCTTTCAAAATAAAATGGTGCAAACAATGCAACCTTTTCCAAACTCATTACACACTGAATGGAATATACCTGTCACAAACTGACCGCAATTTCACACACTCATGCCAGCCATATACTAGGATGAAATGTGCACACAATGACAGGACAAACTGCTCTCACCAAATACATGTTGATTCCCATCAACTGCACTACAGCAGTTGAACAGAAACACATCTTCTGTGGACATAACACCACTGGGGGTCTGTGGTTTCCACCAGAGATGACAATGCATGGATCAGCAGAAACATTTCAGTGGAAGTGGCCTTTATGGTCACAATGGCACCAGAAGCTCAATATACAGTAACACAACATCCACCGTGAGCTCCCAGAACAGTACACTCTCTCACAACCTCTTTCAACCGTTACTGTCAATATTGTACAATCACCCAAGAAAAACCTACAGGCCCTCTCATCCATGGCATACCAAACAATTGGATTCAAAATTTCCATGCCTGTGTTTATGATTTATGTTAATATGTTTGCTGCTGTGAAACCGAATGGAATGTGAGTCACGTTAATGTCTACTTACAGTTTCCGAAGCTCAGGCAGGCCTTGGAAGGCTCCAGGCATGATGGTGCTGATTAAGTTGTGTTTGAGGTCCCTGGGGAGGAAGAGAAAATATTAGGTCAGTGAGAGAATGCATGTTGTGATGATGTGGAGGAAGATCTTCAAGGAATATGCTGGGATTTGCTTTCTTGCACAGAGTGAGATCAGAACATCGATACTACCCCCGTGTCTGTGTGGTGAGTCTAAATGCCTGCACCAGGCGGCCCATTATCTTATCCTAGCAGGGGGGACAGTTTGCAACATTCAACAAACAGCACCAGTAAAATGAACTAATTAAATAAATAAGATGTTATATCTGTTTTGCTTAAGCAATACAGTACAAAAATCAAGCTGGGGTGGGTTGGGTTTGTTTACTTCCTGGCCACTAAAAGCTCTCCGGCAGAGTTACTGCTCAAAGCATAGCAGTAGTCCAGAGCCTCCAGTAAAATGGTGGATTATCATTTTATTACTGTGGTTTATGTACAGATTAATTGAATAGGATATAAATGATGTTACTTCATGAGCTGTGGAGGTGCTGGTAAATTCTGTTACCATAGCCTATGCTGTTTCCCACTGCTTCTTTAAGCTAAGCTAACTGGCCACTGGCTGTAGCTTCACACCTAATAGACATTAGGATGTTATCTAGCCCCACACTCTTGTTCCTCTGAGAGTCCAAGAGAAGACTTGACTAAGTTTGAATTGAAGGGGAATGGAGACACATTCCCTAAACCTGGCCCCTCCACTGGGATACAGAGGGGCATTTCTGCACACAGATCAGAAATCTTATCCCATCAGCCACCTGGGCTTGGGGCTAGCAAGATGAAAATACTTGACCAAATGAAATATTGGTGGAATCTAAAACTGCATGGGTTCTGTCATTCCTCTGCTTATTTCACAATGACTTTTCCACAATAAACTTGGCCATTGCAAACCATAAATATTAATTCCTTTAACTGCCTTTGAAGATCTAGTTTCATACTATCTGCAGTACTTTTCTTCACTCTTTTTTCCATGTGTTTCTATTCAGCCAGATGCCCCCTTTGCATCAGCAAACCTGCAATAGATTTTGAATTCACCACGTTTTTTTTACTGGCCAGGTGGGAATAGTGAGGTTAAAGCGGGTCAGGAGATGGATGATTATCGGCAGGACATGGACAATGTGGGTTGGAATGTGATCCATGTTTCTACAGCATGAAAAATGCCTGCTCCCACTGGGGTAATCGCAGAGGAGGATTTCCTTACGGGAGTAGGCTACAGTACACGAGCATCAGAGTGGTGGCTGCATTTTTATCTATTTTACTTCTGACCAACATGCCACTGTGGTAGGCAAGACCTCGGGGGACTTTCTGGTCCTTTTTTCCACAAAGATTATCTGTCATCGCAGTTCTCGACCACGCTGTCTAACACCATGTACAACCTCAGGCATCTCTTAACCATTCTCTTGTCCACTTTCCAAGAGATGAGCTATTTTGATCAAACTAGGGCAGGAAAATTGTTTTACAAAATGGCTTCCAGTAGAAAATTAGACCATGCGGTATGGCTGGGATAGAGTCCGAGATCAGGGGTTTTGCTGTTGGTCCAAGCTCTCGCCAAGCCATTGCTCATATCTGGATTATAGACAAGAGACAGGTTATAATGATGGAGCAAAATCTATCTGGCCTTGGACCAAAGGGCTGAGGTCTGTCTGTTGTGTTTGTCTCAAAGCAGACAGCCTTGGATAGCTCAGCCCCACTCTTTGAATGCATGCCAACTTGTCAGACAGAACTTTTTGCAACAACTTCACAGCTTTTTTTTTTTAAAGGTGCGGATATGTCCACCTCTATGACTGTGACCAAGAATATACCACTGGGGGGAAAAAAAGAAAATCTGGATACAGTTTTGGCGTCAGATCAGATACAAAAGAGAGCGTGTTTGAAAGAAGGACTGTGTGTGTATGTGGCCTTGTGGTGTGGCTCTGTCACAATCTATCCCTATGTGGTAATTATTGTGTGCCTATGTGTCCTGCCATGGATGTACATGTATTTCTGTGGATCAGTGGCTGATTTGTTCACCAGGGTGGGTGGGGGGAGAACAATACTGCTGTTTCCAGTGTGTCCTGGGGTTCATTAGTGCAGCGATAAAACACAAGGCACTGCCCACTGTTTCCTCTCTCTGATAGCCGTCTCACCCTCCCTGTCTCCCCTTTCATACACATATACAATGACCTCAATCTATAACTCAAACATGATTTCACACATGGTTTAAGATGATAAAGAAGTTGAATCTCAAGTATTACCGCTTTGCAATCATACTCTCAAACCACATGTCTTTCAATAGGCTTTATGCACAGCTCCACTACTTCCTGAACTTAGGCCAGCTCCTTTGTTTCCTGTCTTACATTATTGGACAGACTGATTAATACAGGTGTGTCTGACCATTGCTGTGAGGTCAGACACACCTGGATTAATCAGTTTGTCCAATAATGTAAGACAGGAAACAAAGGAGCTGGTTTAAGTTCAGGAAGTAGTGGAGCTGTGCATAAAGCCTATTGTCTCAGAGAGTAACGATTAACATTTTTATACTGGAATACAGAATGTCTGTGCTTGCCTTGTATACAATATCCTGTGTGCAAATGTTGCTCATTCCTTCATAAAAATGTAATAAACAAATAGTAATAGCATGTAATTTCCTATAAATTTCAAGACAGGAGAGCCAAATGTCAATTATGAACCTTCAGCCTTCATGGTCTATGTTGCCAGGTGAGCCACCAGGATGCCCCCAAAATACTATGATACATTTGTAATTAATCTAAACCCTACAGATGATTTTACACGAAATACCCCGAATGAAATACTACATTTAACAAAGGCTTCTGATAATTGTACAAATTATTTAATGAATGATTACAAATAACACTGAAGCTGATGTTTAAAATTAGCTGGAGGATTTAAACATTTTAAATGTGATTTATTGGGGCATTCACAAGAAGGACAAGAAAGCAAAAAATGTTCCTCGCAGGCTAGGGTACATATACAGTACATTCTTAAATAACTAAACAATTTAGACATATTTCTGATAGTGTTTGTTGGATCGTCATCTTCTCACTCTTGGAAAAGTGATCTCAATCTCATCTGATTAAACAGTAAAAGACACAGAAATAATAGAAACAATCCTGAAGTCAAATAAACAGAACACACACACACACACACACACACACACACACACACACACACACACACACACACACACACACACACACACACACACACACACACACACACACACACACACACACACACACACACACACACACACACACACACACACACACACACACACACACACACACACACACATTGTTTACCTGGAGACTTACTGTTACATTAATAACTCATACATGCGTGAGCCTGAGCCAGACCAGACATATACACACACACACACATTCACACAGAGACACAGGTTTTATGACAATAAATTATGCTCTGAGACACCGACAGCATAGAGTGTCCTACTGTAAACTGTCTGACGGTGAGCCTTCTGCTCTTTTGGTCGATGAACTCTGAGGCCAGTCTTCACCAAACAATACACCCCTAACAGCTGCATTTCCTACCCCTCTTGAAAGACTACAGTGCTGTGTGTGTCAGCAGCCCACTACCTCTGATACACTCTCTTATCACCAAGCTGTGGAATTTGAAGGAGCTCACCAGAGTCGACAGAATCTGAAGCCCGAGCCAACTGCTCAGCCCCATGCCGTAGCCCAAATGTCAGCGCTGATTCTCCACTGTAATCCAGGGAAAATCTCAGCTGTGTCCCCTTGCCACTCGTCCACACTCACAGGTTTATTTCCAGCTTAATCTCAAACCTGCAGCAAAGCGCAAACTGCAGCACCAGCGGGCCCTTCACACTCATAGGCGATGACTTGTGTGCGTGCCCTCTGTAGTAGACAGACAACAGCCTCCCGGCTCGGTGGCCTTGACACTGATGACAACAGCTGTCACCAAGCAAGAGGATAATAGCGGAGACAAGAAATACTTCAAAGCCTCACGCTCGCTCAGCATGAAAGTATCTGTTAGAAAGGTTAGAAGTTGAACTTGTAGCGATTACTTTTTTTCATGATCTTCCACTGTAGCCGGATTGGTCGATTGGTGGTGACACAGTACTATTATGACTGAGGCCTTCCTCTTTGAGTTATGCTTTGTAACCTTGGGAGTGCAGCGCTTTATCCCCTTCACCACATGTGGCCTGTGTGATTGGGTTGTGACAGATTCAAGCTCACTCCCAGCCCAAAAGAGCCCATTGTCTGCTGCCACTGGGCCTAACACCAGTGGCTGCCATTAAGGATGTCTTTTTTTCCCCACAAACTCCTCCTGATCAATGGGGCTGGTCCTCTGCCATTCTGAAGAGTCATTTCTCTGTGGGTATATGGGATGAGCACCTGGGCCCCATGCAGACTGGAGAGGACCGACGTGCTTGTAGGGCAGCGGGAGGGTAATAATGAAGACATGGTCTGTAAAGCGCTGCAGACGTGGAGTGCTCCATTATCAGGAGCACAGCGGCAGGGACTGGAGTGCTCCACTGACATTGTTTAGGCCCTGGCCCCGGAGGGAGCTGGGAAAGTGACTGAAGCCAGGGAATAGCCACTCATTATCACCAGACTGGAATCAAGAATTTCCCGTCCCTGGAATTTTTTTTTAATGGAATGACATGAATTACAGGGCTAATTTCTATAACTTTAAGTGCACGTATCTCCGTGCAGACCATAATGAGCAAATGCCTGAGGACAGAAACAACTGTGGATTAAAGGTATGTTGGAAAAAAAAACAAGGGGTGGGGGGAGGTTAACTAGCACCTTGGCTCCTGGCAGAGGTCAGTGGAGACCATTTTTGTGCCGCGTGTCATTTCCTGTCTGGTTGGCGTCTCTCATTGAGGCCCTTGCTCATTTATTTTTACAGTTTCCTTTTTCTCCTTTTTTTACTAGTTAGCTTTCCCCTGTAGGGAGGGGCAGGTGGGTTAGGGGATTCAGTACTGTGCAAAACTGTCCCTGTGTATGGCCCCGCAGACCCCACCTCCCTACTCCTCAACACACTTGCTCACAATGGGGGCTCTGTAACACAGGCCCCAAACGTACTCCTGCCTTCCCCCCAAAACAGGAAACCAGGATATGCCGAGCTCTTGTTTTTCTACTAATTTCCTGCTTTGCTGCCCCTTCCCCAGATTATTTTCTTAATTTTGTTCTGGTTCCTCTCAGATTGGATATACCTAATCAGCTTTTTGTCTGCGTTCATCTGGAGACCGATTGTTCTGGTGAAGCTAAAAGAGCAAAAATAGACAGTCTGTACTATATTCATGGAGCTGCTGTTCTTTGGAATAACACTAGGCACATACTTAACTCTTTAAAACACGCTAACCCACCTGTGGGACACTTTGGCCTTGGTAGCGCTACTTTTAGTGTGTTTTGGTCTACTCTGTACCAAATCAGTCTTCACACAACCTTGACAAATTATACACTGTCTGAAAGCTGTAAGTCTCCTGATTCTATCTGGGCAAAGCAATTTAACTATTGATTTAAACTTGTGCCTAAAGCTCCAAGGTGTTTTACACATAAAGAGTATAAGCCTTTTTTATGCCATTAGTGCCTCTGTGCCTGTGGTTCAAGATTTCTTACACTTATGACCTTTGGTTGTACAATGACCTCTCAGAGGAAACCAGAGCTATGATCTCAGAGGGTTGAAGAACAATAACCTTTTTATTTTGGGTACAGTATTTTTGAGCTCATGCACAAAAATGGCAATGTCTGTTAATAGGTTAAGATATTTCCTTGAGACCTGGACTCTCATTACTGACAGTTACATAAACTGTGGATTCAACTGCACAGCCCATAGCGGGATGTACAGAAATAGCAATATACGCTTTTAATTCAAGTGTAAAATTTCATAGGTTGATTATATGTTTCTATAGTCTGCAGCAAGAGGAGCTGAGGATTATTCTGCCAAGGAAAACTCTGGAACCGCGCACTGTTATTGAGTTCAGGACTTTTGGGGCAGATGAGAGAAGGGGCTGGTGCCCGCTTTGGAGGCTCTGTTGATTTTCATGAGCTCTTCAAACACGCACAGTGAGTCATAAACAGTCAATCTCAGTCTACGGTTTTACTGCAACAAACTGTAGATTATAATCATTGTTGATCAGATTTATGGCCATGAAAGGTCAAAGTTAATATTCTGAAAAGAGAATAGGCTGTAAAATACATGTCTTTTCTCTGTTTTCCTGCCTTTCCTCTTAAAAGAAATATTACGGAATAGCATAAATGTTATTCTTGCACCCAATTGAGTGATTTTAACTGAAAGACCATAGTTATAACATAGCCTCAAAGAATAAAGTCTATGACTGGGAAGGAAACAGGAACAAACACTTTTCATTCAGATTATCAATGAAAGGATAAAGTTGTGTGCGCCAGAGAACTTTCAGCCAGTAGGTGGACTACAGCTCGTCGAGTGAGAGAGGGGAGGAACAGCGAGAGACCCTGTGAGCCGGGAGAGGGGAGATGCAAAAATAAAGCAGAAAAGGAACACAAACGGAAGTGGGGGGAAGTAAGTCCAGGGAAAGCTCAAGTTCCTCCGGAGGAAAACGGCATTGAAACCATATCAAGTTTGCAGAATGAGTGTGCGAGAGAGTTACTGGCGTATATAGCGTACGATTTGGTAATGGGCTTATGAGGGGGCTCGCTCGCTGTTTCAATAAACCCCCAGAGCCATGACTGAGCTAGGCTTGCAATACAAACACACCCCGTTCCTTCAGTTTATCTGAAAGACACATCTGGAGTCTATCAACTCCAGCAGCACCCCCCCTTTCTGTTTCCACTCTCCAGCACGCTTAACCCCTTCCTCACCCGCTCCACCCCTTAATGTCATGCACTCTCATTAGGTGACCGTTTCTTAACCGGGGGCCATTCAGTGGCGTGTGCGGGAATACATACAGTACTAACCCAAACGTTCATTTTTCTGTGAGGGAGAAATGAGACTCCCATGTGCGACCTCCACAGCTGGCCTTAGCTCTCCTCAGAGTGGTGGGCTGGTACAATCTGAACCTTGTCTGGTCTAGACAGAGGGGCTCCTTGCCATTCTCCACTGTTTTTACATGCTATAGCGTTGCCCACCTCTGTTTGGTTCCCACTCATCAAGGCAATGTGCTTAGCCTGTGTGGAAATAATGTTAATCTCCCGCTAAGGAAAACAACTTCAGATTTATATAAGACAAACTGCAGGAGTGTGCTTTCTTCCTTCCCTCCCTCCCTCTCCCTCCTTCTTCCTCTCTTTCCCTCTCTCTCCAGCCACCATACCATCTTTAGCCATCTCGGCTCCACTTCCCCTGTGTCAGATGGTAAAGTTGTTTAAGTTGGACTACATCCTAACCCCAGCTGCTCAGAATGGCAGAGGCGATTTCAAGGTTGGTTTCAGAGAGGCTTAGGCGAAGACTGAGTGGCCTGTCTCCCCTTTTGTAAAACAGATACTATCAATTCAAAAAGTAACATATTGGCCGAAGCATTCTTAACCATAATGTGATAATAGTGTGCATATTTTCCATCATGCAGACATTTTTCTAAACATATCTGCACATTCTCATGGCCTGTGTGACTTATTGGTCACAGGTTTCTATGCAAACTTCCCTTAATTCTTGTTGCTCTACGAGCATAAATCACGAGCAGCTCCTTATTTCCTGCTCTTGAATGAAGCTGAATGAAGTCAACAGGAAATTTTTGGAAATTTCACATGATATTTCCTGAGCGTAAGTCCTCTGTACCGCAACAAGAATAAAATCACAGATACCTTCATATTGTGCGGATCATTTCAGACTCTCTTGTTGACAAAGTCTATCATGCTGCCAACACCTTGAGCCTCTACACCAGTCCTAACCACAAGCCTCACTCCTGCCTTTCAGACCTGTCCACTGCGAGCGCCCTGCTGCTCCCTCATCCATCATCATCACTGCCCTCTGCTCTCCCTCTCTGCTCCCTCTCTCCCCGTAGGGCGAACAGCCCTGGTAATGAGGGCCCCTTGTGCCCTGCCTGCCTGTCCTGTGTCCCATGGTGCAGTGGGGCCCAGTTGGACAAGAGCCAGACTGCCTCGGCCCTCTTTGCTCATTATTCTCATTACCTCGCCTCAAATCAGCGCAGGACAGGCTGCTGGGATCTGTCCACAACTCATAAAGGTCCCGGCTCGTTAGTGGGGCTGCCAGTGTCAGCTCCCATCAGAAAGGGTGTGCACAGAGGTGGAGGTGCTCAAATAGGTACACGAGTACAGTATCAAAGCCCCGATGGATGGTGCGTTTGAAAGTGACTTATTTTGCATATAGCTATAGCTCCGCCACAGAGGAAAGGTATGATTCAACTTGGTCCCAAAAGCTGGAAAGAAACAAGGTATTCCACGATCCAAATGTAGCTGTTGGATGGTAAGCCTATTTAAAAGAGCTACAAAAACACAGTAGTCCAGTAAGAGGGCAAAAACAAACAAGGCTAAATTGCTCCTCTGCACTTGGGTGGTTTGGCAGGTTATGAAGGCAATAGTGGCTTTGAGGAGGTTTGTCCCAATGAAAGGGCTAACTGTGTAGATTGCTGCACTGTCTGGCCCAGGCCTGGAGGAGGGTGGCCTGTCTTGGAGCTGTATTCTCCCACTAACAACAGCAGATCAGACTGCATTCAACTCTGAATAGATGTCTGGTGTGAGTGTGCGGGTGTGGGTGTGCGTCTGCTGAGAGAGTTACCAGACCCATTTGAAATGACTGGACAAGCAGCGAGGGTGCCCATACTAGGCAACACACTCAAGAGCTACAGTACACACTGAAGTCACAACAGAGATGGTCTGAAAGTGAGAGAAAGTGTGTGTGTTGATGAGTGTGTGTGTGTGCCTGCAGTCAGGGGAGCAGACTGTGTTTATCCTTGTCTCGTAGGGGAAGAGATGCAGTGTAATTCCCTGATGTGTGTTTACTCAGCCCTAGTGGGCTGGCCTTTGATTACAGCACTGACCACATAATATGAGTAACTGTTCACTACTGCTCCAAATGACAAGCACATGTCGACAACATACTGGAAACAATGACAAGACCTGAGGAGCAATGGCAGGCTTAAGGGGACAAAAACAGAACTGGAATCTCAGTGTGAAAATACGAAAAAGCAGAAACTGCTATTCCCACTTTCAAACTTTAACTGCAAAATCACATCTGATTTCATCCCTTCAAACCCTTCCATCAATGGTGAATTTCAATGTGGCATTTTTCACATCAGACAGCAATTTTCCCATGAGCTCAGATGTAATTATAAGCTGTGCAAGGCTCAATTAAAGGTTGAGGACGTCAGAGTGAGTGAGCAGACCTCCACTGCTGTGTGTCAGTGAGCCAGCGTCGAGGTTGAGGCAGAGGAGTGAAATGAGGCCTGCATGATTTACGTTATGTCCTCTCCTTACACCAGACGCCCACATCTCCCTCTGTGGAGGATAAGTATGCATGTGTTTTGAGTGTGCGTGTATGTCTGTGTGTGTGTGTGTGTGAGTGTGTTTGTCTGCCTGCTCTGTGTCTCTCCCACAGGTCGTTTAGTTATGGACCTCCAGGAAAGCTCCACCCTGTTGCCCCCTGCTAGTTTTATCACTGCTGCAGGTACGAAGGCCAGTTAGTGGGTAAGCTCAGGTTACCCGACCCACCGACCCTACGGCGCTACAGGGAACCTTGTCCGCGCTTACAAAAACAAGCAACATCAGCTCATTTTACATCAAACACATCATGCTACAGGTCTACTTTGGCTTTACTTTACTCACTTATTCTCCCAAACAGTATTAGTCACAGGACCTCGGCGTGGTGTCTTCCTGTCAACAGCTTTATCAGCGTCTTCAGTGCAAGACAGCTCGTTTGGGAGCTGAGAACTTGGCCTTGAAACTATTCACCCATGGCATTCACATGCCAGACATAAAAACAGCAGTTTCAGCAAATCTGGCTTTTGTTCTTTGACTGGCACGTCTGCTTTGAGCTGCAGTAGGTAGGGTAGGTACTAACAAGGTAACAACTGCAGCAAATTACCATATTTTTCTTTCTTTCAACATTTTTGAGAAGCCCGTTAGCTTCATGGGTGGCAGCTCCAAGTGGCATGTGGAACTAATATCCCTTCAACATACCCCGCCTCCCTCACCACCTCTGACATAATAAGTATGTCGGCCAGACTACAGTATCCAGACTGAAGCTGCTCCATATGTGTTGTTAGCTACCAGGATGCTATAAACCTTTACTAGGATGCTCTGTAAAACGGCACACCTTGCATTGGAAATTTGTGTGTGGGAAACACAAACTAGAAAGAACTAAGTCCCACATCAGAGAGTCAGAAGCTATCAGGGAGCCACAGGGGTGGGATGTAGGATGTAGCTGGTAAACATGACTGTGATGACAGTGAAGTCAACCAAAACAAATTAGATCATGTTGTATATTTAACCATCTGCGCATGATGCTAGTTCTGTAGATCATCTCCCACTCTCCTAACAAATCAACACCACTCATTAGGCAGAGCCCGTTCTAAGCTACATGTTAAAGTCTGATCGTTTTCTGCTGTTTTGCTAACCCTCCTCCCCGGCCATGTGTATTTGTTTTCAACAAAGCAGGCAAGAAAGCAATTGATATAGCGGTAGATAAGGTTATTTTTCATATACGCGTTACAGTGTGTAATGTGTATATTTGTGTAGTCTTGTGCGTCATAAACAAGAGATTACGTTTTAGGAGATGCATTTGTGTCGCAGTGCTGCCAAGAGGAGAGCTGGGGGCGGTGGCACTGATCTTGCAAGGTTGGTATTCGGCCAAAAGATGCTACATGGAAGGCAGAGAGCCTCCATTCTCCCTCGTAATGAAGCTTTTTAATTACGGTAAAAATGTAGCTTACAGTAGTTAAGCAAAACATCCTGCATATTTTCTCTTGAACATGTGGGCATGTGAAGTATATCCATCACCTCAGCATGTTAACATTAGTTAATAGTTTGCATAAACCTAGACACAGGGCAAATTAAAACAGAGCCTTGCAACTTGAAGCTAAAAAGGTGCTATTCTGTTTTCACTGTGGTCTGTTTCCTGTTTGTCACCAGGGATGCTGTTGCTGTCATAACTCCCAGGACATTAGCCTGTCCATCACCTGTCTCACAGCCCATTCAGAGAGATTACACTGCTACTAAGGAGGGCCAGACCGTCTGCGAGCCACAGGCGAAGCTGCCAACACACACCTCCTCCCTGAGATCTCCCTTATCTTGTCCTTTGGAGTGAGGCTTACCTGATAATGAAGCACTGAAGTGTAATTATGTGAACTTTTCAACATAACTCTGTGATAAGCAGTCTGAGTGTATCATCCTCCCTGCTGGACAGAAGCCCACGATTGGATAGAAGCACACAAAACTGCTCAGATCTCTCTGATACCTGGTCTGCTTCTCTACAAAGGCCCTGAGGCACAGTAAGATAACAACTCCCACATAGATGCATCACATAAATCTAACAAAAACAAAAAACATGACAGTGTAGGATATGCTGAAATGCAAAAAGTATATAAAGGATAATAAGAAATGCATTACTCACAGCTTCTCCAAGGTGTTAAGTCCATAGAAGGATCCATTTTTCAGAACTCGAATTTTGTTGTGGCTCAGTATCCTGAAAAGAAGAAAACCCACAATATTGTTAAAAAATGTTCTGCGGAGAATACAGTGAAGCCCATTTTTTGAAGCTGTACTGAAATATGCAAAATCACTATCGTGAATCAGTTTCACTCTTAAGGGAGAGGTCAGGTTTAACCAAAACACAAAGCGAGGTGGTTATGAGAGCAGGACCAGAGCCAAGGTGAAATGTCCACTCGGCGTTGCAGTCGCACGAGAGATTAGCGAAAACAAGCAAGAGCAAAAACATCATCCAAAGATGTTTCCAATTAATGTTGAAGATGGAATAGGACATCGAGATTAGGAGGGAAGCTGTAATCTTGATAATCATTTTGCATACATTGCCACATCAAAAGCATGTATTTCCGCATCAAACGAATGGCGGCACAGGCCATGTTAATTAGCCCTTTCCCTACTGGCGAATCACTTGGCTCGGACTGAGGGCTCCAGGACACACTGGATGTGAGGTTGAGATCGCTTTGTCTGACAGGGGATCATGGGAAATGGATAGTTAACAGTAATCACTCTGCTCTGAGGGACTTGCCATCGCCAGAGTGAGTGCGGACAGACTTTCTGTGTAGACACATTAGTTCACCAAGATAATCATGTCTGGACACTAATTATGAATCTGGAGTCAGCAGTCAGTTAGCCTAGCTTACCATAAAGACTAGAAGCAGGAGAAAGCAGCAACATAAAAAAAAACACTCCTCCCACTGAATAACCTTTTCACTTTTGCCTTTTCACAGCCGCCTAAGCCTAACTGTACCCATGGTGACATGTTCGGAAAATAACACATACACCTGTGTTTGGCGCATGTGCATGGTTATTATGATCCACCCCAGTCTCTTCCAAAGCACATTCACAGTGTATATTAATTCACTCTGCCAAATAACCTTTAAAGGAAACAAAACTGCTGTGTAGATTACATTCACTGGCAACCTTTTTTTTTTTTTCCAGTTCAGGAAGTGTGATGTTCTTATAGTGCGAGCGGCAGGTCAGGGTGGATGGTTACAAAACACAAAACGTTCACACCAGAGGTCTGGGTTCGTTGTGTGTTGTTAGGTGTGGGCCACTAATTCACTCGGGAGAGGTTAGGGAATATTTTGCTTTTAGTGAAAAAACCCTGAATCCTCATGCTGCAAGTATTGACTTTTTCACAGTTAAACCAAGACCAAGTTTTACTATTGCAATGTTGTGGCATAGCCTACAAAACATAACTTTCCAGTGACATGATTCAGTATTCATACTATGATGTCTCCAGCGTAGTGGATGCACAGACCTGCCCAGGTTTACTCAGCAGGGGCTCAGGGAACAGCGGGAGCCTTGTGCTGGCGACAGCCCGCCATCATTAACACACCCTCAAGTTTCACATCATCTTCGCCCCTACCACATGGCGCTTAATGGGCTGTTTGCGACATTAAGTGTGTTCTTAATCGAGAGAGTGGAGCTGTGTGTGCGCCTTTAAAAGAGGGAGCTGACTGTGAACAGTCTGTGAGATTTACAGATTCAGCAGCAGCAGTCGGCCCCCCTGTTTCCTGCCACATCAATAAAAACACTGCCTTCAGCTCTGCGCCTTCCAACTCAGTTAATGGCCAGATTTAATCATCCAGTCTTGGTATACTGGGACAAACTGGCCTGACTCACTTTTTCACTTCAGTAACTTTACTGACAGCCACAACATCAGGACGGGAAGAAGACTCAAGACGGGAAAGTTGGTGATCCATCCAAGAAACAAACAAAAGGAAAAGCAACATGGAAAGTAAATCATCCTCTGCTCCAGTTATCCAGGACACCTCAGCCAATATCTTCCTGTAATTATCTACTAAAATTAGAAACCAGAATTGTAACTGGGTGGCAATCGAGAGACGAGAACTGCTCCACTCATAGTGTCTAATGATATTCAAACCAAGGCCTCACTGACTGTTTTACTTAGCAGTTACAACACAGTCATACTCATTCTGTTGAGTTGTGCTGTGAAAATATGCTATCAGACTAATTACAATCCCAAAATCCACATTAATTCTCGATGTTAACGCCTTGGAAATTAACGTCATCTAAGATCAGAGCCTTATTTCTAAGTGGGAAAAAAAACAAACATGTCATGTTTGCAAATCCGCATTGACTTGTTGGAATAAATCAGAGTTATTAAGTCAAGACATTTATAGAGGGTATGTTAGACAAAAGGCTGTCCTCTGGTGGTGTAGCCTGAGTTTGAACCTGTGACTCTTGGACCTTAGGGTCTCTTACTAGACTTTGGGCACAGTATCTCTTCTATAACTGGATGCAGGCCCCAGATGAAAGCTACAGAAGATCCGGAACTGCCTGAATAATTCAATACAGATAGGAGAGGAGAAAGTCACATCTGGCAAAGAAACAAGCCATTTAATTCAACACAGACAGTTTAGATACAGATAGTTCCTTTTTGACTAAGCTTATTATGCAGAAAAAAATCTATTAGTCTGAGGCCTGTGCACGTTTAGTTTTGGTGTTGTCTGAATGTGCGTACGTGTAACCCTTAAGAACGAAACAACATATCTCTCATGTAGTTACAGTAGGCTATGGATTGCAAAGTTTCAACAACTCAACAACTATTCAGATGTGAATTGTGTGTTGTGCTTGTGTGCATTTGTGTAAAAAATAAAAAACATAATATATTCACATGTGGCCTCCTATCACAATAATTCTCATTTGTCTCAAGTTTAGACATTTCAGCACATAATATTTCAATTATCTTGCTACTCTGTACACTGGGACTTGAAAGCTGACTTTCATAAATAAACAAAGACCACAAAATGAGCTAACTGAAACCCTCCCACAAACAACAAAAGGCACACATTTCCAGGAACGCAGGGGAGTTGCAGAGGCTGGACACTACTGTATAATCCCCAAAGCCTGATGTTTGGAGCACAGTTGTAGAGAAGGACATTGTTCTTTCATAAACAATGAAGAGTGTACAACTCTGAGAAAGAGAGAGGGGCAGAACTCTGTAAACAGACAGAAATAGTCTGCGTTCCCATCAGGCTAAACAGGAAACCCAGCCAATTAGCTGTTTATTCAGAACCCGGTTTCAGAGGTCAGGGGTTGGAGAGAGAGCACTTCCTGGACAGCCTTCAGACAGACAGAGCTGTGTCCGGAGGCAGGTGACAGCTGAGGCATATGAGAGTGCATCACTTCATCACGGCAGTATACAAAGGTTAACAGAGCTTTACAAGCACAGAAGATGAGTAGCTTCTTAATCATAGACTTCCACGCTACCAGGAGCCCTGATGTCTGCTCAGTGCCGTTTCTGCCGAGGCTTCACTGGACACGAGTGGCTTGTTTCTACTCCACATCAGCGACAGATCAGATGGCAGATTGAGTTAATCTGCTTTCAAGAGCAATAAGCTGCATGGTACATGGCACGACAGTGTGTTAACTCAGTCCAGAGCATGGATGGTATCTCAGAACTGCATTTAGTATCGCTCATTCACTTAACTCTTTCAGACCACAAAGGCCTCTGAGAAATTCAGACGGGCTAATTGAATCCATCTAATCAATGTGAAAAACCCAGGGCCACATGTTAGACTCCAGGATCCCATTTAACCATTTCATGTAATTCATTTACATGAAGATCAAAAAACAGAGAGTCATAAGGAGCCATGTCAAACAGAAGCAAAGACGCAGCTTGCACTGCGTGGTGCACTCATATGTAACATAGGGGTTAATCAGGGTCAGACACAGAAACACATGTACTCTATTTACCACCTCTTTACTTCATATTTATGTTTTCCACTTAACTAAAGCTGATACTCAATAGGTTATTGAACAGTGACAAACCTGAAAGTCTTACAAAATCATTAGCCTCTTCTAACTTATGGCCAAATCCTATTAGAGCAGAGGCGCCCCTCTCCATCTTCAAGAATCTCTTGAAAACTCATCTCTTCTGAGTGTTCCTCCTTTCCTACAACCCCAACATGTTCAGGTAGTATGCACTTTTAGTGTGCTTTTTTAATATAATCTGCTTGCACTTATTAAATCTAAAAGTAGCACTTATTTTTATTTACACAAAAGTTCCTTACTGATGTTCCTCACTTGTAAGTCCTGTGCTCATGGAAACTGTCACTGTGTCGCACCTGAGTCCAACCAAGTAGTTTAAATAAGCAAATATTCCAAATGCATTTCTTCAGTTTGACTGATTATGCCCCACAGTTTCCATAATTTGTTGACCGTAGTTGATGTTGTTGAGCTCTGGGCACATTTCTGAGAAGGCTGCTTTCTGTTGAAAAGGGGTATGAACAGGAGAGAAACATGTGGATTTAAAACCTTAAAGAAATACTCTGTCACGCCAACTGCAACCTTGAGAAAATTGCAGGTAATCCGGTAAATGAGTCTGGATAGTAGATTTGGTTTCTTTAGAACCTCTGTGGTACTAAATTGCAGCGTTTCACCGCAGAAAATCAAACTGGGGAATAATGTGCTCTTTTTAATATGACATACTGTAGATTCAAAATGAATGAAAAATCCCTCACATTCCCTTAACCCAGATGTTGGCAGCGCTCTATCCAAACAAATCTGCCATTGACAAAGTAAACTTGTGGATTCATTACTGTGAAATAAAAAGTGTGGCTACTGCTAGTATTTCTTTCTGTTTCAGGATCAAGTGCCATAGCGCGGTGTTAGCTCGGGGTTTCCTTGGTGCGTGATGGAGTGTAAGAAAGTAAAAGCCATACAAAGAGTCTTGTCTAGTAAACCACAGCAGCTCCTCCCTGCACTGTGCCACTCACTTTGTTGGTTTGCTCAATTTGCTTCCTAAACCCACAAAGCCTTTGAGGGCCACACAGGGGCATGACAGCATGTCGCAAATCGTATTTGCTCACTGATTTACTTCCGCTCTTCCCCCTGGCTCTGAACTGTAAGGTTGTCTCGCTGTTACATACCCCCTCAGGTCAGCGGGAAGGATCAGTGTGTGTGTGCATATGTGTGTGTGTGTGTGTGTGTGTGTGTGTGTGTGGATACCTGTGTGATCTGTAAACTACAACTGTCTGTCAAATGATTTTCCTACAGCTGCTTTTGGTTTTGGGTCATTGTCAACCAGTCATTTTGACTGAGGAATCCTCAGTGTGGTGGAGCTGGGACGGTCGGCTGTGTGGTGCACAGCAGTGACACAGGGAGCAGCAGTTGAACAGAGCTCTTTCAGCTTTTTCACATCACAACCTGGTGCAGAGGGACAGAGAAGGAAAACACATCCTTCTAACTCCAGTCCTGACCACAGCTCCAGCGCTACAAACCCAAACACAACAGGATGTCCTGTGTGCAGTCAGTTACCACTGAAAGTTTGGTGTCAATATCTTTGCACCCTTCATCCTGCCTCTCTGCGAGACACACTTACAGCTCCTGTTTTTTTATATAAGTGGGAAGCATACACAGGAAATGCTCCATCCTGGTTTGGCATTTAGTCCAGGACATGAATGAGATGCATTGGAGTAAAAAAAAATAAAAAATGCTGATTTCAATTGGTCTCTGTTGCCTTCCAAATATTTAGGCATGCTGGTCAGACACTGAGTGCTGTGTAGCTGTAGGCCTCCACAGAAAACCACCAACATAAGCAGAAAAATTGGGGTTTATTAAGAAATGATCAGCAGGCTAAGCTCCTCGCTCCAGTTATAATCTCTGAATAATAGTTTTTAGCTTCATTTGATAATCAAAAAAACACCTCAAACCGCTGCAGTGTGACTGGATGCTGCATGGTCACTGATGAAACAGTGCAGAGATCAGACGCCCCACCTCCTGTCTCACCCCGGGCGTTGCTCTGACGCTGAGAGGCCAGCAGAGAGAGAGAGGCGCAGGTTCGGTGTAATAAAGAGAGTCAAAACAATCCGACGGGCCACTGTGTAAACATCATTTAACTTTGGATAGGTCTCTTATACCCTCAAGGACCACACGCGAGGTGAAAGACAAGAACCTTTGAAAGAGATTGGTAACGTGCCACAAATCCAGTCCTAATTCGGAGACCAATGGGAGCCAGATAATGAGAGTGGTTTTCAATGAGAAACTTAAAGCGTCATTATTGAATTAAGCCTGCTTTAATTAGCATGCTGACTTGATAATGCACACGCTGGTCCGTGTCACAGCAGTGCTTAAGTTCATATAAATAAAAAAAATAATTTAGCCTGGAGGGAATTTTCCTTAGACGTAATTAAATTCTGCTGAAAGCAACACGATTATCCACTTTTACACTAACAGCACAGCATAGTGTGAGCACTTCAGTCAGTGTATGTTACAGCTGAGAACTTTCTATACAAGATCATCAGTGTTGCTTTCTTTTCATTTTTTTTTTTTTACTGCATTTTCCCTCTTTACTTTCCATCTCAGTAGCTCTTACTTGCCAGAGTTGCTTTTCAAGTATATTGGCATTTGACAGAGGAAAACTAAGTGGACATGGCAGCGTTTCTCTTTATAAACACATCCCACACATAGTACTCAGTGTAATGAGAACATACATAGTGGATCTAAAAAAATATTGTGGTTGAACCAAATTATGGATTAAAAATGGCATTCCTGTATTTGGCTGTTACTCGGTTGCCAGGCCTCTTTTCTCCATCTGAATGCCCAGTCTAATATATCAAAAGCTTTTGGAGAGCTATGTCACATTATAGTACAACCTCAGTGACAAAGAGTTGGCCTAAGGGACAACTATGAGCTCAGGATACATCAGAGAGAGGGGATAATATCTTCATACCTGCGTTGTATGATTCATTCAGAAATTATGGTCAGGAATCATGGTTATCATAAACACATTTGTGTATCTTGCCATGATGTGCCAAAAAGATCAACTACGGTTTCAGTGATGTGGACACTTGTGTGCATTTATACGCACACATACAGCACAGTGCACAGAACCACTTGCTGAGCTGGGGCTCCTGTGGTGACACACTTGCAGCAGTAATTGGTGTGGACCTTCATTAGTGGCTGAGAATTCTGGGTCATGACATGTCACATGATGTGTGTGTGTGCGTGTGTATGTGTGTGTGTCACTGGTACATACAGCTGGTATGGTGCATTAGGAGTCCTCACAATCACTACAGAAACACTTTCAGCAAATCAAGGTACATTTTCTGTTTTGATTCAAACAGGACTTTAGACTTGTCAAACAGCGAAAACACAAACGTTATTATCAACATTAACAACGTCTCTGTTTTGGTAAAGTGTCATCGTATGTCATCACAGTGTGACTGTGAAGCAGCACACACAAACAACTGCAGCAGTTAAATGGTCTTCAGCCTCCACATGCACAGCAGATTTCCAAAAACATAAAACTGAAAAAATGAAATGCAGTAGTAGTATAGTATAATAAAACTATAACTACATAATTGGTTTGACCAATTCTTCTGCTACTACTGACTTCCTGCCACTGTCTTGAAAAACTCAATGGACTGCGTAATCACCAAGGACAACAATGGAAATAGGTTTTTTGTATTATTATGTTGTCAATTAGCCAGATACATCTAGAGATTCTCACACTTGCAGAATAACAAAATGAGTATAGCACATTGTTAAATGTTTAAAGTGTCCTGGTTTTTCACTTATCCTAGTGCCTGTTGTCAGCTCCTGTACGCCATCCAAGAGCAAGAAGTAATCTATAGTTTTATTTAGATGGAAGATAACATGTTTTGAATAAAGTGTTTAATTTTGTCTCAGATGTCTGAGGTTTGGCCGGCTTAAGAGTGGCTTTTTTTGTGTTTATAGCTTTGGTAGAGTAAATTGTCATTTCAGGAAATGTGTGTATGCGGGCTGTGGAAAAAGAAAATAAAAAACTGTAAAAAATTCATATCTTTTAGTCTGCGTCACACAACCAGCATAATGAATATGGTTCAGATGCTTTGATTATAACAGGATTGTAGATTTATGGATTTGCTACTGTGCTGGCTGTGCGTGGCATGATCTGAATCTTGAGAGAATTATAATTATTGTCATTCATTTTACGGTATGTAAATGATCCGGTTGAGTGAGATTTACAGCGACTGTTAGTGCATTCATGATTGTTGACAGCTGACAATATTTGTGTTGGGCTTCGAGAATCCTGCATCAGCTGAACCCAACCCTATAGTCTCCCAGGCTCTCTCCTGCTAATAGCCCAAAAGAAGAAGAGGAAGGTCGAGGGAGGAGGAATGAAAGAGGCTACAAGCAGAGAGATCTCTCAGACTGGGAGGTGGCTGTGTCATCTTTGTTACAATAAGTACTTTATAAGAGGCCTCCAGACTGTTCAGCGCCTGGGTCCGTCCAAATAGCTTAACCCTTTCGTTGTAAAAAAAAAAAAAGATAGAGAGCCACCTAAGCCAGCGGTCCCAGGAGCCCCTTGCACCCTGAGCTGGTCACGGCACTGAATTTAACAGAGAGACTAAATGCCCTTGAGCACAACAGGCACTTTAGCAGCAAATGCATGTCAAGATGTGAATGTGCCCATTGTGCCTGACCCACCAGAGGGCTCGGAGCAGCAACCAGGGAACGCTGCCAAGCTACAAGCCCCATTTACCGCCTGTCATGGAAAGACGCATCCATGTAATTGCATGCAAAATATTTTTGGTGAAATCATTTTGCGAATCCTGATTGTGAAATGTCATCATCAAACGGAGAGGAGGGCGACAGAGGCCACACTGAGGAGCGGAACACGTCCGATACACGTTAAATAGACAAAATGTGAGTTAGATGATTTATAGTCTGTAGTGAATCTTGCAGTACTTAGCTTTATTATCATACTTTCCTGCCTTGGGGCTAGATATGGGGAGTGTGCTCCTGCATTTGATATGTGCAACCACTTATTATAGAGTATCCTGCATTGTGCTTGGGTTACCAAGCTGGGAGTAAGGCTTTGTGGTTTTGTGGTTTGTGGCTTTGTGTGTGTGTGTGTATGTGCAGATTTAGATGCACAAGTGTGTGACCTATCAGATTTATTTATACGGAAAGTGTGTATGTTTAGCTCAGTGTGTGCTTGTGTGAGTGTGTGTTTGTGCATAAGTGGTCCAAAAGCTACTAGTCTAAAATTAAAATCTGGGTTTTTGAAATGTCTCTAATTAGAGAGGGGAGCACTGAAACCTATTTTGAGAGCTGTGGCCACGCACGCCCTTCCCATATGTGTGTGCATAGGCAAACAGACTCACACACAAACACAATACACACTTTAGAAAAAGGAAGGTCCCCCACTTAGGGTTGGTCTTATTAGACAATTCATCGAGTTTTGTGAACAGGAACCGTCCGTGAAGTGTTTTTCTTGTGTCGTCTACACACAATTTACTGGAGCTGGACAACCCGTGAATTTTTAAGACAAACAAGTAGCTGCTATGAATATTAACAGCCAAGGAGCACCAGCTGAAATACCACCGCCTTACAGTAAAGCTGCAATAAATTATTGCAATATTTAGAGTCAAAGACAAGTCAAGACAAACCAAACTGGAAAGTTTATGGCTGCAGAGCAGGAACACAATAGTCAGTTTAATCACTGTCTAAAGTGTTTTTACACTTTTAATGAGGCAATTTAGTGAATTTAGCCTTTTGAGACAGTGAGTGGAATGTGGTGTATGCCTGGCTAACATTGTCTCATTGTTCTGTCTCATAACCAGCCTCTGTTTTCTGCTCCTGAGCAGAGAGTGCTGGTAAATCAGGCTGCTTTTACAAAGAGTTGGCTAAAATCTTTCTGCTCCAGATACTCTCACGGTAGCTTTAGGGGCATCTGTGAGAAGGCTGTGTTTTTGTTTTGTAGTTTGTAAGTTTTTTCTCTGTGTGACAGGAGCATTTTGAGAACCAGAGTCCAAGTCACCCCAGTTCAAAGTACTGTATGTCAAACGCTCTAGCCACACCTGGATTTAAGAATGCATGTATCATAAAAAAAATATGGAAGACTGACATGCTTTGATTTTAGTTGAAATAGCACACATGCATGCTGTGTCTTTAAACATCTGCCAACTCCATCAACAAATCTTAGTAGCTTATTGTTTATTTCACAACTTATTCTGCCCCACTGGGGCTGTGAGACAGATGGAGCAGTGGTTAAGAGAGAAACTGTGGTGACAGAGTTTGTGGTACTACGTTAGAGTAGTATGCTAGAGTAATAAGTAATAGCATACTCAACAGTATAATAGTTTGGAGTCACAAGAGAAGTTTCACAGATGCATTACTGTAGGTTGAATTGCATGTACTGTAATCAGATGATTAAGGAAAAGCAGCAACAATATATTAATAAACTAAATACTCAAATTTAATATGTAAGCACCTTTGCACTATAGAGGAAAAAGTCCCAGACTTGTTTACTCGGCCGTTCATGCACTATGATCCTGGGATCCAGACTTATAGGAGGTAGGAGTTTGGGAAAGTTTAGGGCAGCAATGTTTAGTTGAGAGTTAGATTAGAAGGATGACACCATTTTCATTTCAATCTGTAAAGTATGAAGCAACAGCCAGCAGATTATAAGACTGGAAACAGGGGAGACAGCTAGCTTGTTATATGGGCCTATCTGTTATTGTAATATGTAGACAAATCAAAATGTTAAAACTCAGCTACACTAACTGTTCCCTGGTTCATGCTTAAGCACTTAGAGTACTGAACTTCTCAATGAAGTAAAAGACAAAAAAAAAATCACAAAAGACAAAGTGAAACCAAAACATTTAGGTCCTGTTCTGTTACAACCCTGCTCCAAATATCTTTTCATTTTAAATCCCACTTACTATCTCATCATAACCTTATGCAACATTATGTTCCGTAGCTCACTCCATATGTCTCAAAGGATCTAATATCATTGTTGACTCAATATGACTCTAAACACAATTTCCGATAAGCCCAAGACCATCACAGGTTAAAGATCACAATTTTCAGACAGCGGAAGATTAAAGCAGAAGTAAGTGGTCCGGTCGTTTTCGCTAATGCTGCGTTCCAGGCAGGCTTTTGAAATCGTAAATTACAGCTTCAAGTCACAACTTACGACTTTGTAGCGTTCCAGGCAACCCACTCGTGTTTTTCCGACCTGTTTTACCGGTGAAAGTCACTATAACGGCCACTCGTAACTTCCGACCGGTGAACTCGTACCAGATCGAACTGGTACGACTTCACGGTCGGAAAAATACGAGTTGCCTTGAACGCACCATAACAGTCCTCGTCCCTACGTCGCCACATTCACGGCGTCCCTTGGCTGCACACACAGCCCTGCATGCCGTTCTCTCTCCTCATTGGATAAAAACTGTAGGATACGATAAATGTTTTCTCCTCGGCTCAGAGCAGAGCAGAGTGACTGACAGACCCGTGTTTCAGACCAAACACTCAGTGATTGCTGTCGGAAGATATAACTATTTAAGAACACAAATATATCACTTACTTCTGCTTTAAAGTTCAACACCACAGCAGAACCCAAAGGCCCTGCATGTAAATTTCCACTTAAGTTGTAGTTTTTTTTTTCTGTTGACAAATGAATTGTTGAGCTGCTGAAAGAGACATCACATTAGTTGAACAACTGTGGAACAGATGCTAAACTGCAGAGCTTTGATCAGTTTGTTCCTCATTTAAATGATAAGGCATCTTCTTATTCATGCTAATAGATAGATATGTATATATGAATACTGGAGTAAATCTATTTAACCAAGAGGCATCAAAAAGTAACTTAAAATGGACAATTTATGGGTTCGGCTTACATCCATCAGTCGAATCGTAAGTGTATAGAAAAACTAAGGGACAGCACACACACTGAAACCACAGGCATTCCCACTATAGACACCCATTATCTCCATCTGTATCCATGTGTTGTCGACCCCGAGCAGGAACTTTGGGGGCTGCTGTGGTCAGACACAGGGAGAGGGGAAGTTAGCAATGGCAAAGAAAAGCCAAAGTCAAGCATTTTTGGAGTAAGATAAGAAGAGAGCGGTGCAAAAAGAAAAACTAAAATAACAAAAAACCACTTGGGGATATGAGATTACTATGACAACACATCCCTATGTTTTGGCAAGTTTTGAAATATCGCAGCCTCATAATCAACAAACACAACGAGGTGATAAGTGAAATGCACATTCATCATCCAAACAGGCGGGGAGCAAATGCAGCACAGTGACCGCGTGGAGATGTCCCACTCTGATCGTGTTACTTTGACCTGTGGGGGCACAATAAAATCCGAGGCCTGTGTGGCACTGGCAGGTGCTGCAGTTGCATATAAATCCCTGAGTATCCAGTGTCAGGTCTTTGTTTGCCATTTTGATTTATTACCGACCACTGCCCCACCTAACATGTGCGTAGGAGAGCCCTCCCCCCCTCCTCTCAACACCTTTCCCCACATAAATAAACCCTATCGCTGCAGGAATGCCTGGGGTCCTGCGCTCACCCAGCTATTGGAATTCTCCCTGCTGATAAGACGACTGTTTGGGACGTTTCATCGACACACCCCCGTCTTAGCACATACTACTGACTCACAGACCCAACATACAGTAAACCACCAACACATCTGCCGGTCCTTCGGTATTCATCCACACATGGGCCACAAGTGAGAGACCGACGATGTGACTCAGATGATAAAGTGGTGATTAAAGGCGCGCACAGATTCTTACTGTAGCCAGTCGATGATACTGCTGAGGTGAGCTGGTTTTGAGCGGAGACGCAGCGGACTCTTCAGCCGGAGTAAACGGTAACAGACGTTTGGCTGAATGGGACTAAAAATGAAATCAGAGAAACCAGACAAATGTGGTGTTGTACGTAAAAACAAGTCTGACCTCTGCATTAGACACGGCTAAATTGGGACATTCAACCTCCAGACTTTTCCAGTGACTGGTTAATTTCTGCTGTATTGCACTCACTTGTCTGGTAACTATAAAGCTACACCCAGGAGCCAATTACCTTAGCTTAGTACCAGTAGGAAGGGAAAACACATAGCCTATTTCCAAAATCTGAACAACAGTTAAAATCTATGAATTTACTAATTAAATCATGTTGTAGCTAGATGTAAAATATCAGGAGTAGGGTGTTCTATGTTAATTGGAGAGCTTAGAGGAACTGTTTTGTTTTGTTGATTTTGTTTTGGCTAACTGCTTCCCATCAAGCACTTTGTAACTGTGTTTTGAAGGTGCTATACAAATAAGGTTTATTATCATTTCCAATCTTTATGCTATGCTAATTTACTGCTACCTGCAGTTAAAGACCATTATTTACAGTAGCTTTAACAAGCAAGTTAAAACTAAGATGAGGCATTTGTTCGGCATCGTCTTCAGCTCTCCCCTATATAAACTGGAATGTTTACAACTGTTCATTTACAACGAGAAAATATTATCACCCTAGCTGGAATATTTTTATCCTACATGCCCTGACTGCCAGCCAGCAACATACTGGGCACAAGTGCAGGGAGCAACTGTCTTGCAGCTGTCTTAGGTGAAGGGGTGAGGGGGCATCGGGCCAGTCACGGGCCTGCTGACCCTGCACCCTGAGCATGTGTGCCCACTCATCCAGACTGGCACCCGCTGAGCCAAAGCCATCAGTCACTGACGACGATGACAAAATAGGCCAAGGGAGGAGTATGGTTTTGACTTGGGTAAAAACCACAAGCAATGAAGCGCCAGCACATTCACACATACACTGCCACTGTACTTTCTCTTCATTTGTCTGTTATCCATTAAAACATTAAAACAGGCACAGCTGCTGCCGCACAGCGCAGAGGAAGGAGTTATTGCTCTGAGTGTTTCGGGGCTATAGCCTGAATGTGCACAATATGTATCCATCCGCTGGCACTGTTTTGTTTTTTTTCTTGACCAAATTAAGTTCCTCTTTGACACTCTTTCAAAAGACTAATAATAACTGTGACATGGAGCAATGCTTTGGAAGTGAAGCTATGTTGCTACACTGAGGAGCTTTGCCTCCTCCTCCTCCTCCTCCTCCTCCCTCTCACCCCAGTGTCGAAGATCTGTTAGTCAGGGGCAGGGGAGTTTTCAGTCTCCAGGGGCACATCCCTCTGAACCGCCTGCCAAGCTTCTCCTCTCCCTCCTCCATCCTTTCTCTTGCTCTCTTCTTTTTTTTGTTCCCCTCTTGGTTCCCTCTTCCCACTTCTTCTGCTCCTCGTGTTCAGCTTTCCCCTTCATTTCAGCCGCTTTTCAACTTCTGTCATTTCTTCCTACTTTCTCCTCAACAACAGCGCTTTTCTCTTTTACACTCTTATCTATTTTCCCCTCTCTACCCTTCCGCTCCTCTTCCTCTCCCAGTGATCCAGCTCCTTTGCAGCCGTGCATAATTAGGCCTAAACACAAGCCTGCACAGGCTCACATCTGGAAGGAGTTTGGACATGGCAGTTTCCTACCAAGACGACTAAATATTTAGGTTGAGAGTTACTGCGTGTGGATGAACTCATGATAGAGGGGATGGGAAGGGGAGAGGAATGGGGAGCTGGAGATAAAGAAAAAGAGGGAAAGTGGGACAGATGACTGGAAGAAAGCTGAGGCTAGCACAATGAATCATGAAACCAGTGATTAGTCTAAGTGTGTGATAGAATTGGTGTATGAGCTGACACACAACAATGTAATCAAAGCTCAGGCACCAGGAAACCATGGAAGCGGGTGATAATATTGGGGCGAATGGTTGCCCCTTTACGGCTGGCAGGAACAACAAACAGCCAACTAATAGTTTTAATAAACAAATCCCCATTGGGATTTCCCATGAGGCTGAGGGGCCTCAGCTGGAATGTTCACAGGGGCCAGCTGTTGTGCATTACACGTAGCACTCGGCCCCGGAAGCTCTGGGCCTGGTGTCCTCCAGCCTTGCTCAGCATGAAGGAGAGCATTCCTCCAGACTGCCCCAGGAGAGAGGGCAGCAGTGCCGGGTGTCAGGCCGTTCGATTGTGGGGAGGGACTGAGGTGGTGAGGGCCACGGAGAAAGCTCCCCTGCTGCACCTGGGATACTGTCTGCAGTCTCAGAGCAGACTGAGGAATGTCAGGAATAACATGAGTATCAACACAACTTCTCACATTCCACATCTGGAGCTAATGTCGTGAGCAACGATGGGAGCACGAGCGCTTGAGGAACCCACAAAATCTTCATGAAAATGAACTTTCCAGACACCCGAGCTCTCGGGACAAGGTAAAGAAAATGGCGGATTACCGGGCGGAATTGTTTCCTCCTCGTACAGAACTTCATAAATGTGTCACAGAACGCTTAACATCTGTACAAAAAAAATCTCAACCAAAATTAGTAGGTGCGGGATGGAAGATTATCTTCAATCACCTCGACCACTGCCACCCAAGCCATTTTTTCCTCTGGTTTTCCAGCAATGTGTTCCCCAGATGTTTATCCTGCCGTTATTAAGCAAGCTACATAAGGCCCTATAAATGGACTGCTGGCTGGCTTTACTTCTCCTGGGGCACAAATCCCCTTACTTTACCCCGTATGTTTGTTGCAGTGAGGCACTTGAACATGTTTTTTTTTTTTTTTCCCTTTTTTTTCACTGTGCCCATGTGCAGCTAGCATTTTTCCCACTAGGTCAGAGTACAGACAGAGTAACATACTGTGGGAATGAGCAATGTCTTCAGAAAGACAGAGCAGCTGTGAAGAAGTATGTTGCATTACAACTGAGCAAAAACACCTCCCAGAAAGTGAGAGTCAGTGATAGATTGGTAGTGCATCCATCATGGTAGATAGTGTATTTTGGCCCGTGATGTGGCTCTTTCAAGTATTGTCCATGTAGACCACACAAATAATGGCTTCTTAATTAAAAAAGACACCAAACTGGACTGGCCAGAACTCATTGCCGAATCTGACAATTTCAGTCTAGTTCTCACCAGATGGTGTTCTCCACACTATAAGGTTGTAAGACAGGATGTTGTGATATTAAAATCAGGCACCAGTCCAACAGCAAAGCACAGAGTCTGATATAAAATACTCAAGATGTGTTCCTGTTTATAACGGTTTTGCAAGGCCAGGTCAGCTGGACCATGTGCACAGGGTGGTGGTGGTGGAGGAGGAAGAAAGAGTGGGCTGAACTCTGAGAGCCTGACTGGGTCAGAGGCAAATTTAAAGTGACAGAGTTGTGTCAAAGAGGCTGGGCCATGATGATGGCTACAGTCAGTCTGCCCTCTCTGTGATCTTCTTAATGCTTTACAGAGAGGCGACTGCTCAGCCCACCACTACAGAGTTAAACTAGATCAAGATGTAAACTTCTGACCTAACAAGCCTTATTACTGCAGCAAGTCCCCAATACAGTTAAAACTAAGGTCACAGGGTCAGAGTCTTGGGTGTGTGGGCCTGATCAGGATACTGAACTCTATAGTCAGAAGCTATAGGGGGTTTTCATACAATGTGTTATCATATGAATCACATTATAGACACACAATTACCAATTGAATTATGTAATATGACATGGAAACACTGTGGGTACTCTGCCAATTAGTAACACCTACTATAACTGTCACTTTGTAACTGGTTAACATTTTCTTTATGATCTTTATGGGATGTTAAAGGAGTGGTGAAGTTATCAGTATATACTTTAAGGTTACCATGTGGTCTATAGGAACAGGCTACCGCTACAGTAGACTATGGGCTATACAGTGGTCAGCTACTCCTAGTGATAAGTCATTAGTTGAGGTTACAGTAAACTGTTGAGACTCACAGTGTGACTGTCCTGTTGGGGAGTAGACTGGGGTCCGGAGGTTCGCTCAGCTCCTCCTTGCTGCAGCTGACCCTTTTGCCCAAAGCCTGGACGTGCGGTTTGGACCGCTCGTCCGTGCAGCTACAGCCGCTGGTGGAGGCGAGCAGCCCGGGACAAGCCTGGGAGAGCCTCGGCCAGGAGGCGGAGAACAGCAGGAGCAGCATCAGTACCAGACGCCCCGGTAGCAGAGGGATGCCAACGCCGGGCGCAAACATTGTCCTTCGGCTGGATCTCACCTCAGCTGCACCCCCGCCTCCAGTCATCCCATATCTCCACCATGAAGCCCTCAGATGGTGCAAAAGAGGAAGAAACAATAAGGTTCTCTTAAAACTTTTGAATGAGAAACAGGCCTGAATTTAGAGAGACTCAGCTCAGCAGTGAACACACATCATCCGGTCATTCCAAAAATATTCAGCACCGTTGATTTTCCTAGTGTCTCATTATGTCATGGCAGCACGGGCGCACAACTCCCCTCGCTCCTAACAGTCACTTAATCCAGAGTCAATCCAAACGCCTCCAACACCTTCAGACAGGCGCTGTTCTGTCTCAAAGAGTTGATGGTGCCATTAAAACCATTAGGAGAGATTCACATCACTTTTGGGGATGCCTGGGAATGTCCGGATTACCGTTATGTCGCCCTAAAAGTTAATCCAGGAGTTGATGGGATTCACGACTGACGGGTCACAGCCAGAACCACACTGTCATCTTTTTGTATGAGTAGAGAAAAAAAAGTTTAGTATCAATCCTGTCTCAGTTTTGTCTCGCTGCTTTTAAAAGTTTTCCTCAGTGTTTCCCCGGATCCCGGAGGTCTCCGTAGACTGGATCAGAGGCGCAACTTGTAGGCTGTAGTCTAAAAAGAGTTGGGGGGGGGGGGAAATCAACAGGCTATTAATTCAGACAAAAAAAAAGTGAGCTGGTCTTGAGCGGCTCCTGTGTAATTCCGAAAATCTAGCGGTTTTTGCCTGCTTGCCTCTGTCACACTCAAACTCACTCCGTTACAACCCCAAGTGCGCCCATTCCCGTCTCCGTCCGCGCTCTGGTCCCCGCGGTCCTAGCGCAGCCAGCCCAGGCAGGCACACAGACTGAACAGCTCTCACAGCGCGAGCAACGTTGGTTTCACCTGAAGTCACTGCACACACCTACATCAGCACACACACAGTCCAGTGGGATGTTGTGTGTAATAAACTCAAAGTTACTTCATTCTATATCATTTGCATTCTCTATTTGTGTTTCATTTAGCCTATATATGTGTATTGTAAGGTCAACTGATTATCACATCCTTAGCCTATATTGAAAAAGTTAATGGTGGCCCATCTTCAGGAAATAGCTGACAGTATTTTAAAGTTACCATTGTTCACGTTGTAAGAGAAAAGATCCAAACCACAACATCAAAAACATAGAGGTGCAACGAATGTGATGACAGGAATAATACATTGTGAGAGGGAATGGGCTGTTTTGTGGACTGATGCAGTTTATAACATATGGATTGGGGGAAATACTGCTTTTTTATACGAATTGGCTGTTTTCATTCAGGTTGTAGAAGACAGGTCTTGATTTCAATGAGCGCCTGCATCAGGAGAGCAAACTGAAGTTATGAATGAGTGCTGAAGGCAGTGTATTGTGTGTTTTCTGTAGATCAAAGGCAGTGGCGTGCACAGACTTTTTGAAGGGCAGGGGCGAAAAGGAAAAAAAGGGGCACCTAATAGCGCGTCCTCGCCACTGAAGAGGGCACTTTAGCACACGTTTTGGCTTCCCTGAAGGCACTTTAACACGTGTTTTGGCTTCCAAGAGGCCACTTTAGCACATGTTTTGGCTCCTAGATGTGGCTCCTAGAGGGCACTTTCAGGGCTGCCAAGTTTCAGAAAATGACAAGAGTGAGACTGTAGCGACATGGTGCGTTTGGCCGGCTACCACAGGTCGGCGGCGAAAAAATTTTGGCCTTTTTTAACATCGATTTGGTCTGTTTTAATATCGATACCTTAAGACTAAAAAAACGTCGATTTGGCCTGTTTTAACACGTGTTTTGGCCCCCAAGAGGGCACTTTAGCACACGTTTTGGCTCCTAGAGAGCACTTTAGCACGCATTTTGGCTTCCAAGGGGGCACTTTAACACGTGTTTTAGCTCCCAAGAGGCCACTTTAGCACATGTTTTGGCTCCTAGATGTGGCTCCTAGAGGGCACTTTCAGGGCTGCCAAGTTTCAGAAAATGACAAGAGTGAGACTGTAGTGACATGGTGCGTTTGGCCGGCGACCATAGGTCGGCGGCGAAAAAAATTTGGCCTTTTTAAACGTTGATTTGGCCTGTTTTATAATATCAATATTTGGCCTAAAAAACATCGATGTGGCCTGTTTTAACACGCGTTTTGGCTCCCAAGAGGGCACTTTAACATGTGTTTTGGCTCCCAAGAGGGCACTTTAACATCTGTTTTGGCTCCTAGAGGGCACTTTAGCACACGTTTTGGCTCCTAGAGGGCACTTAAGCACGCGTTTTGGCTCCCAAGAGGGCACTTAAGCACGCGTTTCAGCTCCTAGAGGGCACTTTAGCACGCATTGTGGCTCCTAGAGGGCTCTTTAGCACATGTTTTGGCTCCTAGAGGGCACTTTAGCACACGTTTTGGCTCCCAAGAGGGCACTTTAGCACACGTTTTGGCTACCATGAGGGCACTTTAGCACACGTTTTGGCTCAGAGGGCACTTAAGCACGCGTTTTGGCTCCCAAGAGGGCACTTAAGCATGCGTTTCAGCTCCTAGAGGGCACTTTAGCACACGTTTTGGCTCCTAGAGGGCACTTAAGCACGCGTTTTGGCTCCCAAGAGGGCACTTTAGCACACGTTTTGGCTACCATGAGGGCACTTTAGCACACGTTTTGGCTCCTAGAGGGCACTTAAGCAGGCGTTTTGGCTCCCAAGAGGGCACTTAAGCAGGCGTTTTGGCTACCATGAGGGCACTTTAGCACACGTTTTGGCTCCTAGAGGGCACTTAAGCACGCGTTTCAGCTCCTAGAGGGCACTTTAGCACACGTTTTGGCTCCCAAGAGGGCACTTAAGCACGCGTTTCAGCTCCTAGAGAGCACTTTAGCACACGTTTTGGCTCCTAGAGGGCACTTAAGCACGCGTTTTGGCTCCTAGAGGGCACTTTAACACACGTTTTGCCCCCCATGAGGACACTTTAGCACGTGTTTTGGCTTCCAAGAGGGCACTTTAACGCGCGTTTTGGCTCCCAGGGGGCACTTTAGCACGCGTTTTTCAACAATTGGGCCACGAGGGGGGGCGACCGCCCCCCCTGCCCCCCCCCTGTGCACGCCACTGATCAAAGGCTTTCCATTCAATCAGCGGGAAGGAGAGGAAGTAAAGACTTTTATAGATACACTTCAGTAAATTCTGTATTGTTACAGTAGAGGGATTTACGGCCATTCACAGGAGTTTGAACTCTAACGTGTATTTAGACCGAGCTGTCATTTTGTAGATGATAACTTTACATGAGTAAGTGATCCTATCATTTTTATGTCCAATCAGCCTCCATGTAGGTTCTTTAATACAGTTTATCATGTGGTGATGGTTGTTTCCTCTGAATGTGAATTAGTTCTTTTTAACAAATCCAGCAGCACAATTAAAGGTCAACTGAACGTGGTGTTTTGCTCTTCACAGATCATATGCTGTTGTTGTTGACAGAGCAGATAACAGATCTTGATTCCACTGATTTCTGAGGCCAAATGCTATGATTTAGAGAAACTCAGGGGGAAACATATTCCAAAAGTTTAATCTTTTGTTGAAAGAATAATATTTCTGAAAACATGACATTTTCCCCCCCTGAAAGAATCAAACGCAATCCAAAAAACACAGAGGATCATAAACTTCCTCAAGATCTCCTTTTCACTTTTTTCCTGTGTGTGGAAAGGTCCCAAAATACAGAATTGGAGTTCTGTTTTAAAAATACTTTTTGATATATGAGAGGCCCAGGGAGGATGGAGACGGAGGTGACTCAAATCTGGAGAATATTTGAAAATATGAGAAGGTGAAAGCAGGAAAGCTTTTGAAAAGGGACTTTATGCAATTGGGCTTGACATGTATTCACTGACATATCCAAACTGCAGGCACCTCAGTCATGCGAGCAGTATAATGGCGCACTGTGCTCTGACCCACACAGTGGACCCTGGGTTTGTTATTCCTGTATATGATACTGTACACTGGAGCGGGCTCAGAGAGCCAGCATGATTATTGAAAGAAAGCACAAGGAGTAGATGGGCGCCTGCTCAGCAATGAAACAGAGGGCTGTTTATCCAAGCTGTTAAATAAGGCTTCAAGTACAACACCCCCCTCCAACTCCACAAGGCCCAAATCTCTCTCATCTGGAGAGCACAGTTTCCATTTAAAATGTCACGTTCCAAACTGCACATTACATCAAATTGTACTTAATGGCATCCAGACAAACTTTAATGTCGTTCCAACATTTTCTCTCTACGCTCCCCACAGCCCCCTCGCTCCTTATAGCCAAGCAAGCAATCTCTCCTTCTCCCTGTTCCACATCTGGACTCCATTCCAGGTGGGGTATTGAGAAAGGGAAAAACGGCAGGATGGAAAGGTGGAACGCAGAGAAGCTTGGAGGCTCACAAAGTTAAGACTGAGATAATGTCTTCAGGGAGATTTTGGTGGAAGTTACGCAAGCTTTCGTGATGTACGACAGACGATGGGAGACACGACAGACAAATACGTGAGATGGCTGTTTGCTGACTCCTCCTGGGCATGTTCCTGTTGTCCTCCAAAATCGCACGCTAGAGCAGAAATATGTTCAAAACAATGAGGTTTTCAGCACAGAGATGTGAAGCAGACCAAGCGAGTGCTGAGACTGAGGCATAGCTCAGGCTCGTGTTTCTGCCAGTGGATAAACAAAAGAAAACTTCCAGCAGGGATGCAAACACATCAGGCCCTCTCTCTCAGGCCCTCGTCTGTAGCTGAGGATTTCTCGAGGAGCCCGTGACATCTAGTGGTGAGAGCAGCAGCACACAGAGGGCCCAGCTCTGCCCTGCTCTGTCAGTCAGTGCTGCATTTCCTGGGTGCATGGTTTTAATTAGGGATTTATGGGGCACGTTAGACCCACTCTTTCCACAATTTATGGGGTTATCAAATCAGTGTGGAGCCATATATTATTTTCAACACTAAATACCTTTGTCAGTAGCAGTAGTTTTGGAATCCAGTATAAAATATTGCTAGTTTGTTTTCGTGATCTCATGTTTGTACGACCTTGTATTTGTGTACATATTTTCCGTAGCAGCACTCAGTAGTGTAATGGTTGAAAGAACTCATACATGTAATCTGTAACCCTCCATGGTAGGTTTATTAAAAACTAAGTCCTCATCTTAAGTGGTAATAAACATAATTTTTATACTTTATATTTAAAGTATTTATTTCTATGTAAAGATTCTATGGGGATACAGGGAAGTTGTGGTTCCTGTGTAGTTTTAGTGTTGTTGTAGCTGTGGTGGTTCTGCTTGTGCCTCATTTGACTTTCCAGTCCTCCAGAAGAGGGTCGCATTTGAAAGTATAGTGGTGCTGCCCTCTTCTGGTTTCAAAAGTGGACTACAGTTGCACACCCCGGGGGGCGGGTGGCTGCAGTCAGTTATTTATTTGACAGTGAGACGCTCTCAGAGGCAGGTATAACTCACCTTACTAACATGCTGCCAAGGCTGTCAGGTGTGGACAACACCCTACTTGTCAAACTTGTCTTGTTCCAACAGAGATGGGACCGCTCCTCATCTTTTTTTCCTTTAAATGCCACGAACTCCATCCAGCAATGTCTGAATGACAAATACGCACTTATAAACACTGACATGAACCTGATCTCAGTCCAGTGCAACATACATCTTCAAGTCTCACAGTTCTTGTGCTGTATGTAAATGTGTGGCTCGATGGAGGTCACCAGTTTACCTCTCCACGAGTAAAGCCAAATCAAACAACATCAGGCCACTGGAAATAAAACCTTCCTCTGTCATCTAAATGATTCATTTTCAAACCTGTTTTTATTACATATGTAGAAACCTGAAATCAGTTACATTTTTATATGGATTTAGTTTTGAAACACTTAGATGAAAATAAGTTGGATGGTTAATGATTTAATGGTCATAACATTTTGACAAGTTAGAGCAGGTTTGGTTGTTTACACCGTGATTTATTTAGACTTCAATATAATAGAGTATACTGTAATAGACTTCAGTGGAATAGAGTCATCATGTTATTACTAACACTTGGGTTTCACTGTTGAGTGTCAGGTGTGTCTTAATATCTATTGAAGCTAAAACAAAACTGTGTTCATTATAAAGCATCATTACCAACAAGATTTTTTTTGTTTATCTATACATTATCTTTAATATTTGCCACACTTCTTTGACAAGGAGACAGAAATAAACTGATTTGACGCCCGTCAGGTTGTACTGTAATAATGTGTTGTGTTCTTGTGTCGTGTGAACTGCTCCAAAATGTGATGAAACAGTGTTGATGTCCGAAAAACATTTTCCATCTCGTCTTTAGTCTTCATTGTAACACAGTCATAATCACTGAAGAAGCTTCTGGTTGTGCGACTTTATTTGTAAGTGCCACATGAAATGAAGACATTATAGTGTGTCTCTGAGTATTGCTGTAACTGGACAAGTGTAATATCATAATCATCAATTCTTTTCACACCAAATGTCCTGTGCATACATTATGCATTTTAAATGGTTTATATTAGCATACAGTTCAATCACAAAAACATCAAAAAAATATTGTATATTGAATGAATCTATAGTCCCTCATAAGCATCAAAACAGCCAAACACGTCAGCAAATATGTTTTTTTTTCATAATTTTTACTCCTTAATTCTGGTTACAAAAGAAATACAGAAAAGCTCAAGAGTTTTTGGCCAAACTGTAGCGCAAATTTCGCAAACTCCTTTGAGTTTGTAATAACCTGGACCTCCTTCCCTTCTCTCTCTCTCTCTCTCTTTCTCCTCACTCATGCACACACACAGTCATGCACAGATGCAGGGAAGGCATGCAGAAGCCAACACACTTCTGCATGGAAAGCATACACACATACACGCCCACACACACACACACACACACACCCACACAGAGCGCCGTCTGTGTACAGTACATTTTGTTTTTAAATGGCATGAAGTGTAGGTGAGATTTTGGTCCCTTTATGTCAGCAGGACTTTCGAATGATTATCCAGATCCTCAGAGAGTCAGAGAGCCAAACCTGCTGAGTTTGTCTAAAGCACTGTCGTTATGTAAATCTGGCCTTAGTACAACATAATGTGGCTTGAGTCCATGGCAGCTGTGCATCATTAGAGCTAAGATTAACCTAAGGAGACTGTGGAGGTGGGGTCTTGTGAGAAACAAAGCCCCCATTCTGATACAATTACAAGAAAGGCAAGAAAGTGAATCATAATATTGCAAAGTATAGTTAAATGTGATCAGAAAAAGGACATCCTCTGCCATATCATTGACCAGTGTCCACCTCCATGCCCCATCCCAGGGTCTGTAACGGAGTCAGATGAGGCGGGCCTTGAGGAAGACAAGGAGCCCTCGACATCCCGAGCGGGACAGATATGGAACAGCAGACTCAATGGCGAGGGGACACGGTGGCTTGGGGGGAACTACCTGGGCCTTGGTACCTCTGTTTGGCGTGCTTCTCACAGTACATCACATCTCCCACCCAAAAGTGACCTCTCATCCTCAGGTTAAGACCGCAATCTGTGCAGGTGTAGCACTCTGGGTGGCGGAAGCGGTCGTCTGTGATGCGCACGGCCTGTGTGCTGTGAAAACAGAGGAATATAGTTCAGGAGAAGGCAGACACCAGAGAGAGTGAACTATTTACAATGCAAATCAGCTTGAGCGCTGCAGAGAACAGCACAGACAAAACATCACAGCTTTGTATGTTCTAGAAAAAAGGTGACACCAGAGTAAAAACATCAGCATATCATATTAATTCAAAGTGAGACTGGTCTTGTTTTCTTCTTTATTGTAAACTAATGAATTGAGAGTGTGGTGATAACATATCTGTATCGTAATACTTAAGATGAAGGCAAACTGAACATTTGACATTTGGGAAGTGAGACAGATTTGTTTTTACTTGCTTTGCTGCAGGGAAACCACCACTGTAATTATTTCCACATCTATGTATGAGGGTGTAACGGCAGATAACAGGAGACTTACACAATGCTGGTGCCACACTTCTCACAGGTGTGACTCTTGTTGCCACCTCCTCCCACTGGTGCGGCTGGTTTAGGGACGCTGGGCGAGAGTTTCCCTGGGAACCGCAGGGCTGCCTCTGGAGTCACACACACACACACACAGACACACAGAAACATACATGAAGAGAGCAGCTCACAGAATGTGTTGACACGCTTGTGTCTCTCAGTTCGTCACATTAACACACTGCTTGTCTTCACTGCCCTCTGTCATTGGAGCTTGTTTGTGTACCTCCATTCGTCATCACTATCTATCATCACCCACAGGACACGCTTCATGAAATAGGTTTCCACACATTGGTCATTATCACGTCATGAAAGAATGTTATTACTATCTGGATTTATTTGCTCCAACATTTATCAAAGCAAAGGGGTGGGGGAAGAGAACAGATGCATTCCATGATATGCTGCTCACTAGAGGGCTGCTCTCTCCAACCAGCACAGGTGATGACCAGATGGAAGTCACTATTCATTAACTCACACATTTGACAGATGATTTCAAGATGGAGATGCGGTCAGCAAACAACTGCAGGAGATGATGTAAATCATTTGATGGACAAAGCCTGAAACCGATGCCTGATATAAATCTGTAACGCGTCCGTTGTTTTCGCTCGTCCATGTAATGTTTTCATGTTCCAAGGATTCTGATTATTAATGCCACTAATGTCTGATTGATGCAGATGTGCTCTTTTCAACAGTGAACAACAATTGCAGAGTTCCTCTAACCTTTCTCATCAGCCTCCAGGACCTCTTGGAGCATTTTAAAGGTGTTGGACTGACGAGGCGCCGTGCGGGACTCCTTATTCTCCTGGATCATCTTGTACACCTCTGAGTCTCTGTCGAACCTCTGCATGGCAAAGTCAGAGCTCGAACTGCTGCAGAAAGAAGACGCAAATAAATTTGAATTCAATAAAATCATGAGCAGGTCAAACTCTTTGTGACGTGTTCAGTTGTAAATGTTCGTTATGAAAGACCTGTGAGTCTGGTTTAACTGAATCCAGAGGAAATGAATCGGAGCCTGCAGCTGGCTTTAAGACTTTGACCTCCAAGCATAAAGTCTGGATTGCACACCACAGGCAAGAGGCCAAACAGAGTCCACATATCACATGTTCAACAGGATCGCCCAACTGTCCCCTTACAAGAGCTGCTGTCCTAACTGAGAAAACAGCCCCAAGGTAAAAACTAAGTGGATGTAAGGCTAACAGTGGTCTTTTCCCATGTGCAATAAGAGTGATCACATATTTTCAGCAACACTAGGACTATCTGACAAACACAAAGACCTGATAAAAAAAAGGAGCGTCTTGGTCTACGAAACAGCCAAGAAACAACATGAAAACTTTGCATCTTGTGGCTGTTTGTAGCCAGTTGGTGCTCAGGAGGGGGCAGGAGGTGAGAGGAAGCTCTCACCTCGGGGTAGTATAAGCTGTCAGCTCATTAAGCAATTAGCAAACAGAACAGTGGCTCCCTTTACAAGCAAATTCTTTACCCCTGGTGTGGTGGAAAAGTGGTTTTGTTTTTACTGCTTCTTCCATACTCAATGTGTGGTTGAATACCAATCCCACCCTGCTGAAGAAACACATGCATTGAAATCTGGACTGACAGATGTATTGGTAAGCTGGCAGCTCCCTCCAGAGAACATCCTTTGTCTTTGTGTATTCCTCTGAGTGTTGGCTGTCAATGGGAACCGGTTGGTCAGGTAGACGTGCGGGGCCAGGTGCGGTTTGATGGCTTCCACCTGTGACCTGTCAGCTGGAGTCAGTCAACTTAACCTGACTGACTGTCCTAGCTGTTGTCACATACGACAGACCTGCCCACAGCTGTGCTGTGAAGAATCTGCTCAGAGACAATGACCTCATCTTCACCAATGTAGATTACTTGCTACACTGATTCAACATATATACTGTAGTTACCATTGGTTTGTTCTAACATACTGTAAGTCTAAGAACAACAAACAACAATCAATCAATCAATAAATAAATGGTATAATAATAATAAATAATAAGTAAATAAATAAGTAAATAAATAAATAGAGCAAGTGACTAAAACCTGGGGAATCTAGGAAACTTTTTCAGAGACTGTTTTGCATCAATGGAAGTACAACTTCCAAGTACAAACATTCAACATGTAAACATAATTCATGCAGGTGCCCCAGCGCTGTCTTTGTCGGGCAAACTGTTACTTCACCCTCTGATGATTCAGACAACACAGGAAGTAGTGCTGTAGATTGACATCATAATGGTGACAGAATGACAAGTAACAAAAGGAAGACAAGATTAGGACATGATTAGGGGTGTGTCAGTAAGACAATAAAGGGTCACATCATGAGAACAAGAAGCTGTCCATCACATGATGGAAGAGCAGCACAGACCTGAACCCATGGAGGTGGTTTGGGATGAACTGGACAGAGTGGTGCAAGTGAGAAAACCAACAGGTTCATCACATTTATGGAGACTACTGCAACACTGATGGGATTGATGGGACAAACCTAAACTGAAATGTTTAACTCAACAGTGTAGAAGGAACACGCCTACTGGTTGAGTCAATATAGAAAAGTCGATGATTTATTAATAAGTTTACAATTTGTTAATTTTCTTACATGTGTACTTGCTTCAATGTCAGAAACAAATATACAAATCAAATGACAACTGAGACATGAGACTGGTACTGTAGATGTAAACCTTTTAACATCACTGCACTCTATTTGGTTGTAGTATTTCGTCTGCATTTCATTCTGCAAACTTAAGTTAAACAGTGATTATGTAACTACGTAAGTAAGTACTGTAACTACGTGTACGTGTACATGTACATGTATAAGTTTTATTTTGAGCAAATGGTGTAACTTTTTATACACAATTCCTCAGTTCCCTGGAATGATGAGCAATTTGTCAAATTAACACAGACTTAGGTAAAGTTGAGTCACATACTTTTGTGTTAAATCTTTTGTAGTCTACAGTATTCATGAACTACAGCCATCAGCAAATACTTGGCTTCTTCCCTGGTGTTGCTCTGCCAGTTCTGGACTGCAGCACTCTTCACTTTTCGTTCCAGGCTTTTGCCTTCACTCTGTGAAACACATGCCTAGTTGAACTAAGGTCAGGTGATGGATTTGACCAGCCAAAACATTAATTGTTTTGCCAGGGAACTCCTCATGTCCTGCTTCGTTGTCTTCAAACTGGGGGGCTGTGCATGAAAAGGGCGTTTAAGTCCTGCATTGAAGAACTCTGACCTCATGGTGATAATTTTACATGAATCCCAGTGTGTAACTTTGTTCATTGAAGAGTCCTCATGAATGATCATGACTCAAACAGGAAATCGTGAACAGACGAAACCAATATGTGACTGAAACAAATGCTCATACCCTGTCCTCTGCATCACTGAACATGGATCAAATTGAAAACAGACCTCTAAAGCACACCCTGCACGTTCTCCCCATGCTCAGCTCCACCCTCAGAAATCCTTTTCCCCTTTTTGCTTCGCTCACCATCCCCTCTGACATGCATCTCAAAACAAATGGAAAGTCTAGGTCAAATGGGAGTAAAACAAACAAACAAACAAAAAAAGATGATCCGTGAGAGTGACATGCATCTGAGAAAGCAGCTGAGTGGACAAAGTCACAGTGATGGCGCATAGATTTCACAAAGCTTCAGACAACTTCAGGCTAGTTTGTCATCTGGGAATCATCCTTTAAAATGTACACATCTATGCAATGTCGGCATCTGTAACAAATGTGACGCTGGGTTCCATACTCTCCATACTCTTCCAGACTTGGCAGTAGGGAGCAACGATAACGATCTAGTCATAGCACTGACTCAAAATGCTTGTAGCCAAAACACATCTAAGATCACAAGGCTAAATTCCTTCCACATTTCTGATCCTTCCTCAGATGCAGCTCAACACCTAAACCAACCAGAACATCCTGACAAAAAAAAGATCAAAAAGATAAAACTCAAGACTCACCTCAAAAGAGAGAACAAAGAGAGGGAGCTCAACTACTCCGCACTACAACAGCCTTATAATTTCTCACACTGCAAGAACAACTCAGAACATACAAGGGAAAAAAAAACAATACTACAGTAGCACACACACGCGCTCTTAGATGCCAAACGCACACCTCTATCTAAACCAGACTAGACAGAAAAACAAGAGTCTGACTGAAAGGTGTGCCCCTGGGCTGAAACTCATTGGCCACGCGACATAAAGGGGTGGGCAAATGGGTGTCACCAAGTCTGCGATTGGCTGTAAAGGAGCAGGGAGAGGCTTGCTGTGCAGGCTGGGGGCTCCAGACTGGGGTCCAATCAGGGGGAGAGGCAAAATCAGACTTTTTTGGCAATGTGGGGTGTTTGGATATGACTGCAGTTGCTGACACGTCATATCACTGGCCGTGTTACCCAGGAGGGAGCTGGGGCCAAAGTCAACCACCCTGCACTGTGGAAACACAGGCACCGGGCTCTCCAGCCGAGAGAGTGGACACAAAGGCTTATGTGAGAGAGACTTAAAAGAAGATTTTCATTTGTGCTGAAAGAAAAAAACAAACACCGGCCAGCAAGCCTGCCACCTGCACACTCTGAAATGAGTCAAATTACAGCTACATCACCTCATCAGAATGGGCGAAGCAGGAATAAGCAAACTGAAGTGCAGGTGGTGGACACAATATAGTGTTTCCCAGAGGCTAAAAATTCATGTAGTTGTCCACTCAGTGCAGCTGCAAAGAGCTGTGAGCACCAAGAGTCAGCTGCAACACTGCATTGCCTTCACACGCTGACTGTGAAACTTTTCACTCCATTTACACCCTCAATTTCCTTTCCACACAGACCTATGAAAGGGGGGAAACAATAATGACAAATATACAAAGGAATGTTTATAGCGAAAGTCTGGTCTCTCGGATAAAGTTTCACATATGGAAAATACAGCAATAATATAACCACTGAGACAAACTACACTGAGGTTTTTTAAAGCCGATGTTGACCCTTTTTGTTCAAACATTGTCATAGCAACAATGTGTGTGTGATTTCAAACATTACAGTACTGATACACCCATTCTGTTGTTTTGAACTCTCACACTAACTCTAATTTGTATGAAAAGACTACAAGCTTCTCGGGACTAGGTCATGTTTACTTTTGAAGACTGAATTTGTGAGTGCAACCTCTACCAGCCCATACATGCTGAGGACTGGCTGCCTGCACATTATACATTCTGTAGATAGATATGACTCTTAACTGTGTGGAAGCTTTGGGCTGTGTTGTACTGTATGTTCTCAGTGTCTGAAGAGGAAGGAGATTGATGCTGTGTTGTTTAGGTAAACTAAAGTGGTGCTTGTGATGTGACTCCGTTTACCTGCGTCGAGGAGACATGGGAACATCCCGATCAATGGGACTCTGGGGTGAGTAGCGTCCTGGTGGGGTGGGGGTTCTGCTGGACACAGAGTTACTTCTGTAGTCTGAAGGGGAGAACTCCTGTGGAGAGAGATGGGGAAAGTGTGAAAAACTTGCTGCAGCGGCTGAAAATAAGTTTGCAGTTCAAAGTGGAGTAATCTGTTGGGACCATTGATTCGTCCAAGTGCTTAGACCATGATGCAATGTTACTGTAAAAGAGTCACAAAAAGAGCTATGTTGAGCACAGAGGGAGGAATTCACCAGCACAGTGTTTCTGGACCACTGCTCCACCAAACAGTTTACTGGCACTCAACAAGTGTAGTGTCCATATCCAGGAAACTCTAAATCTGAGGAGACCGTGTGATGTGACAACTAGGAATAAAACAAAGTCCAAGACACCATCACGTAGGATATATTCAGTTAAGATCAAAAACAGAGAGATTTATCTGTACCTTAAATGAGCTCCAGATGGAGAAAAGACCACATACTGTACAGAACACTTGTTCCTTCTACTTCACCATCATCATCAGCTACATTCGACTGAAACCTAGAGAAGGGGTTTTGATTCTGAGTACAGAGCAAACAATACAGTTTGTCATCGTCGTTTGTTTGGATTTGGTGCCCTGTGCCCTCAAATAGTTTCTGTTGCATGACTCAGTTTGAGATCACTCTCAACAATTACCGCTACCTCCGTCAACATTTTTTATCTTGATTACCATTTATAACCAGAGTTGAACTTCAGTCCCACAGCTGATGGATGATAGATTATGTGGCAACAGATGTCTGGCACCGAGGCCAATGTTGTTTTGATAGCAAAGACAGGGCCAGCATGTACTTCAATGGGTTCCAGCTGCAGTGCAAAACTTACAATTATTCATGCTCGTTATAAACAGTTTCCCCCATTGTGGAACAAGAAGAGACATTCCACACAGTCAGGCCCTCATTCAGCAAAACTGAACACTTGCTGTAGCAACAGTGTAATTCAGGAAGGAAACTGCGCTCAGTCTTATGTCAAGTGACATAAATACATTTTGGCTTTTGACAGAAGAGGGCGCTGCATACCCATTAAACACAGGAGGCTCATAAACCAAGTCTCAGCAGATCTGCCAATGACATTTTTTATCATAGAGATAGGAGCACATGGTTTCAACGTTAGGAGCAAAGGTTGATTAATTCAAATTGTATTATGTTATAACAGTGCTTGAGTGAGCTACTAATGAAACTGACTATAGCTATGAGTTCTCACTCAACACACAGCACACCTGGACCAAGTCTGCACAGCCCATAACTCAACCCAGACACTTTTACTGTCAGGAATCCCAACAAACAAACTGTTTTTGTCCACAACACTGTCTGGCATCTGACCATGTCCACCTGCAACACTGACCAGTACTGATAACAGAGAGCACGCACACACACACACACACATACACACACAAAATATTCCAACTAAGAAAATGACTCAACTAAAAAAAAAGAGAAAAAGAAAAAAGGAACAAGTCTCAAAACAGTTTCACAACTTCCGGTTTGCTGGGGTAACAAGACTATTACTTTATTTTAGGTCTGTGCACGGGCCAGGAAAACTTTGAGTGCAAACAGCCCACACACAACTCACGAGTACAGCTTTCACACTGAAGCTCAGAGTTTTTCTCCCTCATCTGTCACCACCTGGCATCAGTGTTACACAGGCTCTTTCCAATGGAGGATTGTCTCCACCCCACACTTTCAACCAGTGCAGGTCTGAGACTCAAGCTGGGGCTGATGCTGGGGCTCAAAGCTGACACACTGGCACTGATGGAGTCAAAGATTTGTGTGCCCGATGCCAGCACCCGCTTCCAATTCAGCAACTCTTTGAACAATGTCTCTGTTCTCAATTGAGTCCAATTTTCCTCTTCTTTCTCCTTAGTGAGTGGGCAGATTAGTGGTGCGTGCCAGGAGGCCTTTACCAGAAACGATCATTGGGACGTCTCCCTGCGATTCCTCCCAGGATAAGCTGAACATAATAAGTGCAGGCTCATAAGATCACATATTCCATATCATCAGAGCACAAGAATAGAGACATCCGTGTCCTCTCCTGCTGTGAAGCAATCTCAAGGGCATATACATGATAGAGATGCATGCCTTAGGGATTCCTTCAGAAAAACCCAGTGAAGCCACACTGTATGTGCATATGAATCCACAGTAATGCAAAGCAAACTTATGTTATATAAGTGTCTGGCCAGTGAGCGTGGATCTTCGGGCTCTCCAACAGCAGGAGAATTTACGGATAAAATCACAAGTCTAATCTACGAGACTCCAGAGGAATGCAATGAAGTAAAGAAAAACAAAAGGAAGGAGAGAGAAAAAACAAGCGCTCCTCTGTGACAGGGAGAATGCAGCTGTGATTGAGCTTGACCTTAGAAAGTTCAAAAAACTTCAGCAGTTCTTCCATCAACATCATCCATCCTGCGCTACCTGATGCCAAAAATTTTATAGCAGTAACCATGGCATGGCTGGCAACATCCTTAAACTGCACTCTCCAAAACATTGTGCTCTAAAATCATCACTGCTCCATTGTGAGACTTCAACCCATTATAAACGGTTGATCTCAGAGCTGCACTGTTTTTGGTCAACTGTACCATGGCAGCGCCAACAATGCATCTATGTCTCATGCACCATCAAAGCTAGGGAGGGGGAACAGGCGAGCCGGGGGAAGCCTATTATTTTGTCTTGGATGGGAGTATGGTTCAGAGATGGGAGAGACCACTGGAGAAAATCAGTCAGGTCCTCCTGGTTCCTGTGGCTGGCCAGAGGAGGAAGCTCTGATTAAAGCTGCATTGAACTGTAATCAGGGGTTCATCAGTGTTTCCGTTATTATGTACATTTTGCAGTGGTGGCCACTGCCAGAATTTCAACTTTAGATACTTTTCCATACTATCCCACTGCATGAGCCAGCAAAAATTGGCAAGTTACAGTGAAGTTTTCTTTGGGTGAAACAGTGACGAAGTTTTGTACACTGAGGAAGGAAAGAAACAGATTCACTGGCAAAGCAGTGAAGAAAAACATCAGCTGCTGCCTCACATCCTAGCTGAAGCTGAGCGTCATGACTGGTGGTCGTCAGCTGCCACTAATTAATGTTAATCCAATGAGTCACTTCAAGTCGTACTTAAATTAAACGAGGCTGGCTGTTGTTTTGTCTCCTCTGCACAATCTGACAATTCTTGCCAAAGACAGTTATTTTTTGGTGGTACAGTGGCCTAACAGGGTGCAGCTTACATAGTTCATACAGAGTGAGATGTCCTCTTCACAGTAATGTATTTTTTTGACTGTATTTATATACAGTGTCAACATCCTGATAGTTCTCATAAGTACAAAACTATAACACAGAGCCAGACAGATTTCCAAATCTGGTTTCCTTTTGTAACTTTGCAATGATTTCTTCTCCGTCTAAACATATCCTGTCCAAACACCTTTCATTGCACCCTGAAGTTCCTTCTGCACTGCATTTTTGAATTTGCCAGAAAAAAGGGAGTGTAGAGCTCTGGAAAGGTATAAGGGCTCTGAAATGGTGGTGCCCCTGCTGATTAAACAAATCCTAAAGGAAACACTGTTCATTGTCAACATTCCCTATACTGTATCATTAGGGCAAGTCACTGGCATGTTGAGTTCCATATGCAATAAGATATCTAGTCCACCACTTAAGAGTTTTGCAATGAAGACTTCCAAAAACAAGTTATTTCTTTTGTATGCCCAGAAAACCATTTTTTTCAAGCAGCTCCTTACAGTAATATGGACAGAGGAATAAAAGACAGAAAATACTATGGTATGACATAATTTGAACAGTGGAGTATTTCATATGAGACATTTCTCCATTTGGGTTTTGTCTGTGCCTTCATTGCCAGATTCAAGTTTCTTTACAAACTTAAACACATAACACAAGTGGACTAACTCTTTTTTGTTACTGTGAGTGGTTGGATATTATAGCAATATAGTCCAAATCTTAGGTATCTCATGTTTTCAAAGACTTCAGTGATATAAATCCTTTCTTCCTGCTGCATGTGTCTGAAGCGGTACATCTGCCGCAAAGACAACAGACTAGCTGCAGAAGGTTGTGCTTAAGCCTGCTATTTATTTGATTCATGCATTCATTTTCTGAACCCGCTTCATCCCTGGCAGAGGCGAGGGGGGGCTGGAGCCTATCCCAGCATGTACTGGGCGAGAGAACGAGTAAACCCTTATGTGTCAGTAAAATGCAACACTAGCAGGACTAACCTGTAAAAACAAAATTTGAAATTTCTCATGTGCTGTCCTGCTCCAAACACAAAATTGGCATTGTCAGCCAAGTGCAAATGACAGGTGCAATATGACAAGCCACGGCAAGCCACAATTCTCAAAGCTGAATATGAAGGGAGTGTCCACAATAATTGTGCCAATTTGTGAGCCATAAGATGCTCTACCAAATAGTTTCTGTCAGAGATGAATTAATTTAAATGATTGGGGATATACATTTTAAAATCTCTTAGTATTTTGAACAGGATTTTCTTTTTTCTGTGTGTCTATTTCTTTTTTATGTGTAAAGCACCTTGGGTTGCATGCCCTTGCATGAAAAGTGCTATATAAATAAAGTTTGATTTGATTTGATTTGATTTTCTTTTTTCCCTTTGTTTTCAAAAAAATGTTGCTGTTTGTTGTCTAAAAGGATTTCAAGGATCTTTACAAAAAATGTGCTTGAATAAATGACTAAGTGTCTGGCTTCTGCTCAAGACTTGGTATTGGAGGGGGAAAAAATGAAGTGGAGGACAAACAGTCAAAACATGCAAAAGAATGACTCAAATACCAACAAGACGCCTATGATTTGCCTCTTCAAAACACAAACAAACAGGAAATGGCGAACTGAAGTGAGGGCAGCTGTTTCAGATCAAGGGCAATGGGAGACGTTGGGGACAGTGCCAGTGGAGGAGCCTTCAGTCTGGCTCCATGCAAGCCACTCTGCATCATCATCATTACCACCCAGCAGCTTCAATTACAGGGCATGGGCCAGCAGCACACAAGAGCGATGCTTAGAGGAGCTTTTATTTTGGGAAGCTTGGTACGGCTGTAAGAAAGTGATATAACTGCTTATTCACTGTCTCCACCACAGACATGACTGCTGAACTAAAATGAGGCAGGGGACAGCAGCAGACATCCTGGGCAGGGTAATAATCAGACTTGTGTACAGTGTTTCCTATCCAGCCGTGTGCATTGGTGGAGGTCCTGAGCAAAGACCTGAGGCTGATGGTAACCTACTCGTTATCCACTGTCACTGATAGAACCTGCCTTGTAATTATGTCTGAGCGATGCCTCATTATTGTGTCCACATTCTGTAACAAATAAAACACGATCTATGACTGAGCACAGGGCATCCTTTTATATTAAAAATTCACATCATTAACATTCTTTACTTTTTTATTGCCTCAAATCCCACGGCAGCTGCTTTATGGAGGGTCTCAGATTAAAATGCTGATAGACTCTTCATCAAGTGGTGTTTTTTTTTTTTTTTTACACACATGTATCTTAAAAACAGTATTAATACACTAAAGCTATGTCTTGTTTTTGAACCCGTGGCATACCTAGTTCAAGACATCGATGTAAAACCCTTCATAAACAGTACCAAGTTCACCCTGCAGCGTGTGGAGTAAGCTTTCGAAGACAGGCTCAAGCGTCTCAATCCTCTACAAAGGTCTCTACATATAAATTCTTGGCACAGGCTTACATAGTGCAGCAGTCAATAGCACGGAATAAAGTGACAGAGTTTTGTGATGCCAGTGCTAACACCACTCCCACCTCCCACCCCCTCCATTCACCACAGCCACACATCATCAGACTGCTACAGATACAAACCATATGTCCAAGATTAGAGGCCAAATGAGCAGCAGAAAGATGAAGACAACAGGATGATTATGAACACAGAAAGTGCGGCTGTGCACTGTTGCCACTGTGAGCTATAACAGATCTACTTTTGGGCTTTTTTTTTTTTTTTTTTTTTTTTACCTTTCAGGCTGTGGTCTTAATTCAATATTAGTGCCAAAAAGTTTATACATAAATGCTCCAAGACATGTTTGACAACATGAACATCAGGTAACAGTTATGCTGTACTGCAGCTTTAATTCAACAACCCATGATTCCTGAAGCTCAGCTTGTGATAAATGTGGATAAACCTGAATGTGTGAATTGTGGAGGAAGTACAGTAATGGCACAGTGAATACTTTCAGACCCTGAGAGAAGCCAAAGCCGTGTCATGTGATCGTAGTGTACAGTAGGTGGTCTGGGTGAGGCACTCACCTACACTGCCACCAAAAGTCAGGCACACAATGAAGAATGAATACTGAGTCTGAGCGTTTATTTATCCACGGAGGGTGCTACAAGCAACACATTTTTCATCCCTATTAAATTCCCCACAGGGCTCTGACTTGAGCAGGATATCAAGCTCATCAGACATCTGGAGTTCATTATGGTGGGACTGAGAATGCTGGACTTCATGATACTTTTAATTTATGGTCACTTGGATGCCTGTTTTCGTATGCAAAAAAAGACAACAACAATCAAAGACACTGAATTAAAGCCAAGTGTGCTGATTTGTTTTAACATCTCAGTGAAAACTTCTCCATAAAAAAGCTCTAATAGTTAATGAGTCTAACAAATCATCACAACTTCACTAATTAAACAGAAACCATCTGGTTCGTCTCACTCTCTGGTTCACAGAGGTATAGTAACTCTACTGTACAACATAGTAGTATGACTTATAATGCAATACAATTTGATGGAGTACAGCTTAATTCTCATATTTCAACAGGAATTTCTGTTAATGGCTAAAACATAAATCTAAAATGTCAGCAAGACATCATTATGTTGTCTGAGTGTAGCAGAATTATTCTACAGTGTTAACTGCAGATGCCATTTTACCAGCTTAACAATTATGATTTATGACCAACAAATGCAGCCATAGTAACCATTACCCAAAAACGTAGGTGTTGTCCCGTGTAAAACTAGGGGGATATATGCTGACATGTCTGTTTTTATTGGCACGGATACACTGAGGGGCAGTCATACAGGTCGTTGCCTTGACAACAACTTTTGGAATGTTGACATACTACTGAACCACCTTCGTAAACAGCAGCAAACAGTAAAAAGGCCCATCTCTCCCCGCCAACATTTCCCCATAAAACTCACACGGCCAAATGTCCCCATGAGTGCGCCGCTCGGGGGCCTGGAAAGCACGGGGAATCAAAAGTGCCCCAGTTTGCTTTTCCACTCCAGGGGAAAGAAAAACAGGCGTGCTGATCAATCAGTGGGGATGAGGAGAGGCATGCTGCCTGCATAGTGGCCACAATGGACCCCAAGCTTAACGGCTGCGAGTCCACGTGAAGAGGCCTCACGCTGTCCAGTCACAGAGCTCACTGTGCTGGGAAGGAGAAGAAAACATCCCTCCACCGTGGCCACAGCCAGCATCTCTCCCCTGACACTGGCTTGGCTTCGAACTGCAGGGTCCTGCCAAACCAAACAGCAGCCCCACTCATGTCAATCCTGAAATAGTACATCATTCCAAGCCATCGTCGTCAAGGAAAAGATATGCATATCTGTATTTGGTGATGGAGGAGAAACCTACAGGTGAGGTATGGTTACATCTTCAGGTTTTCCATCTCGAAGGGCAAGACTTTCTCACTCTTTACCCAACAGTGCCTGCAATATATCCTTTACGTTTTGAGTCTATTTGGAAAAACATAAACTCTGTCCTGTTCCTTCAAGTCAACTCTCCACTTCTGTTGGAAAGCAATGACCGCAGCTTTGCACTCCAGTCCACCACAGCCTCCAGAATAGAGCAGGACAAAGCCAGCTGCTGGCGTGCAGGCCGGCCTGCTGAGAGGAGAACGGCTTTGAGAGAAATGTATGGGCTAGATAGAGGATGTACAGATCCTTACTTACCATGTCCTGTCTGGATTAGAGTTCAGTGACACATGCCATACTGCCAAGGCCACTCCACCCCAATTTAGCACAGAGAGGAAAAGCTTGGTCTGCATAGACCCAAAAACTGAGCATCACCCTACAGAGGCTGACCATCCTACACTAGGAATATTTATAAAGCTGCCTTCCTAACCCAGCACAGGATCAGGGAGCCCGCTAAGGCAACCCTCAGGAACCTCAAAGTGCAACAACAGCGAACCCAGACATGGAGCCTGGTCCTAATGGCCCAGTGACGGGTCATGTCTCGTGAAAAGCAGTTTGGTTTTGGCCCTGCTCATCGCAACAGAGATCCTGTTGTGGTCACTTCTTGATGATATAAACAGATGCTCTGAATCATGATGGTGCCCGGCCAGTCCAGATACAATCTCATGCTTGGCTTTTAGGAATCCAGGATAACTTTGCTCATTTTACTAAATCCCATGAAAATGGCTGGCCACATCATGGCATGACAAAACAAAACTGCAGGGTACAATCTTACACATAATAAAGTCCACCAATGCCACTTTGGAATCACAGATGGAAACAGCCTTACAGACTGATCCCTGCCAGGGTTTCCAATGTATTTCAGTAGCAATGCATTTCAAACCTCTACAGCTGCTGGACGGTTGGGACTGTTGCTTCAGCAGAGTGGATGCTTCCTGTAACAGGGACTTGAACCCACATCTTCTGATTAAAAAGGTCACCATCCTTACTCACACTGCCCTTTGCAACTCATTATCAAAATGTACTGTATAGATTTCCTGAAAAACATTCCCTCACATGGCCAAATGTATATGCTGGGGGAAATGTACAGGTCAATGCAGACAGAAACCAAGGGGAAAATACTTCTGCAGCCAAGGTTAGGAGGAAGGAAATAAATGTTGGATGCATTAACAAACACAAATGAAAGTAATTACCAGAGATGCTACGTGTGTAAAGTTATGTAAAATGTGTGCAAAAGACCAAGTGCATTCAAGTCAAGGATGTTTGAGAGCCAGGACATGCATTGGCCACTTTTTTTAAACATGCACTTCTTATGTTTGTGCATGTTCTGTGTAGTGTATCTGACATTAAGACTCCATGATGAAGCACAAAAAACCTCCCTGTGTTTTTCAGCAGAGTGGCGTGATGGCCTAAGTACAGTTTGGGAATGTCAGCAGCCCCCCCTCCCTCTTCAGCTCTTCCAGCTCCCATCAGACAACGACAAGCGTTGTGACACCAGGGAAAACTCAGCACCAGCCTCCACAAGCTCTGCCATCACAGCCACTATTGTATAGGGGCTTTTTCTCAGGATATCCAAAACCCTGGAAAATGGGGGATCCTGTTGCGCATCCCACTCTCCTCACTAAGGGAGCCAAAACAGGGGTGGAAAAGCCTTTTAGGAGCTTTTCAGAGGGGCTGATCACCTGATACAGCAGCACTCTGCACCTCTCAGACAGGACAGAGGCCCTTGTCATGGAGGCTCCACATCTCAGCACTCACTGGGCTGCTGTGTCCCTGCCAGCCCCAGCAGCATAATACACAGTGTGCCCATGGAAGGCCTCTCTCCAGCCATTTCCCCACTGAGCGCTCTGAAAGAACTGCACTCACTAATCACAGCGCTGTGGCAGGAGGCTCGTCACCGCTTTAAAACCAGGGTAGACATCCCTTGGAGGAAGGGGTCAGCCAAAACCCAAAATTCTCATCCACTAGGCTTCATGACTGTAAACACCGGGCTGTCGAGGCGAAGACCGCAGAGCAACCAATCCAGATCAGCTTTTAAATCAGAAGAAAGCACATTCTATTAATAATATTTACATATTGAATGAACAATTAAAAATGGTGGAGAAAAAACAAATTGATATTGGAGTAGTGCAGAAAGAAGGAATGAAATGTCTCTCAGACAATACAAATTCCACCATAAAAATAATGAGGAATAGGGAGAATTTAGGAATGGTAAGAAGAATGGGAGAACGGGCGACTCCATAAATACCACAAACATGCGAGGCCGTCCCAGATGGACAGGCATGACAGGAGCAAGTTCATTCCTAGAGGCTCAGTGATGGAGCTCTGAGCCACAACATAGCTCCTAATGTGTTTCTTGGTTGGCCAATACGGAAGTTTGCCCCACCATGGTTTGCTGGCCGCAGCCTCACTATAACTCCACAGTGGCTTTTTGAATGTGGTTTTGGACTGATGAAAAAGAGAAAAAAAAAGCAACTACAACAGAGGGTTGTAGTGCATCCAGTGATAAACCTACAATGTAATATCAGTGAGCATTCAACTTTTGCAGGCTATTGTACCATTTAGCCAAAGAGCTGGACCTGACAAACTCACTGTAGTTTAATCTATGTTCCGGCAATTTGGCACTCTCATCTCACAGGAAACAAAACCCAAGCAGCACAGGGAAGATGACCAGACTGTTAGCTCCAAATGCTGAGACGTTTAGCTCCCACAATACAAAAGCATCATTGGTTAAATTGAGCCTGCTAGGTAAATGCACTCAGGAACAACGGAAAATAACTTGATGAAATAATCAAGCCACAGAAGACCTGCTCTTTGTGACTTTCCAAAAAATGGTGGACTATCGCTTAAAAAACTGTGGAAGTGGAGTTTTGAATGATTTATTATAATATTATATTATTTCCAGCCAAGAGAGACCCAATGCATAAGCCAACTAACTTCCAAGGGTAAGGGCTTGACACTAGACAGCTCTATCATCTCAGCTGTCTGTTGGAGGAGTCACTTGACCTAGTGGTCATCACTGATTCCTCTCTACACACACAGATGTCCTGCCAATGTCCTAAAACAACTAGAAAGGAGACTATGTCATGAGACCAAAAAAAAAAAAAAAGTGGGGACTGTCTTGCATTTCTTGAGACTACATTTTGCTGTGACCAGATTTCATGAGGCATGACTGACAGAGGTATTTTATTTCCATAGAGACTAGTCCAAACTGTTCAATATAAAGTAATAACATTCTCAGGAAACCTACTGGGACCGCGGTTACATCATGGCAACACTGGCTCATGTTTCTCCCAGTGTGAAAAGATCAAAAACCACTGTGACGCAAGACCGCTCTCAGAGACTGGACACGTCCATGAGTGACAGTCCATCTGAATCCTATTTAACATGTAAACAACACAAAGAATCCCAAACTCGAAGAGAAACTTTAAAAATGGACCTTCTCAGTGAGCGGCCTCTTAGAAGGGACACTTGAATGTTTTCAAGTTCAAACCTCTGCATATTTATCTAACTTTATGTAATGTCCAGAGTTATAAAAATGGCTGGAATTCCTCATGTCGTTACAAAAGGTCTTGTATGTTTTTTCCCGCTCTGTCATCTCACATGTTCGGTCCTCAGTGGGACCCAGGCTTGAGACTAAGCATGTAGGCATAGCTCAAATAGCTCATGATGAACTTTCCCACAGCATTTTCTCTCTTTAACTCACTGAAGTCTTTCCAGACGCCCGAGTCCCCCCCTCCCCTGTTTTGGTGCTGGAATGGTAAATAAGTACAGCATAGTTTAGCTGCAGTCTTATGATGACCTCAAGTCTGTATTTTACCACTCACCATATTTTACTGCTTGCCGAGACTAATGGGTCTCCATTCAGACAACTAAAAGGTTAAGGCCATTGTTTTTAAGGAAAGTAATCTCTTTTTTCTTGGGAGCAGGCTGTGAATGAAACAGCTCCAGACTGTTGTTCGTCTTAATGTCAAATATTTTTAAAGAATGACCTTTTTAGTTTATGCACTCCCTGCTGTAAAAATGTCAAAACCTCTTCATATCCTGACTCCACTGTGAACTCCACATACAGCACACCCGAGTCTACACACCCTCAGTAGGGCATCTTCTGTGGCATCGGAGTAACAATTCAAGAGGAAAGGCTGAGAATTCAGATATGTTATTCTAACAGCCGAGGGCAGAGCAGTCAAAATAAATACATTTCACAGAGAGGTACAGCGAGAACAAAAACCTTCAGCTGTACTGTCTGAGTGAACTCCAGCCTGAAACTGTAGCTACAGATGAATGACGGACAGACTTTTGGAGGACATGTGCACGTATTTGTCCAGTTTACTACTCCATCATACACTAAAAAGTATGTGATCCATGCACCCAGACAATAACCTCGACTCCAAACTATCGTACATCTCCATGCAAAATGTGTGTGACAGAATTCACATCAGGTCACCTGAGGTACAGTTTTCACTGGTAGTACCTTCATGCTCTCTCAGAACCAGATGTCCCCATCTAACCTAAGACATTTTATAGTTCAGCTTCAGAGTTTGACCATCCATATGGTTGGCAGCATTTGACTGAAAATCAGCTAAAATCCTGCTTTAAAAGCTGCAGTTAAAAAAAAACTAGATTTATTTGAAACCAACCTGTGACAGTGGTCTGGACAGCCTGTGACTTGGACTCTTTTCCTCTGGAGACCACGAGCGCAGCTGGACACTATAATATAAAGATGACAGAGACTCAGTGATGAATGTGTAATTATGTTGCTCATTTCCAAGTGTGTGTGTGAGGCTATTGTGGCTATTGGACAGTATTGTATTTCTAGATGACGTGATGTAAAATTGACACAGAAGAATTAATGTATGACATAAAATTGCAGAGAAGTTAAATGGTTTCACCACATCACCAACCTCTTGGTGATAAATTCATAAAACACACATGTGACGTCACGTGCAGCATTATATGGCATAGATTTCAGTGTTTGAGGTGAAAAACTGATTAAGATGAATTACAATTCTATTGACAGTGATAACAAAAAAAAAGACATAAGCACAAGGCAGGAAACTTCATCAGTCCAGACACAGGAGAAAATTTAGGTTTGAACTGTGACCTAAAAACAGTTGTTCATTAGAGTCAATGGCCATGCATAGAGAAGGCATGGTGAACGTTCCACATTCTGCCTTTTGTTTAAGTGAATGCAAACGGTGGAATGTGATACCCTGTGCATATCCTTTGTTACTACAGTACAATCCCATGGCTCCACTTTCTGTCTGTTATTCCCATACCTATTGACTCGGAGGCTGTTGTGGAGTCAAGAGAGCACTTGTTGAGGCCTTTTGTCCAGTTGTAAGCCTGTTTAAGCGGCGAATGAACAAGTTTCTGAAAGGAAAAACCCTGTCCATCTAAAATGTCAAGCTCAAAAATGTCTCAAGACTTCATTTTAGACCATGTTCACACCAAAAGCATTAGCTTCAATCTCATCTTGCAGGTTGACTTTTAATCATACGGTACAGTATGATTTACAAGTAACCTGACTGCATGTGTGTGACTTCAGACTGTCCTTTGCTTAATCCTTTGCTTTCACTACATCACTGGTAAACACAGTTATACTGTAGGAGTTGACACAGCAGCAAACACAAGACCAACAATTTAATGGTTTTGATCATTTTTCAAAAGTTTCCAAACTTTGCTTAAACCGAAGGATCCACACTACACTTCAAAGTTAAAGGGAGAAGGAGGTCTCTACCCAAAACATGTTTTTGACTAACTTGAACACAAATTACTGCATTATATCAGACATGCATTCAATTCAAACTTGATCTACATGCTTGGATTTAGCAATGATTTACACCGAGGCTAATGGAGCTACCTCTTATTGATGGTGGGTGTCAGCCTCTCCCTCTTGCCGTCCGGGCTGGCAGGAGGATCTGGTGAATACGGTCCGGGAGACAGGGATGCAGGGCTGGAGATCGTATACTCTCTATAGTTCTGATTCTCGTCTCGACTCACTATTACAGCCTCCTACAAAACATCACATCAGAGGAATGTTACTGCATTAGTATCAATTGAATGCAACTTGATCCTACTGAAAGGCTTAAGTGAGAGGCATAATGAACACCTGCAAGAATGTCAACACGAGTGGGTACACAGAAATAAATGTATTGTGTCTACTGACTCAGTGTCACCAAGTACTAGAAGTTGGTTCATTTGAACTCATGTCAATAAAACACAGGAACAAGCACTAAACTACTGCCATGTCTTGTATTGCTTCCATCCTGAGAACAGTAAAATAAAAAAAGATATGTACAAAACAGATGTGTGCAGTAGCGGAAATGAAGCAGAATATTCTGTGTAGTCAAAACAACACATTATCCAAATAAAACAGGCTCTTGTGAACAATGCTGTGGAAAAGGAAAAAAAAATCTAGTTCAGTTCTCAACACCAATGTAGTGTATGATGTCTAATAATCAAAACAGACTGTAGATTGATCAAAGCTCCTGTGGAGCTGCAGCACTGACCTGGAAGCGTCCAGTGAGCTGTTCAGGTGTGCTGAGGCCATTGGTCTGTCGGTTGGAAGGATCAGGTCTTAAGACAGAAAACGACAGAAATCAAATTACCGTCAACATTGGTGATTTTGGACTATCCAAAATTTCATTTTCCATCTATGTAGTGAGTGGAATGAAGTCTGATCCCATTACTGCTGAATTCCAAAAAGGGAAAAACACAAAAATCATCTGAGGCTGGAAGAGAGTTCATGTTAAATAAACAACCATTGAATTCAAACTCCCTCTAAATCACATTTACACACAAGCTGATGAACATCAAAATATGTAATATCATGTTCAAGAATGTGAAAGGAAAATGCTGAGTGAAGGAAAAACAATCCAGTTTCAAAGAGTTATGAGTCTTTAACTTTATTTGAAAGTAGGGATAGAAAAAATAAAATCATTTATTTTGACATTCCTATTGCTAATGCTCTGGCAAGTATCCAAATACTTTTCCCATGAATCTTGGAGATTAGTGCAAAAGATGAGTACTGTAGGCTCTGAAATCTTGTCTTTCAAACAAGTCACTTTTGCTTTACTTAAATAGAAAACACATTCTGTAAGCAATTCCATCATTGAATTTGGAGGGGAAAATATGGGCAGTATAAGCGCCAGTACAAACACAAAGTGCCCCCCTGGCTGCAGGGCCAGAGGCTGACTGGCTCTGGTTGAGCCTGGGGTAATGAGGCACATAGAAAGGCCTGGATGCCTGTGGTAAATCACCCAGAAACACACCTCTCGTGGCCTGGGCTCCACATACTATGTGCAGAAGAGACATGGCAAGAAGACAGAAACTGATACATCAGCCCTAAGACATTTGTTCCTCTAGGAGAGATATTAATGTGGCAGGCCTGAAAAACTCATTTCGAAACAGGAACAGCACAGCTGAAAATGCTCACCTTAAAAATTCACTTCCTACATCAACTTTGGAGTCTTCAAACAAGGAGAAATATTTTAGATTGGTGGTCGGATCAGTGTCTAGTCTAGACGCAATGACCTGTGGTTACAGGTTTCCTTTACAGAAGAATTTCTGGTCAAAATGCTGACTGACTTTATACCACAGAGATGTGAAACTGACTTAAAAAAGCACCTGAAACCCTTAGTTGATATAACCTGTTCACAGCTGTCATGGACAGGACTTTTCACACTCAGCCGCTCGAGGCAGATTTTTTAAAAAGTGTACAGTATAAAAATACCTCCTCATTCTGAAACTGAAATATTTAAACACTTAATATTGACCAGGGGTCAAATGATTTAAATCAAGTGCACATATTTTGTGTCAAGCTGCGCCCCGTGTTAAAGAAGTGTGCAAGCTGCTTTAAAGGACTGGACATTATTTGAACATTTTCAATTCCTTGTTAAAGTGATATATTTTCTACCTTTACTTTTAGAAAAATAATCACACATTCCTACAATACCCTGTAATTCATAGCAAGACAAAGTTCAAAGATCTTGACTACTACACTAACACACACACACACACACAAAAACACCCGAAAAGTGCCCAGAAACTTAATGGCAACTTGTGGTACATCACTGACTTCCTATTGAGGGCTTCCTTCCTGCTGCTTACCAATGGAGAACAGTTCAAAGTAGTGCAGTCAGTGTGAAAGTGCTGAGCTGCCATGACAAACATCATACAAGCGTTCTGAATCTTTGCTGATTAAACAGAATAATGCCTCATTCTGGATGCACACACACATAAGCAGCACATGCATGCATTTCTCATTATCACACTACCAAAAAGGAAAATCAGGGAGAAGCAATAGGATCAGAATGACAAACGCTTTGGGAAACCTGGCATCATCCGAAAGGGATCAATGAACAATTAAGTCCAATCAAGAGGCTGCAAACAAAGCCCAACTAATACGTTTTCAGGGATAATTACACCAAAGACAGCAACTGAGTGGTTGGTTTGCTATGAAAAATATTCTAGATACTACACATGCACAGCAAACTGCTGCTTCTGTACATAGGAGTAGACAGTACATCTAAAAACAACACTTCGCTACTCTGGGGATGGGCTGATGCCAGCTTCTTTCAGTGGGCAACACCATCTGTGTGATGACGGTCAGTACCCACATCACTGCCGTTTTGATGACGATAAACTGCCAACCAGATGTGGAGCTGGAAAAAGGGAGTGATCTCAACTAAACAACGGACAAATTAAACATTACAGTTTGTGCTACTCAGTTTACAGACCTCATAAGAGTTTGTTTGAACATAATTCAAACAGGCAATATGCTTGATGAGTAGCATTAAAACAGGAGCCTGTGAGGTGCATGAGAGACTAGGTGCTGAGAATCGCCAACAGTTAACAGAGTGGGATTAAAGGCATGGCAGAGATACACAGTGGCATTGTCCAGGGCAGGGAAGGAGTAATGGTGTTGTTTCTGGCTTGGTGGGAGACATGAGGTCAGCTGGGAAAAATTCACTCACATGGACATAGGACATCCAAGGAGGAAGTATGTGAGAACATACAGTATGTGCGTGAGAGGGCGTGTGCGTGTTAGTGTGTGCGTCTGTGTGACTGAAAAAGAAGGAAAAAAATGTGACAAGAGGCGACGGCGACAAGAAATAAGAATTTAGGGAGGACCTTTAATCAAAGTGCCAGCCAAGAGCAGTCCTGACTCAAAGGAAAAGCTTTGTAGTGGTAAACTCCCTGTCATCCAAACAAGGTCTTGGCAAATCTCAAAACAAGGTTTATTAAGGAGGCTCAGGGACGGGAACAGTGTGGCTCTCATACATGCTGGCATTTCCCCTGATTACAATCACTTGTTTTGTTTGTACAGTGCTTGTATGATAAAGTTTAAGTCAGTGTAGAGGAAGACAGCAGCTGGAGGACTGCGGTCTGGGCACAAACACAGAGAATCAGAGACATGTATGTATATGCATGGGCTTTGCTGCAGAGGGTTGCATAGCACTGTATTTGTATATCATGAGACTGCATGCCTTCATACCTCTCCACCATGAGCTGCAGTTGAGTCTTGGAGCTCTTGATCTTGTTCTGAGCCTCCACATTCAGCATGTCGGCCGTATTTTCCCCATTGATCTCCAAGATAATGTCACCAGGTTGTAGGTCTGCCTGCTCTGCCTTGCTGCCCCCGTTGACCTGTGGAACAGAAGAATGAGCTGCAGTGAGCTGCTACTGGCCCCAGGTCGTGCTCTGAAAATACCACTTTATGGATCCTATCCATCTGGCAAGTAAAGACAGCTTTGTATCTTATGGCTGCTACAATTTGTCAGTGACTTTAACAAATGAGTAAATGAGAAAAGGTGTCGACAAGTTGACAAACTGTCTCTCTCTACAACTCATAACAGTCAAAGCAAATACCAACAGACGCCAAAGTGTTTCAAACACACATGGAACGAGGCAGTGACGGTCAACAGTGGACAGATTCATGACACCCTTGGGGAGAAGTCATTAGTGTGACACTACTTGATGGTTTGACTGGGCCTGACCTTTGAAACTGGCCTCACTGCGTGTCAAAGCCAATACTATACCACCACATCAGAGTGAATTCCACACTAATGGGTCAAAACATAATGTCCAAGCCACCAGCCTCTGCTTGGTTCCTCTGTCTCAGGCTTATGCACCAAAACACACACAGGCTTATTTATAACAAAGGCCAAAATCAGGAGGTTGCTGCTGCAACTGTTTTAACTTCAGTATAACATTTGCAATGAAAAGCACTCGCATTCCAATCGAAAACAGAGGGGTAATAAAGCAAAGAATGCAAACCAAAATAAATACTGAGGTAGTCAGTGACGATGGGAGTCTCTTTCCTGCATCTCGAGAGGAACAACGGATGCAAAGAGAATGCCAGTCAAGTGGCTGATTGTAAGTTTAGCCAAGCAAAGGGGCAGAGGTACCATGTTTGTGGGCTCACTCGAGAGGCAATTAAGCGTTGCTGTGGTGACCCACAATAGTGCGTGCCTTTTCTGATCAGGACACGCCTGGTTTCACATAAACTAAGAGCAGTTGGGGTTCTTTCTTTTCCAGGGTCTGCGCCCGAGAGAAACAGGGGCAAGCTATCTTTCAGGCCAACAGGAATAAAAGAGGGCATCGATGTCGTCTGCGTGCCAAGCGACATTCAGATGGTTCAAATCTACAGCTGCTTAGCTGTGGAGACGAGCCATTTCTCAAACTGGACTTTGGAAAACAATTTCAGTGATGAAGTTTCTCTCCCAGCAGGAATCCCTGACACTTCACAGAACCTGTTTGATATTTGAGACAAGCAAACATGTTGGTGTTGTTTACCAGACAGCAGTAACAAAATCAGAGTTGAAACCCATTATTCAAGAGAAGACCTGTTTTTCTAGCATATGTTGTCAAGAGGGGGCAAACAATAAAAGCCTTTAAAAGGGCCTTGAAATTTAAGCCATTTGGAGCTGGGATGGGACGGCCATGTTTTTCCCATAATTTATCCTTTATGGCCCGAGGAGCTACAGAGGACCCACTGGAAAATCCAGGCTGAGGTGATAATAAAGGACCAGGATGTGGAGTGGGCAGAGCTGGGTGTCTCTGGCATGCAGGAGTCTGAGCAACATTTCCTGGTGGTGTTTACTGCCTGCTGTCTGCTTACAGTGGCAATATTTCCTCCTCTTCTAATACGGCTCTCTCATTTTTTTTTTCAAACAGTGAATGGGAAAATATGCACAGTAAAAACAAGTTGCACGTGCTAAAGTACAAATTTAATGATGCACGTGGTAATACACGCACTCTGGGACCAGGATCCCCCTCAACTCCCACCACAACTTCCACTGTAACTGTAATCAGTGGTTTCCTTCTAATGTAATCCACTTCCATTCTATTCTAACGGCTTCGGTAGTCAAGGAAACAGGTATGAAGCAGCTATGGACACAAACAAAGACAAGAAAAGAGTCGTAGTGAAGAGGAAGTTGACTTTACATGACATGCCATTACAGACTGTTTTGACAAAAACAGAGGATATGGTTTGATAAGGTGTGACGAGGTTCAGCAGCAGGGCAGCTGCTGGCGAGTACCTTTGATACTGTTATGGCCTTCTTAAAGTCCCTTCCTCCAAATATTCTGAAGCCCCATGGTGAAGGACCAATCAGGTTCACTGTCAGCGCCATTGATCCGGTCAGCACAGTCACTTGTCAAAACCCTAAGAAAAAAAAGAGAAAGAGAGCAAGAGTGAACATAAGATTTAGTGTGAGTAATATGCAGGACCTAAACATGTGTATGGCTGAATATTTTCATCAGAGCCATGTGTTTCTGCCATCCAAGCTTCACATTAGATCAACAGGTGAAGAATGAACATTTGCATAAGCTGCCTTTCATCTGCGGCAACACTTCGCTTCCATTGGCCTAAGTCCCTTTGACATGAATTGTGTAACCACATCAAATAGGAATGGGAGGAATCTGAAACCAAAGACACATGACTAACATTGCTAAAGTGCCTACAAAGCCAGAGAGTTTCATTAAATCCAAATGCTCTTTCAAGACAAAGAAACCCAAACAAAAAAAAATCGTGCACGCACCGTATACTGTACGAGGAACTTGACGTCTCATTATGTTAAACTGCGACCACTGACTAAAATGTATGTGTATACAGTATAGTGGTGTAGTATGATTTATGACAAGCAGTAAGGTGGTGCTTTAGGTCCAGTTTATGAGAGAAAAGGCAACACAAATAAACTTGCCCTGCAGTTCTGTTGATATGTTTTGTAAATCTGCAGTTCTTTCATGGATATTTTACAAATGCATGGTGAGGGTTTACACAGAAATACAGATGCGGCCTTCCACAAAGTCTGTTTTAAATTTTTTAAACCAAATCATTGAAAATGCCAATGTGTAGTGAAACCATATGAGGAGTTTTCTATTCTTGTCAAGTGACATTTCAAGAAGGGAATCAATGCAATATTAGGGAAGAACAAATTATACTGAAACATCATCCATTTTCCATGTGGGACAAATAAGTTAATATGAACAATATTTTGGGGTTTATAGTCAGCGTTGTTTATCATATTGGATGACGTTTTATCTATTACATATTTAGACAGACGCATGAAAGAATAGAAGAGAGACAGATCCCCCAGATGCTGAACTTTAATTACTGGTTAGAAGGGAGCTTTTAAAATATTACATAATTCTAATTGGTGATGACAGTGTGACGTATGCTACCGTCTGTGGTATGTAGATTTCCGCCAGAAGTATCTCCGTTGACCTGGCAATGATTATTGAGTATCCAGTTCTATGTCACTTGACATTAAACACGTCATGATAAAAGTTCCCACATCTTCTGAGGTTGTTCTTGAGTTCTTCTATGTACAGTTCACTCAGTGTAAAACTATCCTTATGTTGTTGGGGTGAATATGATAGATACACTCAGCAAGGTGCTAAACGATAATCTAATATAATGCATAATGTATGATATAATGTAATACAGACGTTGGCAAGAAGGAAATATATAATACATTTACAATGAACTGTTAATTGTTTAAGATGGATGGTCTCTACAGCAAGAGTTTCCATTATGTCACTGAGCAGAGTCCCAAATAATCATCTAAACTGTCGGAATTAGCATTTATACAATCTTGTAAAATATTAGTGGGCCAAAGCCAGAGCACACAAAGCTTAAAATGTAATTAATTATGTATGTTCACTTGAGGAAAATGTGTGATTGTGTGGCCAGGTTACTCAGACTCTACTCATAGTTGTAGAGGCGGTTTGTCTTCTGTGTGACTGCATGTGGAGACACAAGGCTCTGTAGGAGACAGTGATGATGAGATGAGCGCTTATGGGTTCGTAAACACATCAACACCTGCACACTGCAAACACATACAGAGCCATTGTGTCTCTGATGAAAATGCACCTTACAGCAAAACTGTGCTTTAATTTTAGCTGACAACATTAGTCTAACAAGTAATATATAGGTGTGCTTCGGGTGATGACATAACGGAATTAAAGCAGATATCAGTGGAATGTTTTTGTTAATATAAGTCCTAAATAGTCCTATTTTCCGTCAGCAATCACTTACATGAAGTATTTCAGCCTAAACACGAGTCTCTCCGTCACTCTGCTCTGCTGTAACCCGAGGAGAAAATTTTCCTTGTGGGATACAAGTGTTATCCAATGAGGAGAGAGAACGGCATGAAGGGCTGTGTGTGCAGCCAAGGGATGCGCGTGAATGTGGTGACGTAGCACGAGGACCAATTGATGCCTGACAAGGGCGGGGGCTGCTAACTCATGGTGCGTTCAAAGAAACTCGTACTTTGTGTTTTTCCTTCCTGTGAAGTCATACCAGTTCGATCTGGTACGAGTTCACGGGTCGGAAGTTACGAGTGGCCGTTATAGGGAACTTTCACAGACAACAGGATGGTAAAAACACGAGCTACGGGTTACCTGGAACGCTACCAAGTCGTAGTTGTGACTTGAAGCTGTAACTTACGGTTTCAAAAGCCTGCCTTGAACGCAGCATTAGCCGAAACGGCCGTGAAGCTGATATCTGCTTTAAGTATGGACTACTTCTTTCAGAAAAACAGTTTTCCATTATCTGTTGCTTAACTCACCACACAAAGTCAGGTGTTGCATTAACCTCTGAGCAAAATGTGCAGAACTTGCACCTCAGTAACTTTTACAAAATAGATTTTCTATTTTCAGATCAAAACAAACTGCACATTAATTGTTTTTGAGGATGCCAACCTTTCATACATACACTATAGTTAAGAATAACATCTTCTTTACTTGCACCCATCAGCTGATCCTGGGTTAATGTCTTCAGATGCCACAAAGAGTTTAATATGATATTGCAGGTTGATAAGTGTTACACATGCTGATGTGCACTATGGCCAACTATGTAAAAAGATAATCTTACTCAATGTCCCAATGATAAAAGCCTGTCAATGATAAGAGATAGTAGTACATAATAATAATATAAACTTATCAAAGATCCTGATGATGCAAGGATGGAGCAAGACAAATCACAGTCTACAAAAGTGAATCTAGGACATCAGCCACGCTACTCCCCTAAATCCCTCCAAACACTGGCCCATTTCATTGTCTGCACATTCCATAAGTGTTTGGGACGAGCGATTCATTCCCAGTTACTCATTAACAGTCTGGGCCAATTAGCAGGGTTACTGGGCTCACCAACATTAGGGTCTCTTAATTGCTGTGGCCTCCCAAATTGAGTGCAGTTGTGATAATGACAGGGAGCAGCTGCCCTAAAGTTTCTCAGCCTCTGGGGGTGTCAATTACTTCCATGAGCCTCTGCAGCTTCTCCTGTAGAAGAGTACCATTATCAACCAAGCACCCTGGTAATTCTCCAAGTAAACAACCACTGTTCACATCATAAAAGGTGCTTGTGGTGTATAGTGTCAAAGTGAAAGGATGTGGCACAGCTAACAAACAGCGGAGAAGAAAAACAACAGTGGTACCGAGGATAAGTGGCTGCCACTCATGGGCTTTGATTAATTGGCTGATGATGAGGTTTTAGGACTGCACTGCTGCTCACATAAAACAAAGTGCTGAACTGAGATTGATGAAACCTCTCTATCACACAAAAGTGCTGCTGGGCAGCTGCCAATTTACATAAAAGGTGAATTCTGTTCTGGTGACATCTCGTCGTTTGTGCTGGCAGGCCAAATGTGGCAACACGATTCAACCCACCTAACACAATGAGAAGAATTCCAGTCATGAAGTATTTTTTGTGGCTCACAGTTCAGCATCAGTTGCAGGATGTGAGGAGAATGTGCGTGAGGAGAATGGAAACTGGTACTGTAACTGTAGTGAAATACTCTCACTTCCGACCACTACAATAGACAGGTTTATGACTTTGCTTGCATACCTACATACCAACAAACAGTGGGGTATCAGGTCTGATGGGCTGAAATAGGCAGCATTCAAAATTTCTTAGACAGGTTTATCCATTGGTTCATACACCCAGTTTATTATGTACACCTTGTTGAAGCGAGGGCAGAGCCCAACAACAACACTACAATGAATCGGACATCCTGCATGCAGAGCTGTGGATTCAGCTTAACAGTAAGGTTGGTTACAGAAGACTGTGCTGTTGAAGTGCATTACAAAAGCAGTTTCTAGAACTTTGTCGTGCTGACACAATTAATTGATTGCTCATTCCTGGAAAAATATTACCACCTACTTATGTGATTAAAGCAGAAGTAAGTGATATATTTGTGTTAATATAAGTCTTAAATAGTTATATCTTCCGACAGCAATCACTTACATAGAGTGTTTGGACCGAAACACGGGTCTGTCAGTCACTCTGCTCTGAGCCGAGGAGAAAACATTTATCGTATCCTACAGTTTTTATCCAATGAGGAGAGAGAACGGCATGCAGGGCTGTGTGTGCAGCCAAGGAACGCCGTGAATGTGGTGACGTAGGGACGAGGACTGTTATGGTGCGTTCAAGGAAACTCGTATTTTTCCGACCGTGAAGTCATACCAGTTCAATCTGGTACGAGTTCACCGGTCGGAAGTTACGAGTGGCCGTTATAGTGACTTTCACAGGTAAAACAGGTCGGAAAAACACGAGTGGGTTGCCTGGAACGCTACAAAGTCGTAAGTTGTGACTTGAAGCTGTAATTAACGATTTCAAAAGCCTGCCTGGAACGCAGCATTAGCGAAAACGACCGGACCACTTACTTCTGCTTTAACTAACAGCTATGGTAAATTTTCAAGCAAATACTCCAAACATTATGTTGCATTCAAAAGACAGTTTGTCCAGACTGAGTGAAGGTTAGTGTGTTAATGCTTCCGTCACACAAAGAAAGCAATTATCAACTTTGGCTTAAGGAAATTGTGATGTGACTTAATCACAATTCTCTGATGTTTGATCAAATAATCAAGAAAAAAAAAGTATGAAAAAAAAACTACCTTATTTTATTGGTGAGGTAATGTCAGTACATCTCATTATTTTCATTTGTCCCTCCAAGTACAGGACAGCTACGCTCTGAAGACCAACACGTTTTTCCACTACGCCACTGGAGCATAATATTACCCTGCCTTGAGGAGCTACCGGTAAGTATTTTGTCACTATTTTTCAATAAAAGGGTTTACTGTCACATGATGAATTACACCGGTTGTTCAACAAATCAACATTTAGACCCAAATCTCAGTGCTGCTATTGTAAATATAAAGCACAGCTTGAGTTGGGTAAACAAATCAAAGGTAAAACACTCTCTCTCTCTCTCTCTCTCTCTCTCTCTCTGGGGGATGTTCAAGCATGTCATGTATACGCTTTGTATGTTAAAGGCCTTTTGGCTCTTGTCACATCTGAAAGATTGACCCTACAGGCAAAATGAGATAGCAGAGGTATGAGCGGGAAGACAGGGCCCTCATAATATTGGATTCAATACTCACTGCTCCAACATGCAGGGAGCCTCAAGGGTTTCATTTACAAAGGATTTTTCATTACACACGCTCTACTTATGGTTGTATATTACATTTATTGACAGACAACACTGTCAAACTATTTTATTTTCTGTTAATAACTGCAAACTGCATTTCTTATTTTTATAATTTACTCCAATTTGTCTCCAACTAGAGATAAGACATGTGCTGCACACACAAGAGTCCAACCCCCTAGTGGACAGGGGCAGTAAATCCGTGCGTCATTACATCAAAGCTCACACGTACACACTGTGAACACCTAGGTGATGTTAGGGTATTTACTACCATGTGTGTATTTATAGGTAAGTTTGGGTGGAGCGAGTGAAACCTGCAAACACAAGTCTGAAACTGTGCGTGCAATTTACTGGCGTATGACAAAAAGTGATGATTCATCACTGATGACTTGTTACCTCTTATCTGTAAGTTACCACAGCATAGTTATGGCAGCAGTCATGATGCAGGTCTTTGATGTAACGGCTGTTAAAGAACTATTTACCATTATATTTGACAGAGCCAATCTTAGGAATTAACACCTCATTTGATCCAAGGAATGAAACACTTGGAAAAGGCCATCTACACCAAGTCTTTACCTCTTCCCCTGAATCACCTAATTGCCTCACTGAGACAGATTTATTTATCCTTGAACTTTGGGCCAACCTACACTGGATGGAAACGAACAAGCTCTCTAACATGCTAACACTGAAAGAGTGGCTGATGAATATAGCAGACACAACACATGCATCTGAAATCTCTGGCTGAACTTTGATGCAAACAAACACTCGGATGAACCGCTGTGGCTGCAGGGGAATTATTCCCAGTATGATTCACACTTGTCAAAGCTCTCGCTGGTGGCCACATGCCAGTGTGATGTTTCCACAGTCCGCCTCAGTGATGGTGTCCGCTGTTGACTCTATCCCTTGTGACACACTGGTCGAGATTTACCTGGACACACACCCACTGAATAAAAAGGAGAAGAATGCACCAACTGGCCTCTCCCTGGACTGGGCAAAGTAGAAAAACATTCTGTGCATTCTCCAAAATCACACCCATTTTGTCATTAGTGGATATAACAGCAGTCACTAGGGAGATGAGAACATATCAAACAATAACACATGATGTCAAAGGGGTGTTGGTAGGTGAGTTTCTGCACTGTTGGATATAGCCACTTCAGCTAATAATCAAAGGCTGAGCCATACCTGTAATATTTGTGGTCACTCCCTTTTCAGTGGAAAAACTTAGGATTCATGTTCCTGTCCAGCTCCATGATGTAATGTAGTCATAAAATGTTACATAATCTTAACTACTACACTATAAAGAGATGATTTCACATCAGTTTCTGAAATCCCCTTATCACTATGCTGCTTGAGTGGACTGGTTTGTGTTTACTGTGAAGTTTAGTTGTTAACAAGACAAGGACACAGTGGTACTGTCTCCACTTATCTCCCTCTGCATCATCATCATCATCTGGAGATCGTGTTACTGCTGTTCACACTGAACAAATTGCACACTCTGCTGCTTGGCAATCAGGACAGTTCACCACATCCTCTGCACGCACCATTGGGCTCTCCTCACAAAAAGGCGCGCAACCAAGCACCACTCTGTTCATTAGATGCACCCTCTCAAAATACATGGTGTGATCATGCACCTCTGTGAGAAACTGATGCTTGGTGAGAAACTGGCATCCTCTCTCACACAAGCTGCTGCTTCTACAAAAACTGGTGTGATGTTAAAGAAATGACAGTCAAACCAATCCTGCAAAGCCTCTGCCTCAGCTAAAACCGAAAACCACACTTCTGTGAGACGGGAGCCAAAAAAAAAATCCCTTTCATCATGCATTTAACTGATTATACTGACTTCCTGCATAACTGTGCACATGTTCATCACACAGTAAAGCTGCCTGTTAAAGGCCCTGAACTGAACTGAAGACATAGTAAGATTCAGGAAAACTCAGAAGAAGACTAAAATGTTCTTTTGCTTCAACCTCAGTGCAATTGTAAAAACAAACATTTCTCCGAGTTAGAAGGTAACCAGCTGGCCATTTCCCTGTTTTCTCAAAAGCCACTGCTTTGCAGCAAAATTACAGTGGTGTGTTTTTGGTTCCTGGATGGCTTTATCCTGTCTGAGCAACAACATAGTGTTCTCCCGCTCTCTCCCTCTCTCCCTCTCTCTCTCACACACACACACAAAAAAGCAAAGCCATCAGGAAACCAACACAATCTAAAGTGAGAGGAGGGTAGGTAGGCAGAGCACACACATGAAAGGCACTTCGGGCACAGGCACAATGGAGAAGTTACACAAACAGCAGGCGATGGGGGGTTTGGGAACATAAGGGTTTCACCGGGACTGTTCTGGATTACACATGAGACAGCTCAAGTAGTTACCCACCTGCTGAGCTCACAAACCAGGTCTGTTTGTTTCTTAACACTTGATTAAGTGTGCAGGAGAACCAGCCACGGTTAGCTAATTTAAAAAGGGACTCAGAGGGTTGGAGTTACAGCACTTCAGACCTGGCTAGAATTTGAAGTTAAGTGGGTCTGCTGAATAAGAGCCATTACCCTCAGTGGAGGAGAGAAAAGATAACTGGATAATGTGACATAAATACTGACTTCAAGTTTCCTGAGGCTGCACCTGGTCCAGACCCTCCACAAATCACTCTGACTGCTCCATGTGCAAAATAAACCATCCCTGCTCCCATGAATACAGAGGCTGTAACAGGATGGAGGGTCAGGGTCCACGCAGTAGGAGCTGGAAACCTGCACTCTGTGTGGGCTGAAGTTTTTCTACTCAATTAGACTGACTTTCAATTTCAGCTTAAACCATGCATGATTAGCCAAAACAGCCCATACGGTATGTGGGTGCTGCACTCATGAACTGCGTACATAACTCGCCATCAATCAACATTTAGCCAAGCTTCATCGCCTCCTCTTCAGTTCCCACACTGCATGAACAGATATGTGTCTAAACAAATAGTAAACACACACACACACACAGCAGCTGCCATAAAAACAACAACATAAAAGTTACAAGCAGTTTGACACTTTTATCAATGCTGTGTTCACTTACCTTAGTGTGATTTCAGGCGCCTTCTCCACCTGTTTAAAACTTAGTGCGGACAAAACCCTGAGCACACACCAGGTCCCCGGTTCACCTCAACCTGGCTCAAGTCCGCCCCCGAAAGCAAAAAGCAGCTGTAGGAGAAGTCTCCGTCAGTACAGGAGCACTGAGGATGTGATGAAGCAGCAGTAGTCCCTTGTCTCTTCTGCTTCAGATGTTTAGGTGGCACGCACTTACGCCACCTGTGGCTGCGCGCGCAGAGGAATCACAGGGGCGAGCTCGCGATGCCATGTGCTGTTGCCAAAATAAAGGTTTAGACCCAGGCAGCAAACCGGGGCGTGTCGCCTCAGAGGGGAGGTGAGGGGAGGGGAGGAGGGGAGGAGAGTGCCGCGGTGATAATTGAGCCATTTATCCAAAGTCACACCGTGGCTGCCATTTGAGTCCGCGCGCCATCTGCTGGTGAAGTCAGGCAGAGCAGCACGTGCGCAGCTGGTTATGAGCCCTCACTGGTGACGCAGGTGTAAATAGTTTGACTGATTAGATGGTTGGTTTTCATACTGGATTATGTCAAGCTTATGTACATGTATACCCAATGTGAGCAAAGGTTGCTGCAGATTGTTGGTTTCCATGGTTTTTAAAGAGAAAATAAATAGGGGAGACAGGGATGGTTGTAACAGCATCACTTTCACCAACAAGGGATAACATTAGAGTTATGATCAATATTATGTGTACCCACTCTAACTAACTACTAATAACTATAACTACTAATAACTACTAATCTTTTGTACCATGACTAAATGTCACTGTGTACTGTCTCTCCCTCGTCTCCCCCTGTATGTCTCTACCCTGTTTCTTTTGTGTCTTTGTAAGCGTCTTTGGGTTATTGAAAAGCGCTATATAAATTAAATGAATTATTATTATTATTAAATTTTGACTAGTACTGATACCGTTGATAACGTTTTTGAGATGGTTCTAAGGTAAAATGTGAGTCATTGTGTTTATGTTATTGTGTTTAAGGTTTATTTCAAACCACCATGCTGGTACAGCCAGTCAACCAAAGGCTGACAGGGGTGGGGATGGTTCTAACACCTTTTATCTTTGTTGTTTTATTAAGTGTCATCCATCTTTCCTGGAATTTTACACGGATTATTGGCTGCTTCCAACCTCCGGCTACACCATTCACTGGTAGAACAGAATATGTTCTTTAAGCCAGCTTTCTAATGTTAGGATACACACCACTGACACTGTTCTTCATTTAGCCATCATGGGTTCTTTTTGTCCATACTGAACCATAGGAAGATGCTTTAGTGTTGGAAAATGCACAATAAACTTACATAGATGCATATTTTGTGGTCTCAGTTTTTAGTTTTTAATCTCACTGTTAGAATTTACCCCAGGTTGTGTTACAACCTACCCTGGTAGTGGGGTAGGTCGTAACAGTGGCACTCCTTGCATTTGACATCAAAGTGAATTCTGTGATATAGTTTAAGAAGTTTAAGACACAAGGTACTAAAGTTGAGAGCCCTACCATAAACACTCAGCAAGTTATGAGCTGAGACAAAAAGTTGTCTCCCCTAGTGCCAGTTGACGGACATTGGCATTAACCTTTTTTTTTTTAGAAGTGTACTCAAATTTTTTTTAACTTAATGACCAAAGAAATCCACAGTGATCTTACAAAGGTGTTGGACCTATTACTTCTACACGATGAACTTCATTAACCCTTTAGGCCTTGAGTGACTCTTGAGTAACTGCCACTGGGAACCTTCCACTCATCACATTTTTTAGAGTTTGATAAATTCTCTCTTCAAAACTTGTAACACTTCAGCAACCATGGGACCTCTAAACTAGTGACTGTTTGCCAGAACGTGAAACTGATTCCTACAAGATAAATATTTTTACTGTCCAAAATGTTGTGAAGTAATGACAGGAACTGTTGAGGTTGTGAAGATGTGGCAGATCAAGAAACCTTTTAGATACATGTGTGCATTAGTTATACATCTCTTTTGATGGCAAATGAGCTGCAGGGAGGTTTAGCTGCTAGAATGGCAATGTAGGCTATTGCTATTGCTTATTAATGCACAAACAGGGTCTATACATGGAGCAGGATCATCAGTCATACCTGTGACTGCATCACATAAGGCAACATCTTAAGTATGCAAAACAACATCTGGATAAGCCAGGTTCATTGCGCTGAGGACAGATAAAGTTAAAATTGATATATATATATATTTTTTTTTTACATAAACAACAAAGGTGTGACAAAATAAGCAGTATTGGTGGACAAAGCACATTGCTGACTAACCGTTGGAAATATTATACCTGCCAACATAAAACTCACATTATTATTCTATAGTACAGATAGTGGGAAGAATGGATTTCAATAACAATGCTGGTGCAAGTGCAACCATTTCATTTATTGTATTTTCACAATTTTGTGTGAAAGTATTTTGATTTAATTTCGGTTACCACTTTTATTCTATAGGATATTTGTATATTTAATGATCTATGTTACATTTCCTGGTCCTTCCTGATAGTTTGCTTCACACCTTTCTTAAATGTTGTTGAATTAAGACGGGAAAAAAACACAAGTACACAAACTCCTTTCAGTCTCACTCTGTAATGTCTAATTGCTTTTAGAAAAAAAGTGCGTACCATACATATGAGATACATTGTTTTATAAGCAAATATATATTATACTTTCCATTTGATAAAAGGTTACAGTCTGTACAATCATTTCCTGTGTCTATTTAATATGATTCATTTTTACAGTGAAATTATGAATATATCATATAAAATAGCAAAATGACTTCATGATGAGGATTTCTAATTAGACTTGCAAACATCCCACTCATCAGAGCTGGCACAAACAAGTGTTTTTCTCAATACTGTTTTCATAGAGATATTATTAACTCCCAAAGCAGAGAAAACATTGTAAAAACAGTAGTAACAAACATGGCAGAAATAAAGTGAGCTTGGATTGTGGGGATTGCATAAAAAAGAAATGTTATGAAATGTCTGATTTGGCACATACGCATTTCCTACTTCAAAATTTCACTCAACCATTTGCTGTGGAGGCATTACTTTGATTTAACTCAACACAGAGATTTAACAATTCATTTCAGCAACATTATCTGCCTCTTCTTTACTTTCACCTTCGGCATTTCACTCCATGGCTTATGTCAAAGCCATTACATACCATTACACAAATTAATTATACTTGCTCCTCTGCAAAGCCTTGTAGAAGGCTATAACTTGGGAACCTTTCTGAGCCCTTACTGTGCTTTACCCAAACCACATATCTACAGACGTTCATGTTGTTTCCGAAAACTTGCCCAGGGTCTATTCAGAGATCTGACTGGAAATCTGGGGGAGATATTTGAAGGAAAAAATTAATAATCCAACAAAATGTCAGAAAAATGTGCCACCCTCATTCAAAATTCTCAGCAGTGGTTTGTGATGGCACTGTGGTGACAAAAAGCCGAATGCAGCGTCATACTGTATCAGGACCTCGGAGGGAACAGTGGTTGTCAGTGGGAAGGAATGCAAATTTCCTGCAGCTGCAAATAGTTGCGGAACAAAAAAGACCATTCTTCGCATTTGAAACAGTATCATCAGCATTCATCCGTTCCTCTTAAGTGGTGTGAGTGAAAACACTCTCCAAGCTTCAGTTCAACACACACACACACACACACACACACACATACGCCCGCACACACGCATACACACACACACTCATGCAGGGAGGTGAGAAACCACACAATTGTCTCTGCCTTCACCTCTGTTCTGGGAAAAGGAGTGAACATGCAGGTCTGACTAAACCAGATTTGGGAGTGTGGTGAAGAAACGCTGGGGTGACAAAAGCAGGATCTGTTGGAGTGAAGTGAAGTGATAAGTTGGACTCTTAAGAGTTCAGATGGATGTGGGCAGGCAAGTTGTGAGGAAGTCAAACTGGTGCCACATAATTCCCGGGAAAAGTCCCAAAAGCACGAGTCCGTTCTGACGTACCTAAAAAGAGCAGAGACACAGCTGTGATCACACAACACAAACAATAAACAAATCATAATAACTGAGGCCTGTATCCTCCATCTAAAACAGTGTATGCCAATCACACCTGTAATGTTTCAAAATGTCCACTAGAGGGCGAACTAACACTGTAAAATATTTTAATACCGATTACAATGAAAAAAAATTCAGTGTCTCAAACATGTTCTTTTCTTTTCTTTTTCTTTAAATTTCTATGAAACTGTATTTAATATCTAATTTAATAACTTTTGCAAATAATCCATACTGAACTTGCTTTATTGTCCCAATTGATACCTCAATGGTATAACAGAAGAAACAAATTAAAGAGAAAACCTGAATAAAATCACAAAAAAACCATGACAAATTCCCAAACTTCATATGGGAGTCTGTTGTGAATCAACACCATCACAGAAACATGAAATGATAGAATATATTTTAGAAGAGTTTTGGAGGCTTATGGTGCCCATAATTACATGTTTTTAATTATCCCACTTCACTACACAAGGGAATAAATTGTGAAAGTCAAAAACCCTGAATTAAATTTCTTCATTCCTTACCTACAAACCAGCCATCATCACATTTCTCCATCACTTGTACAATGTCTCCTTCTCTGAGCTCCAACTCATCTGAATTCTGGGGTTTGTAGTTGTAAACAGCTTTATATCTAGAATTGAAAACACAAAAACAGACAAACAACTGGTCTGAGCCACAAATTCGCCAAAGCATCAACACTTGGTTTGCACCACAACAATTTCAATAACCAGAAACAATTTCATGTCGAGACGTACGGCTGACGTTGCACTGCTGTTGAAACAGGGTTGTTTAGGATGTTTGTTTGCTTCAGGGAGTTGGCGTGTGCATTAGGCGGAGTAGCCTGGCTTGGTATGGCACCCTAAAAAAATGGAAACCACAATATGTCAGGCATTATGAAATAAATAGGGATGTGCCACATTTCTGTCAACATAAACAGTAAGACCACGGTTCTAGTGCAGAGACTTTCTCGGGGAGGCGGTGAGAGCAGACCTGCGATGGGTCAGTGTATCTGGGAGTGATGGCTGTGGTAGCTCCTGCTCTGTGTGCAGACGCTGACGACTGAGTGGAGGGTGAAATGGCTGTAGGTGAGGAGCTCTGGTTAGCTGAGTGTGTCCCAGCCCAGTGGCTGTTCTGGTTGGTGGTTGAAGCAGTTTTGGAGGTGCTGTGGGGCCACTGATAGGCCATTTCTTTGGGTGCAGGTGTTTGGGTGGGGGAGCGTGACTGTGAAGCTGAGCCGCCATAAGGTACAGGTGAAGACGGCTTCAGAGGGGAGTGCTCGGGTTTGGGGCTGAGGGAGGTGGGGGTGAATGGTGAACGTGGACAGGGAGAGTGGACTGGACGTCCTGGACTCTGAGGTCCAGGGGAGATGGGCGACATGGGGCCAGGCGTGTAGTCGTCCGTGGAGTATTTGGTGCGAGGCATCTTGTTGACCTGGACATAATTGACAGGGAAGATGCCGCTCCGGCTGGTCCCTGAGATCCTCCCCTCCAACCACTTATCATCGACACGCCTGGTTACACTGATCACCTCACCCTGAGGAAAAAATAAAACAGAATTTGAAACAGAAGATATTACACAAAAATATCCACATCTACATTGTACAATAAGAATTAATACTGATGTATGTTTAAATTAAAATACACATTCTGTGGTAGAATCATCATCGTAAATAACAAACCTACTGTAACATCGTTCCCTGATTTAAATTCCCTATTTTGGTTTGGGTTAAAAAAAAAAAAAAAAAGTAAGAAGTAGTGTTATTATATATTACAGATGATTAAAAGAAGATGCAGAAGAAGATGAATAAGGTCATGTCTGTACTGAAATATGAAGCTACAGCCAGCAGTCTGTTATCGCTTATCGCGGCTCAAACAACTAAAAAGAACAATCAATAAATAGTGGAGCATTTTGGGAAATATTGTTTGTTTTTCTTTTGTTAGCAAGAGTTAGAGGAGCAGATGACAACTGATGCCCGTTTCATGTCAGTAAATCAGACCAGGGGCAGCAACTGCTTAACTTAGCTTAGCATAAAGAAAGGAAACAGCTATAGCCAGGCTGTCTCTGTAAAGCATGTCCGCTTTTAAATCTATTCCAATTAAAATTATTGCTTCATGGACGTATCCCTCCGCTAACCACTCAAGGGGCAATTTACAACCATGTCTGCCCAGATGTGATGTCACAGTGAAGTTGACCTTTGACCTTTTAGACTGAGTCAAGGTCAAAAACACATTTTGAGAGGTCACAATGGCCTCAAACTTTGACCTTTGTCCACCAAATCATCAGCTCATCTTTAAGACTAAGTGAATGTTTGTGTTGCAGTTTTATCCTTCACAGAGACAAGCCAGCTGTGTCAAATCCTTGTGTTAAACCAAGCTAACCAGCTAAAAGAAAGGGCGTTACTGGTGAGGGAAGAAATCTTCATCCAGTTTTTAGCTCAGGCTGTTTGTTTACACAAAGATCCATATCAGCGAGTTCAGTGACACACTATCTGAAATGAGAGGGTTACTCACTTTACGAAAGGAGAGTTCGACAGGTAAGTCGCCGTTAAAGTTGTACAGAGCCACAGCTTCCCCATAATCCAACACCTGTAGAGTGGGAGACTTTATAGGTGTTGGCTTCTCTGTAGGCGCCAGAATCTATTAACAACGGAAAAAGTTTTTAGTCACATGGTCTTAGATAATAAGCACATGACAGATAAATGAGAGGCTTGAAGAAATTCACCTCAACATAAGATGTAGGGAAAATGCCAGCTCTTCCATGATGTTCCCCTTCAAACCAGTTGCCATCGACTTGCCTGTGGATGTAAACAATGTCGCCTTTCTGCAGTGGAAGCTCCCTGAAGTAAAGAACAAGAGAAGTTATGATTTGGACTTAATCCAGTGGTGTAAATCTGATGTGACCATAATTTAACGTTTTCTCTCAGAAATGTAAATGAGTGTGCAAGAAAGGAAATGGCTTATTTATTACGTCAGCTAACTCACTTGGGTGACTGAGCCTGGAAATTGAACTTGGCTCGCGCTGCTTTCATCTGGAAAAACAAACAGGTCATTCAGTGTTTTGTTGGAAGATTTGTTCAAATGCCATAATCATATGAAGAATTCTGAATCTGTTCAGATCACAAAAACAAAATGCCACAACTTCAAATCACCACTTAGCAAAATGGTTATTTGACAGATTTACCAATCCTTTTAGATAACAAGAAAAACGTACCTTTTTCTCCTCTTTCTTGGGTGGGAGCTCCATGATTTCATTTGCAGGGGAGAGACGTTCTACTGTTGAGCAAAGTGAGGGCACAATAGTGTGTAAGCTGTGTGAGACATGCAGCTTTGTTCAGCGAATGTTGTTGAATGTGTTGGTATGAAAAAGCAATCACAGCTGCAGCACATAAGTTCAAAAAGGAGCTTGAACTTCCAGGAAAAACAATCGAGTAAAGCTAATCTTTAATCAGGTCTTCCGAGTTCCACTTCCTATTTTTGTGGCCTTCCTCCCCACCCATCCACAGCACCTTCTGTTTCTATAGGGGGGAAAACTACACAAGTTTCCATGTTCACATTAGCCTCAACTAAAATGCCAAAGCAGGAGACAGCAGAGGCAATGGGAGGGAATCATGAGACCATCAGAATACATTAGATTACTAAAAGCTTTCATCAAATATATGCAGCCTGATTAAATGATGGCATGCTAACTGAAAGTGCATGGATCTTTTGTTTGGTCATTGGGTTCAAGAAACTTATGGACACTTCTGATTGTAGACTATAAACTACTAAAACTCTTAGCAAAATCATAACCAAAGTCAAGGCAGAAGTGGTGGGGAAATCACAGTATGTTTGGGCTTTGGGGGGAAAAAAGGGAAGAAACTCCATGTTTACCATATGTGGGAACGGAAGCCAGTGATGTGCCAGCTGGGCGATGGACAGGCTGCTTTGATGCTGTAAAATTGCTGAAAATGAGAAGAAAATATTATCTTTGAATGTTTATATTACTGTCACTTCCAATAAGGGTGAATGATTTCTAATCACATCAAAAGACACACACACACACATACAGAGGAAAAGTGTGTGTGTCTGTGGGGGGGGTTCCTGCTGATTTATTGTGCAGCACATCTGTTTACAGCTGCTTGTTTCTGGACAGAGATGAGACAAATAATCAAACAGCTAAAAACACGCAAGATGGAACTGAGTGAGTCATCCTTGAATTGACAATATGGTTTACTGATGGATGTTAAATTAGCCTTACACCACTGAAACTCTATTCACAAGAGTGAGCCTGGTTGTTTCTGGGTTAAGAATTAATCCAGAACCCAAATCTTCCTGTTTGGCAACAATTTGCATGTTTGCAGACCGCGTTGTGCTTTATTCCATGGTTTGCAGCTGGGTGCCCAATGGACAGTTTGTTTGAGAAACAGGAAAGTAGAAGAATAAACTAAAATAAAACAGTCAGTTTCTTGCTGCTGTAAATTTTCCATTCATGTGTTCCCAGCAACAAACTCTTTCTATACATAAAAGGGCACTTAGCCCAGCCACGCAGAAAAGGTCACAACCCATGAAGTCAACTTAGCAAACAACAGCGAGAATCCACCAAGAATGCATCACACACATGGTGAGAAATGTGGAATGCTGACTGCTGTTTGAGGTTACAAATACTGTACTTGAGCTTGTTAAAGTTCACCAGTTTCCTAACAGAGTGTCGAGCTCAGCGAGTCAGGTGATCGACTAACAGGTACCCTGCAAAGTGTCACTGCACCGTCCAATCACAGTGCTCGGTTTCTTAAAACAGCAGGAAACAATGGGCAGATATACTCCCACTCGATGAAGTAACATCAAAGTGAATGAGGAGGTGGGAGTGTTGGGCTCAGAGGAGGTCTGTTATGGGTTAGTTGACCCTGTTATTTTTTTTAACATCTCCATCTAAATTGTGCAAAAAAGTATTTAAAAAGCAAGAAAGTTCAAGAAAACACCTCATATTTATTGTTGGTGCTAAAAGCCCTGAATCTAATTTAAACTATTTTATTGGTATGTGTAGAACATCTGTACACGTTGAGCACAATGCTACATTTAAGTGAAATCTTAGTATGTTTGTTTAATCACTGATTGCTGTCATGTCATATAACATAAGTATCAATTATGCCATAATACAGAGAAAACATTTATCATTGGTCGTTTTTAGATCTTTTGTAAAACAAAAAAAAAAACAGAATTCTAAATTGTAAAAATATGGTTAAAAAGTCAATAAATATGCCATTATAAGCTGCTGAAAATCATGTGGAGTAATGATACATCCATATCACCCTCTTAAGTTCTGTTGCCACTGACCTGTAGTTTGTGGTTCCAGTCCTTGGAGCAGTTACTGGAGCCTTGCCACTGGCCTCCTGCAAGCAGAGTGAGCATTAAACACAGCCTTCTGTATCTCACTGCTAGGAGGAAATCTCACAACAACTCAGACAAAGTTGAGGTGCTGACCACTCCCAAAGGAGCAAAAAACTCCCCTGGGTCCTATCCTCCCCTGCCTACACACAGCACCACTCATGATCTGTCTGGGCTGACTGTGATTTCAGTCAGATTACAGCCTACAAAGCTGATTTAATCACACCAGAAACGGGAACAGCACAAGAATCCACAACATTTTTTTTTTTTGCCAAGGTTACAACAAAGTCGCTCTCTAAAAGAAGCACTGAGGGATTGCAAAGGGGAGTTATCAAATTACAATTTGAAGAAATTTGATTTCAGAAGTTCTTCATTTTTTGGCAGCCAGAGCTACACAGCTGAGATGGGTGCAGGGAATTTGCAGGCAGGTAAATTAACAGAGCAGCTCAATCCAAATGCAAGGCAGGCAGGTGATTTCAAGGCTGTCATCCAGGCCACAGAGGAAAACAAAACTCAAAAAAACAAACACGTGGCCAAAGCTAGACAAGCAGGGGGATCTCACTGAGACTCACAGCCTTCACTGGGAGTGAGGGGAGTAAGGGGGAGGGTGGGATTCTACTAGATTGGTGGCGAGGGGGGGATGCTGCAGCAGAGAGAGTCAGGAGGGGGCCTCAGTACCTCACCCCGGCCTCGTCGCTGCTGCTTCTTCTGGGAAAGTCTCCTCTCCAGACCCTGGATCTCCGAGTCCAGCTCAGCCTCAAACCGACTCAGCTCAGAGACCAGACTGGCCTGAGCCAGCGATGGAGTTGGAAGGGCAAAATTAAAACAACAATTCACAGTGTGACTTTTGTCCCTCCCTTTTAGTGGACAAAAATCGGCAATATCTTGGTAGAGCAAATACAGAAAGTTGTGTCAAAGCTGCTCACCTCAACTGAAGGTGACTTTGGTTTCTCAGGCTGTTTCTTCGGAGACAAATAAGTCTAAGGACAGAAAAAAATATATAGTGAACAGAGGTTGTCATAAAACTGTTTGTAGTTACTAAACTAAACAAGTAAACAAAATTTAACTTGTTTAAAAATACATGCAGCAAGGCCGAATTAGCAACCAGGAAAAGTGGAAAACTATCCTTGGGCCACAGATAGCAGGCATCCATAAGGACTGATTATATATAATACAAATGGGGGTTTACACCAACATCAGCTCTATATAGGGACATATTCATTATTAATCTGCCCTCATGTTCCATATCAATAAATATTAAACAGATTAAGTTGTGTTTTTATGGTTTTATTGGTGCTTACAGGGAAATAATCATGCTGCCATGTGTAATGTCCTTCATGTGCACTTTAAAACATGCTGTAGCTGTTCTATGAATTGAAACTGTATGTTAAATGTTCAAATAAATTCCACCTAAAGAGCTGTAAAGGTCAGTACTGTATGTAGGTTATTTTTATTCTAATTTCAGAAATCAAATTTCAAGCGGTGAGAGTTTTGTATCTTTCCTTCAGAAACAATTTAAGAGGGATTTGGGCACATGCTGGATGTCCAGTTGCCAACAGAGCCATAAGGAAACATCCATAGTTTAGAGAGCTTATTTTAACTAGGCAGCCAATACTGCTTTCAGCCTCAGAAAATGAACATGAGTACAAGCAGCTGACTCTATCAAGTATTACTTTAAAAGGCTGTGCTGGCGAGATCCACAGACACCCTGCTCAATTTCCTGATTTTTTCTGTAAAATCTTGGCTGAATGTGTCCCTCGGAGCGCCAAAAACTACTCCTCAATTGGACGTCATCCTCGCTGCAATCATTATAATATCACTGTGAAGCAGCACAACACCTGATATGGTCTGTACACGGATTTTCTAAACGCCATCGAGGGGATAGAACATTGGGCCGCTGTCATAAAGAGGAAATGAATTAAGTCTCCATGCTGTGAGCCATTATACACCACAAGAGGTTAACACCATAATACGGATCACAAGACACCTCCGCTCCCGTGGGGGAGTGGAAACAAAGATTCCTTTTCTTCACAAGCACAGACACATGGCACAATATGCACCAGATCTGGGACAATGTTGCAAGATCCATTCAAATCACTGTAGAGACGCCGCTCTGGAACTCACCAGGGGTATTTGAACACAGAGACACATACAAACGGGTGCACACTCAATTGCAGCAGCACAATGAATCACAACCCCAATGGTAAACAAATACTGTATGAGTCAAAGTGTCAACCTCACCAGCTTTGTAAATCAGACATTCAGTACAATACCTGATAGAAACACTAATAGAAAACACTTGGATAATGTATTTTCTTGTCTAAAAATATCAATGAATGAAAGAATAAAAGGAGGAATGAGCACATGTGGTGGGAAGCAGCTGATACACTGGTGAATGACCACACTCACAAGTTATCAGACACCTTGCGTGAGAAGATGAAATACGAGGACTCGTACTGTAATCCTTAAAGAAAAGGTGCCCATCCTCAAACCTGTTCTTGAGCGGAAAGAATCCCTGTGACTGGAGCTTGCAACAGTGTTGAACAAATCTACATAATCGTGCAGAAACACTTACTTTTTTCAGTGATACCAGATCTTATTTTTAAACCGTGGCGGCATGTGAAGTCGTACCTGGCTGTGGCTCTCTGAGGTGGTGCTCCTTCCGGGCTCAAAGTCGAATATGCTCTTGGGTTGAGGGGGCTGTTTTCCCGGGTCCGACAGCTTATCTACATCCTCCCTCCTGAAACACAACACCCCAATACACACACATACCCAGACACACACACACACACACACACACACCATGGACAACTACTTAATCATGGCTTCATTGTGAGTGCCTGTAGAAACAAATCCAAACTTGTCTCTCCCACACGTTTTCCCTCCACTGCTCTTGGCCTTAGTTTTGGTTGGTATTCAGGTGAAGACGTCACCTACAGATGTTATCTGATGTGGAAAATAAATATACAGGAGTGGTGCATAATCTACCATCAGTAGATGAAAGAGATCAATATTACATACACAAACATAAGTATACTGTTAAATCTCTGCTCTTACTAAACATCTGAAATTCTAAATCCAAGGTCTCTGGAGGTATGGAGAGGTTACGCGTAAATCCAGACTAACTGTTTCTACCTGTTTCCAGTTTGTGTGCTAAACTAAGCTAAGCTAAGCTAATTTGCTGCTGGCAGTACACATTTAGACATATTTAACTGCTGAGAATCTACTGCATTTCTGGGCAAGATGCAAAAAATGTGCATGTTTCCAATTCTGTCTCTCTAGCTTTAAGTGTGACTCTTGTTTTGGGCCGTCTTGTGTCACGTTATTGGCCTTTAGGTTTGATTTTCACACCAAAGTGAAAAAGAGATGCAGCTCCCGTTGACTGCAGACTTTAACAAACTGCCCTAAGGTGTGAAAGTAAGTGATTTCCACTCTGTCTGTGTGTACCATGTGATGGACTGGAAAATTGCCTGTGTACTTTCCAGCACGTTCTGGGATACACTCAGCCAACCCCGTGACCTTGAAGCACTTAAATCAAATCAATGTAAACTCACCAGTCTGGTAGAGCTCCATACGGTGTCAGTCTGAAGAGATTCTTGTCATTACTGTCTTCTATGGTGGCAGACAACTTGAGCCCTGCACATCAGATGATCAGTGCTGGTCAGTCTTAAGTATGAATTAATGATGTATCTATGGACAGGACAACAATGTGGAGTCACTTACGTTCAGCTGACCAACGCTCTGAGTCCTCTGACTCAAGTTCTGGTAAACAAGTACAAAAGAGATACATAAATACATACATAAAAGATGGGTGTTTTTACATAGATAAATCAATAACAATACCATAGCTATACATTTCTAGTGCATTATTAAATAAATCCTACAATATGCATGGATTTGTCTCAGTGAGACTGCACTCATTGTTACAGTGTTTGTGCAGGACAGAGTATTCTACATTCTTAAGTAAATCCAGAGTGATGTATGTATGTTATCTGGATGATATATGTCATGTTATGGCTGGTCAATGTGGAGCCATTTCTAACCACATTAAACTATGTCAGAGGAAAAAGGTTTCCCACAGCATCTTCAGATGTCATCAAACTCAATAAGTTGTATGCTCACGTGATAAGTTACACTGCAGCAGAGATTCTCAGTGCTTTGAAATCCAAACTCGTTTGAGAAGACAAATCACAGAGGGGGAGAGTTTCAAACATTCCTCTGAAACAGAGCTGATCCAATGTAATCCACTAAAACCACCTCTGTGCTGCGGCAGTGCCATTAACCATACAAATAACAGGGAATGTGTCTCCATTACGCAACACGTAATAGAGACAAATGGAGAGAGAGATCTGGGAGGGGCTAAGATAAGAAGTGGGATTATAGTCAGAGCTAATAAAACCAAATGATGTAAGACATATGGGCTCTTTCATCGTGTCTTATTTTGCCTATGCAATAATCTGTTTGCTGGATCCCCTCGGCAGTAGCTGACGCGGGCAGAGAGGAATTCACTCTGGACCTGAGTGTGTGAGAAGAGGAGGAGGAGGAGGAGGAGAAGGAGGAGGGGGAAGTCCTTACCTTCTGGCTTCTTGTGAATCTGTCTGAACATGCTCTTGTACCAGTCTCTGGGCTTGTTCACACTCTGGTATAAGAAGAGAGGGAAGGTGCATAAAGTAAACAAAGCTGTTGGAATAAGGTTTTGAGAAAAGCAACTCAACCTTGTGTGTGATATTAGGAAGTGCTTTTTAATCTTACGGATCTGGAGGCAATGGGCATCCCAGTTTCATCCACTGGACCAATTCCAGAGAACTTGATGAGCCTCTCCTCCCTGGTGGGAGTCCAGCTGCGTGGTAAAGTGGCACAGGCCTGGACACCATTGGACAGTCCACCTAAGACACAACAACACCATTTAAATAATCATATTGTTTTGACTAGTTGATTTCAGCTAAAGTTGACAAGCTAACAAATTAAACTAAATTTAAACTCTGTTCAGGTTTTTAAGAACATGTTGCCTTTTCTAATTGTCTCCATCCTCTGATGTAAACATCCTTACCATATGACTGTGAGGGGCCATAATAGGATCCAAAGCTGAGAGTTGTCGGGCCACTTCCATTCACCTCTGAAACCTGAAGAAAGACAGAGTGATTTTAAATATCTCAGTGTAATGTGAGTGAAACCTACAACAGTGATGGCTGCAAAACATAACGCGCATGACTGGATGTATAGTCTGTCATTCTTCATAGGTCCACAGGGAGGAGCACTTGTTTACTGAATTTCATCCACTCCCCCTCAGTATTGTTATTAACACAGCCTCCAGGATATTTATGTGCATACCTTGAACTCTCCAGATGGCAGCCTTGCAGAGCGAAAAGGACTCAGAGGAGGGGTCGGGAGTCCAGGGGAGATGACAACCTCATGGGTCATCTCTGGAGATGTTAGTATCCTCTGCCCTGAATAATCTCCAGACTCCCCAGAGAAGATAATCCGGGAGCCATTTGTGTTGCCAACTGCATCCGCAAGTTGCTAAACATAGAGGAAATGAGAAATATAGATGAATACAAACAATGCACGAACTTTGCTCCTGTCATGTCCTCCTGCTGGCCCTGGGTAAACACTGTTGTCTATTGGGAGGTCATGTGAACTTGTTAGCGGCCCGGCTATTCTCCGGAGAATAACTGGACTCTGTGGGGGAGCCTCAGATGAAAAGGCCCCTAATTTATTTAAAGCGGGACCAGTGGGAAGTGGTGTTCCACCCTCTTCATCATCTCTCTTGCCACAACCACAGAGAGGCCTTATTCAAGGTGCAGAGTGGGGGCACTGAAACAGGAGAGGACCATTATGAGCCCATTAACTCCCTATTCACCAGGCTTCCCTATTCTCCAGCCAGGGGGCGGAGCTGAGGCCAGTGAGGTTGGGAAAGGGTCGTTGATGTCAACCTCAAAGACCAGCAGGGTTAGCAATAGTCTAGTGGTTTCCATAGTGATCTTTTTACACCACCTCCCGCTCATGATGACCAGTCTAGCTCTTCTATTGGAACGCTGCGTATTTCAATCAGGTGCTTTGGTCACTCTGTGCGGTTGTCGTAGGGTCATGGGGGTCATGGGAAAGCCCCCTCGTGCCTCTCATCTACAGTGGCTAATGGTAAAACTGTCATCTGTACCAAAGGCATGTTGTTTTGACACTAGCCTGCCCTGGGCTGACTTTTGCGTGACACTTGCATGTTGCTCCTGGATTTAGATGTGTTAATTCAAGACAGTGGGTTTTGTTCAAAGATTGAAAATGTCAATATTTAGCATAATTTAAAAAAAACTGCTTTACCTGAGACTGCATGTGATCTGTTATGGTCCTTCTGTGATGGAAACCAAACTTGTTTACCCAGCATCAACAAGTATCTGCAGAGACACACAAGCACAAACACTTACACAATTTTCATTTAACTGTTTTCCAGAAGAGCCCTAGCAATAATATCAGCCATGCTACATTTCTTAAAGCGAGAACCCTGATAACAGAGCGTTGTTGGATCAAGAGTAATGTTTTGTGTTTTGGTTTAGATTCTGTATTTCAAATCAAATAGCTGCTCATCAGATTGTCAGTTCATTGCTCCACTATGTGGATAAATATATAAAGTGACATCCTGGAGTAATGTTACAGAGGAAAATCACTGTGATATTGAAATATTTCCTACAAGCAAATTTCTTTCTTTTTTTTTATAGATATTTTTAGGGCTTTTACGGCCTTTGTCATGATAGGGACAGAATGAGAGAGACAGGAAGGACTGTGAGTCACATTTGAACTTGTTTGGGACTATAGCCCACGTGGTACGGGGTCTATGGAATGAGCAACTGGAGCTTATTTGATAACTATGTTGATGTTGTTCAGGACTACAAATAAATGAGAAAAGTGTTAACATAACATTTATGATTTATTGTACATTTATTAAAACAGATATTTTGAATTACAGTGTCTGTGAGAACTGAACGATCGGAAGATTGTATCCAATTTTTTTTTCTGTCTTGTCTATCTTGTCCCTTGTCTCATCAGCTGTGTGGGGCTCTACAAAGCCTCTCTGTCATAAATCTCGTCTTACATTCAGGCAGACCTGACAACTGTTCCATTATCCCATCCCACTGCTATTCCAGAGAGGGAAAGTTAGCGTCACCCACTTTTTTCCCTGTTACTACGGAAAAACCCACCCAAAACAATAAGTGTGACTCACATTACTGCCTCACTCTTCCCATTTATACAGTGTTGTAATCAGCTGGACTTGAGGGGACTGGATGATGGAGACGGTCAGCTACTGGTGATGGAGACCAGCTCCTAATCGGTCGCACCTCAGAAAAAGTCCAAGCCTGGTGTTTCAACATCAAAGGCATGGGGAGAATGAGGGGGAGGCTGTTTCCGCTCCTCCAAGAGACAGGCACCTCTGAACAGCAGTAGCTAAATGAGCCATAATAACAGTGTAGGAGAAGAAACCAAAGCCAGTGCACAGCCCAAATCCCTCCGACCATGGCCTCTGCAGAAGCAAGTTGCTCAATGATTCTTATTCTTCCGCATCAAGACACAAGTAAACATCTTATCTGTTGAAGCAAACATTAGCTTTAATATAAGGATTTAACTATTATTTATGTTCTAGAGCAATCTATGGCTCTGTGGCAAAGAAAGTAACAACCAATAGTGGACTATATACTGGCTGAGAGCAGCCCAACGCACTGATGAGTTTTCCATGTGGCATTTGCAGTTGAGTATTAGAGTCTATAATCACTGTGGTGAAGAACTAGAAACTATACTCACTCAGAGTCTCTGTGTCAGGGTTAAGAAACAGCAGAGCACGTACGGGGATAGAATCAATGTTCCAGTTTCCAGACAACGATGTCATTTGATCTGAGTCATCATCTCCCAGTAAAAGCTGTTACATAACAGGAAAAATATGGGAATTGGAGGATTGTGTCTACGACAATACCGTTACAGCTCAGCCATGACAAACGACCTATCGCCACCCAAAGCAGTCACAGACAGCTGATTATCTGTCCAACAATGAGCAACACTCAAACAAGCAGCATTGTAAAAAATGACTTGTCCATTCATACCTCGCTTGTGCAGGCTGCTGCCCACCATTAGGGCCCCATCACACTGATGACCGAATGTCTAGGTGAGGAATTCACTATCATTTTAAAGAACTACTATTTCCCACACATGCCCATTTAATTCAAGAAACAAAAAGTAGCTTTTTCACTGCTACATTGCTACCATTTGAGTATCAACAGCAGATCTGTTTGTGATATAGGTCGGTGTTGGCATGGTTACATGAAATTTACAAACACATTTATGAATGAGATTTAAAGGAGCACTCCACTGATTTACCATGTTATAGTAAGTTCCACAAAAGACTAAAGCACCAGTGAATGAGATTACCTGCCTTTTAATCTCTAATACGGGTCAATCTTAAAAAAAACACCAGCCCCAACATATCCCATAATGCTCTCAATACCATATCATTACACTCTTACCTCTAAAATTTCTTCCAGGCTCTTTCTCTATAGGATTGAATTATTGTTCCTATAAAAAAATATATTAGAAGTAATACTGAGGACGTTTGTTTTCACTATTTTATTATCTCTATTTCTGGGGCTCCGTCCAGCCTAAAAGCTGAAACCCATGTGTCACTGACGTAGCATCCGGATGAGTAAGCTCATGTCATAACAGTGTCTCTGCATCTCATTTCTCTGGGGAGCAAAAATCCAACAGAGAAATACCCAAGTGCATTCCCTGTTTGAGAGCACCAAACACAATCCTGCCTAATAAGGAGAAATCAGTGTTGATATCTAGGAAGAAAATCCCTGTCCAGAAGTCTGGCTCTCTCTGGGTTTGGTCTGAACGCCCAGTGCATTCTTATGTAATTACTGAGACTCAACAGCGGAGGCAGCTATAAGCTTTCTCGTGTAGACTGGGTTTTAAAATTGGCAATGTGTGAGTACCTTGATGCTATCGCTCTGAAAAATGTGGACGTTATAGCCTGTGTATTTACAAGACAAACCCCCCTAGGTGAGAGGTCCATAATCACCACTGGATCAGTTATGGAAGGAAAACAGAGCCATAAAAGGCCCACGTGCATCTCCAGATGAAGATGAAGTGATGTCCTACTTTAGACATGCCCTCACAACACCAGTATTTTGAACATCCAGCTCACTAAAAACACATTTCTTCTTCTGTAGCATCCTACTCTTGCTTTACATTTGGTCAGGGTAACCAAGGATTTACTAAATGAGAATCAAGGGATTTTGGTATGGAAATCTCTGACTCTGTTCCCAGGAAACTCATCCGGTCTCTTGGAGCACTGGACCAGATGTTCATCTCTGTAAACGAACCCTGGAAACAGAAGTGTGCTCAGCTCCGTCAGCTATGTAAAATTAAACAACTGTGTTGTGACATAGTTCAAAAAACTAAATTTGGCATGAAGATTTCGTTTTCTTCTCCCTTTTTTTTTTTATCTGAAAGGAGCGGATGAGGAACCAGACTATTATGTGAAGTTGCTGAGCCAGAGCAGACCTACTCAGCAGCTTCAAGGTCAGTGAACCTCACCACACCCCTGTGATTCCTGAGAATCACAATGGGAGGTTTCAACAGCAGGCAACAGATGCACAATAGTAATGCAATAGTAACACAACAGACTTCCAAATGTGTGAATACATAGTTGACTATATAAATGCCATTCAGCACTGCAGCAGGATCAACTTAGACACAGAAAACTTGCTATGAGGTCAACATCTCTCTGGACTAATTAGTCATCACACTTGTCACTTTTCCACAGAAGGATGAGACGAGGTCTTTCTGAGAAGACCCTGACCTATGATGACCTCCTTCTGCAACACACGCAGAGCTACTTGCATTGTTCTCACTAGGAGTAATGCTGTCAAGGTGACCACACATACCCTAATGAATAACTGTCACAGCACTGATCCATATAACCCCTGTAATCTGTTGGGTCAGGAAACTAATGATTTGTGGTCAGAGGTGGAATCGTGTTGTCCATAAATCATCTGCTGCACAAGCAAGTGGCATCACAGAATATCTTGGCATTATGAGCAGAGACAGTGGACTTTAAATAAAACAAATAGAAGTGGCACTTATGAGTTATTCTCCATTTATTACTAGAGGTGTTATCCGCTGCCACTAGTGCTGGGTGCTAAGCAGAAATGTTAATCATTGACTCCATAAGGTGGAAACTGTCACACAGAGTCTGTTGAACGGGTCCAATCCATTAATATGAATGAAACTGGCCAAACATATGAGCTCAATATTTGCTTAAGGTGGTCATTTTGTTTGGTTGAGCGCTGACCTGTAGTACAGTTATGATTAAACATATGTAACAAAATAATCTGCAAAACAGACTCTGATCTCCAAATGAAGAGGTTAGTTCCTGTTAACAACGTGACAGACGGCAGGGTAAAGTCTTATCACCGATTTGCACGAACACTAAGTTACTGCTGGTCAGCAAGTTACATAACAAGAAAAAAAACTGAAGTAATTCTGCCTTAAAAAGCAATGAAAAGTAATTAAAAGCACATTTTGTGAATAAATAAAGCAGCCATTTATTTCTAAACACATTACATGAGTCACTCTGGAGTTATGTGAAAGATGTTAGAGGTCCTGTGAGGTTGATAGCACAGCCACACTTGCCCCTCCGCAACTTAGCAGATGTGCAGACGCAGTCCATACAAGGTCCTGGGGCTGCAAGTTTATGATATGCAGTTATTGGGGGATACACACATTTATCAAGAGGGAGGTATTTTACCTCCTTGTATGGTGCTCCTCCAGTCTGAGCAACAGGAGGAGTCAGGCTGTGTGCTTCTTGTCAATGAGGTGGCATTGTGTTCCCGGGAAGACCTGCTCAGCAGTAAATCACAGCCTCTCTCTCTCTGAGAAGAGCACAACGCTGAACTGAAGTACTGTGCAGTTTTATCAGATTTGCTCATAAAAAACAAACAGACAATATATCATTGAAGATACTTCCCCACTTCCCCTGTTTGCGTCAGCATGTTAAAGTAAAATCCTGAGGAAAAATAACACACCAGAGGGGGGAAAAAATGTCACAAATCCTCATCATGCCTGTCATTCTGCATCTTCAAAGCTGAGTGCAGCCTGTGGATATGAGCACTGGCAGCTCGACCCCTCAGTAATATCACAAAGGGGATCAGAGCTGGCTGTGGAAATCACCCTGACAGTAAGGGGAGCCTCCAGTGATGCCTGGACGGTCCTGGGGCCATTAGGCGTAATAGCTGCAATAAGGGCTGGCATGTTGGGAAACACTGCCCACGGTGCCCTCTCTCCGCGCTCCAGCTGTAACTCACAGCTGCTCTCCCGCAAGTCTGTCTCAACATCAAAACTATACACACATCACATGGGTCAACTTGTTTTCCATTGCAAAAAAGCATGAGTCTCTGTTTTTTAAGACACTGTGGTCCTGCCCAAGTCTGCAGCACTAATCCTGTGGAGTAAGCATGTAAGCGTGTAAACCTGGGAGGTGACAGGTTACTCACTCTTTACAAAACACTCCCGCAAAACAGCTGAGCACATACGTATCTATACAGTCACCATGTTTATGATGACTGAAACCTGCGTTCCCATGGGAAAGAGTGCACTCACCTTTCACAGTGGCAGCTCAGCACCTCACTCTGTTCTCTGTCCCGCAGCACGCTGTCGACCTGCCCTGCTCCCTCTCCCACATGAAACTAGCCAGGACACACAAACTCTCTCCCTCTCCCTCTCCCTCTCCCTCTCTCTCTGTCTCTGTCTCTCCCAGCCCTTGCTCTGCCTGCCTCCGTGCAGAGAGGACTTCCCGGTTGACAGGCATCACCATAGCAACCAACTTCAGGCCCCCGTTCAAAAGCCACCCTGCTTCTTGGCTTGTCAGTGCGGGGCACCTCCTTCAAGTGAAGCGGCGCTATTGTTGCGATAAGGTGATATTTCACAGCACAGGGTTAACCAAAGGGGAACGCAAACAGTTCATCACCTCCACCACCCAGATACTGACCAGTGCATGGCACCCCCTCCTGACTTTATCTCCCCCGTGTCTCCCACTCCTTTTATGTGCTTGTTCACCCTGTGTGTGTGTGTGTGTGTGTGTGTGTGTGTGTGTGTGTGTGTGTGTGTGTGTGTGTGTGTGTGTGTGTGTGTGTGTGTGTGTGTGTGTGTGTGTGTGTGTGTGTGTGTGTGTGTGTGTGTGTGTGTGTGTGTGTGTGTGTGTGTGTGTGTGTGTGTGTGTGTCAGTGTGTGTGGAAAGGCCAGGTCTCTGCCTAGCTGAAGGCATGAAGACAGAATAGGAGCTCTTTCTGTTCCAGTGGCTCTGGAAGCATTTCGGAGTCATTACTCTACTACATGCAGTCAACCACTGACAGCACAAAGTCCTGCTGACTTCTCTCCCATGATCACACACCCACACCAGAAAGACTGTTGAATGCCATGGCTGAAATAAACAACAAGCGACTGAAACATGTTTTGCACTTTTAACTGCAAATTATTCAAAGTAGGAGATGCGGTATTTGCACTGATAAGTCAGTCAAATTCCAGTTGGGTGGTTGGTTGGTCAGAGCTCAGAGCCAAAAAACTTTCAAAAAGGAATGAAACACATTCTTAAATACCGCTGTTGTTCTTGCATACAAATCTTGACCAAATAAAAAAACCAGGATTTCCAGTTTGTCTGCGCCTCTTGCCAATGAAGACAAAAAACTGTGAAACCTGAAATCTAACCTGCTGACAGACTTGTTCTGGCACCGAGTCTGCAGCTGCTACAGGTAGACTCTGTAACGAGGTCCACGTTGCAGGTGAGTGAGCCAGTCACCTGCTCACGCGTGCAATCAGCTTTCTTAGTCATACACATTAAGCGTTTCTGGCAATAAGATGAAGACTGGGCGGAGAATAACATGAAACATGGTGTAGTTAGTGGTTTATCCATTTGTTTCAAAGTATGTGTCTGTGTGTGTGTGTGTCAATTCCAACTTGAAATGGAAGGACTCAGCTCTTTTTTAATAATTCAGCGGTCTGGCTTGGTAGAGAAGGGCAGATATCCACTTACAGAGCCTGTTCTCTCCATAGGCTTGTTTTTGCCAAACGGTTGAGCCGCTGAACCTGGAGGGCAGGCCGGGCAGGACCGGCTCCAGGCTCCAGGCTCCAGGCTCCAGGCAGAGGCTCCTTTTGGTAATCTGTGTCCCGCTGGAGCAGACTTTCACCCCGCTGTGACCACATCTGACACCCTGTCACTCTGCAGCCAAATGAGGTAATCACGCAAGAGGTGATTGCAGCTTTGGCCTGGGACTCAACACCTCTCCCACACTGGATCCTTGTTCACTTTGTCTTTTCACTAAACAAACACAGGGCTTCACCCATTTCCCCCCTTTTAACACAGAGAAACATTGTCGGGACAGGAGGGAAGATGGTGTTGTACCTCTCTGCGTCTGAGATGAATGGACTCCGGTACAACTTTACCATGCTGTAAAGGCCTCTCTCACTGAGTGGTATGTTACTACAGAAGCTCATTAAAGAGCTGGAGAGCCGTGGATTCCAGCGAGTGAATAAACCATGACATAAAGCTGTTATGTAACACAAACCTATATCACTTAATTACTACAGCCCGAGGCTTGTCATTAAACTACCAGCTCTCTCAGGATACAGCAAGTCTGTGAAAATAACACACAAGGTGAAACTTGGCAAATAGAAAGATATAACCGAGGAGATTGGAGTGAGCAAACAGCACCGCAGAGGACAGACAATGTGCACTGGACATCATACAATACTTGCACGTGTCACCTCTACCACAGGTTGATCTCTGAGGTTGGGATTGAGGAATGTCTCTGAGAACAAACAAAAGAGCATCAGGGTTTATTTTGCTGGTAAACAACATTTCTCTGAGCCGTGCACGTCCCAGGACTCAGATTTTTACTGTTGGCCGACGAGGACAAACGTTGTTAGGACAGTCATAAATCTTCATGGGATCTACTGTTGTAACGATTCTTCTGATGAGACGTTTTGTGTCAGTGAAAGAAAAAAAAAAAGATTAACGAGTATATTTATAAAGTAAAAATGTAAACACGCTGAAATGCCTTGTAGACTAACACAACAACTAAAGCCACAACAGGGAGATTCAGGCTGATAATAAACTACTTTTGAACAACACACACAATAAAATATTTGGCGTCTGACTGAAGTCAAGTCTTCCTCATATTTGCCCTGTCCCATGTACCTGCTCAACTGTTGCTCAACAGCGTTGTGAGAGAAAACAAACTGCCACCACTGTGACAGATCGAAGATAAACAGCCCTAACGTGTTTGTCACAGTGGTTTCCAGTGACAGAAAAAAATCCAGTGGTCAAGCATAACAGCAACAACATGATGCTCAGATATGTGTCTGAGGCAATCCCAATTAAAAATGTAACTCAAAACTCAAAACTCAAAAGTAACAAATACAAATAGAAGTAGGAAGTCAGTCACATGACAAGCACAGTGTCTGGGAAAACATCTTTTCAACTCTGAAGCTGCATTTCCTTGTGATATGAACCTTTGCTCTATAGTCATGGTGTGAAGTGGCAGCACAAGCTGTGCAGTACTTACAGGCGAGCCCGGGCTGAGCAGTGAGGTCTCCTCAGTGCAGAGGGAGAGAGGAAGTGAATGAAAAAGAAGGAGGGAACCACTGCTACTCCTCTCTCTCTCTCCCTCCCTTTTTTCTCTTTCTAAGGGCAACAGAGTGTCTTTTATCTTTACTGAATGATTCAGCGTGGGTCTGAATGTTTGACTGGGTGTTCGTGGGCGTGTGTACGTATGCATGCGTCTTACTGTTTGCATGTCTGTGTGTGTGTGAGCGCGCACTGTGGAGCTCATCAGGGAGAAGCCACTCAGTAATAGTTTCCATCCACAGCTGGAAACAATAGAGATTCCCATACAGGCCCAGGCTCGGTGGCACCGCCCTCTAGTGTTTTAAAGCAATGGAAGAGGTGGAGATTTGCTTAGCCATCTCAACTAAAGAGGTCTGAGTGATACACATATTATAACAGCACTGTCTAGTCACTGCCTTTGGTCTTTACATGTTGTGTCCCATTCACAACGAGCAGAAAAGAGTCATTTCTATGAGATCCAGAGGGCTCAGCTGTCTTCTTCACCTGTTGCCTCCTGAACATCCAGGAAAGTACTACAAATAACCAATAACTACAAATGTATACACACATAGACCCACTCACACACGCGCACAAACACTGGAGAGCCTCAGAGAAGTCTCAGTATTTCCATGTTCTGATCCAGCAGCAGGCCTGACGTACTGACCTTGTTTGAGAAAACCCCCCTGCAGCAAAGCCAAAAGGAGAAGTGCTACTGCTTTCCTTTTATAAATCCAGTGTCATCAGCTGCATTTCTGTAACAGCAGTGCACAATTGAAGCCCCCAGGGAAGTTCATGCGACAGCTCCCACTCCTATTCTTCCTTGTCCTGAGATATGAGTGTGCAGACGTCTGCTGGATTTCTCCAGCCTGAGTCCAGAAGCAGCTCTCAGCTCTGCCATCCAAGATAAATATTTAACAGGTTGGCTGCCTGCAAGATCAGAAACCAAAGGTCACATCTGTCGTCTTCTTCGTCTTCTGTAGTCCATCTTGGCACTCAACCCAGGGAGTGTCATGCAACAGATCCACAGAGACACCTTAGACAAAAATCTGACAAGCAAGAAACATGCCACTGACAGATACTGGAAGACATATTTACTTTCTCAAACTTTGCCTTCACTTGTCTTAAGGTTTACTATATCATAATATAATGTTTCTTTTGTTTTGTTTTGTGGAAACCTGGAAATAATTTTCTAGAACAATGTACCATTTCTGAAAAAGCAGTGAACAAGATACACTTTGCCAAAATATTCTCTCATTTCACAGAATTGATCATTTAATAACCACTCAAATGATAAGCAGTACCACACTGCCTCCCAGAGGCTCCACAGGAGAACCACTGTGTGGAGTTTGTATTTTAGCAGATGAACCAACAGATGTCGCCAGAATCTCAAAGATGCCACCACCAGGCCAGAGAAATAGTGTCAAAGCGCAAGCTGTCATAAAGCAATCTGCAAATCAACTAATGCTCCTACACATATTATCAACATGTATCATAATAAACAATAAAGTGGACAATAAAGTCTTTCTATTCTATTCTAATAAATACTGCAATATGTCCAGTAGATTAAATATAGTATATTAGACTTCAAATGTATGTGCAAATGTATGACATTACCACCAATATACTTGAATATACCACCAACATGAAAACTGCTAACAGAATGAACTTCAATCTGTCCAATTTTAGAAATAACTTAAAGCGTAATCAGCAAATACGTATTTTAATGCTGGGCACTGTCCTGCAAAACCACTCTAAAATCCGTTGAAGTGGCATAAAAACAAGCTCTAAAAGTTTTTTTAGATAAAAAACACAACTATGTATCATCACTGTAATATTCTGAAGAAGCATGATTTATTGAATTGCGAGAACATGATCAAATACGCTAACCCTAACCCCTAACTCTAACTCAACATTGGTATTTAAAATCCTGCCAACATTGGTATTTCTTATTGAAAACAGACCAGATAAGAAACCCCATGTGATCTGTACACTTGTGCAATGGGCACTGTGCAATTTAACTCGCACTTTAATACACTTTGAAAGCGAGCAACGTGCAGTAACAACAGGATGTGCACTAGGGAAGTGTGCAATTCTCTAAGCACTTGAAGACCAAATGAAATCGGGCAGCATGCAATAATATCAGCACTGAACACTTCAACTCTAGCACCAGTATATTAGCACCACTTTAACATTTCACTTACTCAAAATGGAAGATGTTATTAACAATATCTTATTGTTGCCTTTTTCTATGAACACCAACCTGCCAGTGGGACTGAACACGGAAATCAGCCTTTTATGCATATTTACATGGAAATGTTCATTGATATGCATGTCTGTTATATGTATGTTGACACAACACACACAGTTATAAAACTGGAATGTATACATACCAACTTCATGAGGGTTATAATGAAGAAACAGAGTTCCTTCTTCATGGTCCAATCATGCGGATCAACCTGCAAAACAATGAGCACAAAACAACAGTAAGTTGCTAAATGGTGTTTCTGGTGTATCACAAATTCCTGCACAAGATGGTCTCCCATAGAATTATTTTTTTCTTTAATATTGATTACTGAGTTGATATTAATAGTGATCATGTAGGGTTTCCGTGAAGCTACACAATTTCAGACCTCTCAGGTAGACAGCATTTTCAGAGAGAAATCATACAATTTCATTTCAGTTTATTATTGGGTTATGGTTTTACACGTGCAATGTCAAGTTAATTTAAAAAAAGTTACGTTGATGCACAGAAAATTAACCTTGTGGCAAATGTGTAGAGCAAATCGTGTTTTTTTATTCATGGTCCACAACAGCAGGCTGAGGTCAAAACTTGTTATGAGCTTGATCTGTTGTAGCTTGTCTCATGAAGGGTTAACTCCTTGGATACATGTTATCAGCAGGCAAACCACAATGGTGATCTAACAGGGTATTTCAGGATTTGTTTTCAGTCTGGAAGATAAAATCTGTATTGTTTATCGAACACAATGAAAGATTCAAATTCATTAAAAAAAAACCTACATGTAGCAGACAAGCAAACATTTGGTAATGTGACACTCTTTCACATTGACCAAAAGCTTTTGATGTCCATTTCTTGCAGCTATATTTGGTTTCCACAGTCAAACTGCAAACGCATGACTGTATTTTGTTTAATCTGAAATGGATTAATCATTTGCTTCTTATTGATTCTAAAAGAGTCATAATGAAACTGGCTGTTCTTTCTCTTTTGAAAAGTCATATAAAAATAAGCAAAGGTTCATTACTGTAACATAAAGCAGTCCCACTAAAAGCAAAATCATAATAAGTCCTGAGCTAGTTTAATGCTATTTAACATACAAAATAAAGTCAATACTCCAGTTCACTGTCTTTACAAAAACATCATCAACATTGACATCATGACTCCTGGCTGGGTTTCAGGAAGGGAGCAGTAGCCACACTGTTATATCTGGGCATTCTGGTTGACAATAAGCTTACTTCCACTCAAGTGGACGCAGTGTGCAAGAAAGTACATCAGCGTATGTATTTTTATTGTAAACTTCGGAATTTTAATGTGGACAACACTTTTATGCAAATATTTTATTATTGTTTTATTGAGTCCGTGCTCACATTCTCTTTTATCTGCTGGTATGGCTCAATCAGCATCAAGAACAAAAATCGACTGCAAGGGCTCATTAAAATTTGCAGCAGAAGATATGTTGTCCCAAGGTGTAAATAGGCTGAAAAATTCATTTGCCCCTGTTGCCACTGGAGTCCTAAATGATTTTATGAAGTGATTGTTGTACCTGCCTGCACTTTTATCCGTTGTTGTTGTCTTGTTTGTTGTTTTTTTTTGGTTTCTTTTTTGTTTGTTTCTTTGTTATCTGTTTCCTGCTGCTTGCTGCAAAACAAATTGCCCCCAGGGGATAATAAAGATATCTTTGACTTTGACTTTGACACCAAACCTTATCAACCACTGCTGCCCAAGGACACACCAATGGTTTCTCTTGTGTTGTTTATCACAATATCCAAATTTATTGAAGCCTCGGCTGTCGATGTCCAGACATCATCGTCAACATCAGGTGATGTAGGTGCAGGATGTTCGTGTGCAAATCAGCCCCATTTTGTCTGAGCTTGTAGCAACAAATACATGAAGAGACGTTAAACCATTTGAAAAATGGATGGATGGATGGATGGATGGATGGATGGATGGACTCCTTCTAGTGAGGGAGACCTGGGTTTTTGACACTGCTGTCTGTATACTGGAGCTCCTTTAAATCAGTGCATTCAAAATGTGATATAAACTAGTTACATGTGTCTGCCATGAAATGGCACAGCTGCAGGTGAGTGCGGGCTGAGCAGTGAGGTCTCCTCAGTGCAGACCTAGGCTACTGAAATTCAAAGAAAACATAAAAAATACTACTAAAATTTTGGTTGGAGTAGGTTAACATATATCATTGTTTTTAAAACTAACCCAGACAAAGTTTGATGAGTTTAACTACAAAGCAGGCAAAAATAAATGAAGTAAAATATATATTTCCTAGCCTCAAAATTATTTTTTTCCTTCTAAAAAATTGTCTGTCTGCCTCAAGGTGCTACTTTCTTGCTACTTGTTCCTTAAAGGAGAAACTGAAAGTGTTAGAACTGACCCCTGTCTCCCCTCTACTTTGTGTGTCCTCTTGTTACTGGTTTGGACATACATGCTGCCACCTCTTGAAACCCAGAACTTTAACTCTGAACAGTAGCATCCATGTGCAGGAGCGTCCCAGTGCCCGGGGCGCTCAGTGAGGTTTGGGGTGGCCAGGCAGGGGAGAGTTTAGAGATCTGACCAGATGGGGGCGAGGCACAATATGTTGCAGGAGTGTGGCTCAACAGCTGCAAGAAAACAAAAACAAATTTGTGAATCTTGATATGCAATCATATTTTCATATTTCAGTGAATTATTTGTTCAGTCCAAACTTGGGGATTATATCACCACAACAATATGCATTTGTAACAGGAAAACAACAACAACACACATCTATCTACTGCACTGCAGTAATCAAGCAGTTTTTGCAGAATTTGAGAATAGAGCAGTTGAAAATTGACGATTTTCCTCTCTTCTACACATTTCTTTACATATAATACTACGGTATTAATGAAAAGTGTGACATGAACTACCATCAGTGGTAAGTCCATCTACTCGCTCACAAACTCTGTTGTTAATAAATGACATACAAGGTCAGATTATGAATACATTGCCCATGTTTTCTCTGTATCTTCACTTTAAACAACTTAGTTTCATTGTTTTATTATACTGTAGCAATGAAATTATAACAACCAACTATAAAATTGGAAGCAGTAATAATGAAACAGAGCAATTATCTTAGATGTGACTCATACACCTGTGGTAGGACTGTCAACCTACTACTGTCCGATAGCTGTTTACTCTCACCTGCACATTTCCCGTAAACCGCAGCCTGTGGTTTCTGTTCTTCTCTTCTCAATTACTTTACAGTAAAAGGCACAGATCACAAATACCCTCTCCCCCCATGCTAATCCTCCACTTCTTCATTTGCTAATCAACTGCTTTACTGTACTCATAATGGGGGCGGTGCGTGGCGCAGTGGGTAGAGCGGCCGTCCCATGTAGAGGCTACAGTCCTCGCCGCAGGCGTCCCCGGTTCGAATCCCGCGTCGGGCAGACCTTTCCTGCGTGTCATTCCCCCTCTCTCTGCCTCCCCATTTCCTGTCTATCTCTACTGTCATCACTATCAAATAAAAAAAAAAAGATGAAACTCATAATGAAAGAAATATAACTGCATTTTTATAAATATATATCCACCCCAAAGCCTGTCAATGTAGGTTTGAATACACTTGCATAATATACAGTACTGTGCAAATTTTTTAGGCAGGCGTGAAAAAATGCTGTTAAATCAGAATGCTTATCCATCATGCTGACTGGACCCAAATTTATTCCCAACAAACCCAAACATTCAGCCAGTGTCATTTAGAACCAGCATCAGCATAAAGAAGAACAACAAGTCCTGGAAGTCCTGGAAGTGATGGTGTGGTCTTTGAAAGCATTCAGCTTTTTTTTCCCCACACCTGCCTAAAACCTTTGCACAGTACTGTACATTAAATACATAAATTGCCATTTTTGATTGCAAAAAGTAGTAAATAAAAAAAAGCATAAATGTATTTAATAGATAGATAAGATAAAAGATATGCAAATGCAATTTTCTATGCACATATGAGATGGCAACGTAGGGCATCCCTCTAAATAGGATAAAGGTATTTAACTTGAAACTTGGAACTTGAAAACAAGAATAAATAACATCAAATCATCCAGGATTAGACACAATCTACAAGCCCAGTACCAAAAAACCAACAGACAGGTGAAAAGGCGATAAAGGAGGGATAAGAGCCTACCTGGAGGAACTGGCAAGCACAGGCGAAGAAGCAGCCTCCCATAACCAACAAGGAACAGTCTACAAAATCACCAACCTGATACGCGGAAGAAAATTCAGAAACAATGAGCATACCAGAGGTAAACAAGGACAACTACTGTACTTACCACGGTAAAAGAACAAGAAGATCGCTGGACAGAACACTTTAAAGAGATCCTCATCAGAGATCCCCAATACACTCATTAGAAATACAGGAAGCTTCAGAAGACCTAGACATCAGTACCAACTCACCAACAAAAATGGAAATCATTCAAGCTATTCAAGCTTTAAAAAATGTAAAGTCCCCAGGCGCTGACAACCTAAACGCAGAACTCTTTAAACCAGATAAAGAAGTAGCTGCAAACATCCTCCTTTCACTGTACATCAACATCTGGACGGAAGGGAAGATATACTGATTGGACAAAAGGAGTGATCGTTGCAAAGAAAGGCACAGAAGAATATTCTACAAAATCATTATACATCAGATAACAGCAGTCAACAAAACATTTTGAAATTAACAAGCTGGTTTTAGGAGGAAAGGGATGTGTTGACCAGATCTTCACTCTCAGAAACATCACTGAGCAGTGCAGTGAATGGTAACGACAGCTTTACATCAACTTCACTGATGGATGCTTTTGACAGCATCCATTGTGATAGTCTCTGGAAGATTATGAGAAGTTATGGCATCTTAAAACTTAAAAGCAAATCTGGAAATCAAGCCAATACAAAACTAAAACAAAACTCAGGATCTACCAAAGCTGTATATTGTCGACGCTACTGTACGGTGCAGAATGCTGGAAGACCACAGAAAGTGACATACACAAACTATCCACATTTCACACATCATGCCTGCGCAAAATCCTACATACATTCTGGCCCAAGACCATCTCAAACAATAAACATCTACAACATGTACAACATAATCACTAGGCAAAGATGGTCCTGGATTGGCCATGTCCTCAGGATGGACACCAGTGCTACCCCAAGAGTCGCTTTACATTGGACCCCAGAAGGCAAAAGAAAGAAAGGGAGGCCTAAAATTACATGGCATAGGACTATAGAGAAGGAACTCCAACAGCACCACCAGAGCTGGGAAACCATCGAGAAGATGGCCAAAGACAGACAGAAGTGGAGGGACTTTGTTACTGCCCTATGCGCCAGCCGGTGCAATTGGGCAATAAGTAAGTAAGTAAGTAAGTAAATGTTATGTATTATATTTCTGAGTGGGTGTCCTTGTCCTCCATACACACCAGACACTGGTCATCATCAAGTGTTCATCTATGATCAGAAGAGAGGAATCTTTACTGCGAGGCTGACAACATCAACTCAAACACAATGACGTATAAATGAGCAAAACACTAAAATTGGAGGGGATGTGGTTAGAATGACTTTTTTCCTGCTGGGTCGTCCATGTCACTTTTTACACAACAGTTTAAGAGGAGCTTGGGACATAGGACGACATAGGTGAACGCATGGACAGCATAGAGGCAGTACACACACGAGTGTATGTAGTTTGATGCATAGAAAATGAACCAAAACGTTAAGTAACCCAATAGAGCTGCTGCAGCTTGTCATGTGTAAACTCCATGAATGCATGTTGCAGATATGCAAACAATGAGGGAGACCCACCAAAAAAAAATCTGCACAGTTTGTCAAACTGTAGGAGAGATCCAACATGTATATTTAAACCTTCATGTAGTAGAAACACAAACATATGTGCACATGTGGAACTGTCTCACTTTTGCATTAAGTAAATAATTTACAAAAAAGCTTTTGATGCTCATTTTGTTGCACAAGCGGATGCATTTGCAAGGTCAAACTGCAAGCACGTGACTGTACTGTATTTAGTCTTTAGTGTCTTTAATCATTTACTTCACAGTGATAAGACTGTAAACAAGTCATAATGAAACTAGCTGATGTTGTACTTTCACATTTAATGAAGAAAGAAAACACGCACTCTCAAAAAAGAAGAAAAAAGTCTGGCAGTAACCCATTTTGTATCCTTTAACTGAGACTGAATTATTCTAGACCTAATCAGAAAAAAATAAAATGGTCTTTTTGCCTAGCACGTTTCATTTAATAGATGTATTAATTGTAAGATTACAGTTTGTACGAGAACTGTATATAAGCTTGTAACGAAGGACACATGAGTGTTGCTGGCTTTCTTGTTTGTACTTTCCCATTTGAACATGTTTTACATGTTTGTGAACTGTCACAAGAACAAGGATTGGCAGCTGCAGGTTTAAACTCCTCTGATGTGTATCTGCAGTATGGATCATTGCAGATATTGATATTTTATATCAATTGCTGCTCTTGAATTAATTTTAAAAATTACAAATCAACAAGATTGCATTTTCAAAATCTACTCAGTAACACCCTCTTATTTTAAGGTTTCATTCATGACCTTGTAACAGAACAGAAAACTAAACAATATCCGACGTTGAACAAATCAGTGAGTGGAACATGAATGGAAATTGTATTGTCAAGTTCTTTCATGAATTATAATAATCTCATTTAATAAATCATGTTAAGGGATGAGTATCAACTTAATAAGTGAATAGATGTAGGAAGGAAGGAATTGAATTAGTAGAAAGTAGACTTGCGTGATGTTTACAGGGTTTATTTTCACAGACATTTTCATAATTAAACAATACAAAACATAATATTTACCTTTACAAAGATTACAATATTTACATCCCTGAGGGGAAATATAATACAATATATTACATTATTTACATTTGAACATTATGGAAAGTGCAAAAAACATCACAGGTTGTCCTCATTAGCAGCACAATATTCACTTATCAAGGAAGAAAGAGCGAGAAAAGCAGCACTAGGTTTCAGGGAGGGACACTGTGGACGTACTCCAAACTTTTCTGCACAGGAAGGTGCCATTCACAGCATTATATATTATTATATAGTATATATATATATTTTTTTTAACAGTCAGTCAATACGTTTCTGGTGTGTTGGGGCTTAGGCACACGTCTGCCGTCCACTGATGGTGCTCACATCTCTTCTCGACACAGAGGGCAGGTACCAGATTCCACCAGGACTCTGCAGTAGCAGCTCTCACATAAACACCGGTGGCTACAAGGCAGAAGAACCATGTCGACCTCTTCATCCAAACACGCCACACAACGGGTTTCTATAATCAGAAGAGAGGAAATCTTTATTGCATCTGACAACTCCAACACAAACACAATGACACCCTCCCTCTCTGTGGTCACAAATATGCAATTAGAACTAATTTGACCAGAAGGATTCTTCTAACCTGCTGGGTCGCTCATGTAGAAACTGAAGACTGAGAGATCAGACATTGAACTGCTGAGGCTTTCAACATCAGTTGAGGTGAGGCGTCTACGTACAGGTGCAGGACAGGATCTTTTGGTGAAGCCCCCCACCATTTCCTGTGATCCTGCAGTAATGAAAAAGAGAGAGGTTAAATCATTTGATCTTTTTTTAAAGCAGTTGTTCAAACCAGTGCATCATTAGTTTATGTTAGTAAATTTACCCAGGAGGAAAACGGAGCTTGTCTGTCCGTAGATGTCTATCATGGCCCACAGTGGCTTGCTGAGGTCCACTCCTTCTAGTACTTTGTGTTTCTCGTTGCTGTTTTGGACGTATATGCTGCCCTCTTTTGAAACCCAGAACATTAACTCTGAGCCAGCTTGGCAGTAGTCTTCAGGCACAGCAATAGCCCAGTGCCCGGGTTGCTCAGTGAGGTCTGGGATGGCCAAACAAGGCAGAGGTAGGGATCTGGCTGAGGGCGGCACATTGGTGAAGCCCACACGCAGACCTCTGGTCTGCCCCAATTCATCTTTCTCCACTCTGAGATGAACCTTCTCGTGGATCTTCACAGGGCGGTTGCTGAACACCACGCCGTTCCTGAACGTGCCCTCTCTCCTCTCTGCGATTTGACAGCCCTCTCTCAGGGTGACTGCGCTTCCCACAGCCTTGCTGTGGAAGGTCAGAGGGCCGAGGCACAATGAGCTGCAGGAGTGTGGCTCACAAGCTGCAAGAAAACAAAACCAAAACTGTGAATCTTGATGTTCAATCATATTTCAGTGAATTCTTTTTCAGTTCAAACTTGGGGGTTATATCTACACAACAACAGCATACAATAACAAACAGGAAGGCAGAGATTAAACAACTAGATCATATGTTTTACTACAGCACTGAACTTGCAGCTGACAACTCCAACACAAACACAATGACACCCTCCTCCTCTGTGGTCACAAATATGCAATTAGAACTAATTTGACTAGAAGGATTCTTCTAACCTGCTGGGTCGCTCATGTAGAAACTGAAGTTTGAGAGATCAGACATTGAACTGCTGAGGCTTTCAACATCAGTTGAGGTGAGGCGTCTACGTACAGGTGCAGGACAGGATCTTTTGGTGAAATCCCCCATTGTTTTCTGTGATCCTGCAACAATGAAAAGGAGAGAGGTTAAATCATTGATCTTTTTTCAGTCGTTCAAACCAGTGCATCATTAGTTTATGTTAGTATATTTACCCAGGAGGAAAATGGAGGTTGTCTGTCCGTAGATGTCTATCATGGCCCACAGTGGCTTGCTGAGGTCCACTCCTTCTAGTACTTTGTGTTTGTCGTTGCTGGTTTGGACGTATATGCTGCCACCTCTTGAAACCCAGAACTTTAACTCTGAACCAGCTTGGCAGTAGTATTCAGGCACAGCAATAGCCCAGTGCCCGGGTCGGTCAGTGAGGTCTGGGATGGCCAAGCAAGGCAGAGGTAGAGATCTGGCTGAGGGCGGCACATTGGTGAAGCCCACACGCAGACCTCCTGTCCTCCCCAAAACATCTTTCTCCACCCTGAGATGAACCTTCTCGTGGATCTTCACAGCGCGGTTGCTGAACACCACACCGTTTCTGAACGTGCCCTCTCTCCTCTCTGCGATGTGACAGCCCTCTCTCAGGGTGACTGCGCTTCCCACAGCCTTGTTGTGGAAGGTCAGAGTGCCGAGGCACAATGAGCTGCAGGAGTGTGGCTCACCAGCTGCAAGAAAACAAAACCAAAACTGTGAATCTTGATGTTCAATCATATTTAGTAAATTATTTTTCAGTTCAAACTTGGGGGTTATATGTACACAACAACAACAGCATACAATAACAAACAGGAAGGCAGAGATTAAACAACTAGATCATATGTTGATCATACTACATATGTTGATCATACTAGATCATAGTTGATCATACATACAATATGATCATACTACAGCACTGAACTTGCAGCTGACAACTCCAACACAAACACAATGACACCCTCCTCCTCTGTGTTCACAAATATGCAATTAGAACTAATTTGACCAGAAGGATTCTTCTAACCTGCTGTGTCACTCATGTCGAAACTGAAGATTGAGAGATCAGACATTGAACTGCTGAGGCTTTCAACATCAGTTGAGGTGAGGCGTCTACACACAGGTGCAGGTGCAGGTGCAGGTGCAGGTGCAGGTGCAGGTGCAGGTGCAGGTGCAGGTGCAGGTGCAGGACAGGATCTTTTGGTGAAGCCCCCCATCGTTTTCTGTGATCCTGCAGCAATGAAAAAGAGAGAGGTTAAATCCTTTGATCTTTTTTTAAAGCAGTTGTTCAAACCAGTACATCATTAATTTATGTTAGTAAATTTACCCAGGAGGAAAATGGAGCTTGTCTGTCCGTAGATGTCTATCATGGCCCACAGTGGCTGGCTGAGGTCCACTCCTTCTAGTACTTTGTGTTTCTCGTTGCTGGTTTGGACGTATATGCTGCCACCTCTTGAAACCCAGAACTTTAACTCTGAACCAGCTTGGCAGTAGTATTCAGGCACAGCAATAGCCCAGTGCCCGGGTCGGTCAGTGAGGTCTGGGATGGCCAAACAAGGCAGAGGTAGGGATCTGGCTGAGGGCGGCACATTGGTGAAGCCCACACGCAGACCTCCTGTCCGCCCCAATACATCTCTCTCCACCCTGAGATGAACCTTCTCGTGGATCTTCACAGGGCGGTTGCTGAACACCACGCCGTTCCTGAACGTGCCCTCTCTCCTCTCTGCGATTTGACAGCCCTCTCTCAGGGTGACTGCGCTTCCCACAGCCTTGCTGTGGAAGGTCAGAGGGCCGAGGCACAATGAGCTGCAGGAGTGTCGCTCACCAGCTGCAAGAAAACAAAACCAAAACTGTGAATCTTGATGTTCAATCATATTTACATATTTCAGTGAATTCTTTTTTAGTTCAAACTTGGGGGTTATATCTACACAACAACAACAGCATACAATAACAAACAGGAAGGCAAAGATTAAACAACTAGATCATATGTTTTACTACAGCACTGAACTTATACTGTATCCTGCATATCGCAACTATAAAATTATAAACAGTAACACTGAGAGTGACAGGTGCTCATTGTTATTTATTTCAAATGATTGTCTTTAAGTGATTATTTAAGGCATTTTAGTTTCTTCTCAGAGACATCAGTTTGGTACAATACTTGGGACATGTGCAATAACTGTAGACCGTGAAACTGTGTCTGAGCTGACCTTCTCTTCTGTTGCTGCTATTTTTAATGTTCCTATTTGATTAATGTTTTCTGTTATAACTGTGTTTGCCGTTTATATAGCACTGCTGTCTAAGACACATTCCCCGCAGGTTATCCCGATCCTGATCATACTTTTGCTTTTGAGGTGTCATAATTGAGACTCTGCAAGAGCAATATGTGACGCATAAACTATAGTAGGCCTGTTAACCTACTACTGTATGAAAAGCATTCTACTCATACCTGTATGTTTCAAGTAAACCACAGCCTATGGTTTCTGTTCATCTCCTACACTTTACAGTATAAGTCACAAATTATGAAATCCCCCCACTTCCTAATGCTGATCCTCTTCTTCATTTGTTAATCATACTGTACTGATAATGACCGGAGTATGAAGAACCTGCCTCTGTTTTGAATCTCAATAATGATAACTGAGAGAGTGACACGGTTTTCACTGAAAGATGTATAACAAGGTAATAAAAGGTTAAAAAAAAGAAAATAAAAGGTAAAAAAAAAAAAAAGATTTGTTGCATGCAAAATTTTGATTGACAGAATATCATATTGATAATTAAAGATGGATGTTAATTAACTCATTCTCTGTAAAGATGAAAGATAAAGGATGAATGTCTCACCTGAGTTCCTCTTGTCCCTGTCCCTAACCATGTTGAAGAGGAGTCCTGTAAGTGTCTTTGTGTCTTCAGAGACGATGTGTTCACTTCTGCACCTTGATTCATTTGTCCTGAAGTGGGAGTGTTAGCTTGGCTTTAAACATGTGGCATGTGCAATTTCAAAACACAAACATCCCCATGCATCACATTTAGAGGAAGAGAGGCGGCCTTAAGGGAGGAGCAAAGCTTTGGTAAATTTCCTAAAGCAGGGTGGAGCCAAGACCTGTGGAGGAGTTTTAACTCCATCTCTGGAAGTGACATTTACAAGAAACTGGGCAAAGTGTAACATAAATCCATAAAACCAGCTGTAAAATGTGAGTCTCACTTCCGTGCAGACTGTCAATAAAAAACTGTCAGGGTCAAGGGTCAAACAGACACATGTGTATGTTTACATTCCTGTGTACAAAATTAAACTGATTAAAAATAAACATTACTTAAAGTGTATTTCAGACAATGTATAAGAAATGCCCTCAGCTTTAATCACATTTCTGTATGTGGTTGTGCCTACATAACTTATTACACTTTAGAGTTAGGGGTTACTGGAACTGGCTTACATATACCTGTTCACTGTGTCTGCATGTGTTTACTATATACTTTCTTTTTAGATGCCAAAAACTGACACTTTGTGCACAGTGACCAGATTTTGGATGTTTTCCTTCTCTCCTGAAGCATCTCCTTGTGAATATAATAATTGTGTAAATGCCAGTGAAATCCTGCCATCTAGTGGCCGGTGAGCAGGGTATAAAAGGGAGGAGACCATTGTCACCTGTAAGCTCCTCCTGTGTGTCTATGCGCTCACCTGTGCGCATCTCCATCATCCCTTCCTTTGTTCTCCTCTGGCTGGCGCGACGTTTGTGCTGCTGGCCTTTTGTTTGGACCATGTTCGTGGCACTTTGAGTGAGTTTCCTTGGAGAATTATTTACAATCTTTGTGTTGGTGCGGGTCTCCTCATAGTTTGGTATTGTTTTATTGTTATTAGGAGAAAGACATTAGAGACAGCACTCTCCATCCTGCATTAGCTCCCTTGGTTTGTGGAACAAAGTATGTCGATTTTGGGCTATTACTTTATTTTTTATGTCTTGTTTTATTTTTTGTTTTGGGTGATGCCGCTCACATTATATTTTAATCAATCTGTGTTGGAGAAAATTCTAAGTGAAGTGTTTAATGTGTTTAACTTTTTCTTCTTGTGTTTTTTTTTGTATATTTCTCTATTTCATAGTTTTCATGGTGCTACATCAAGGGCAATAAACGTATGCACCCGTATGGAGCTCTCCGCCTCCATTCTTTGGGAACCACGGGTCCGCTACAAATTGTTTGCCATTTTTTCAAAGCCTCAGTACATTATTCTCTTAAGAAATGCAATGCAACATGACCTCATTTTACTTTAGCAGTAAGAAAGTCACCTGATTAGATTATTAAGGGACAGTGTGCAATTACATACATATCATATCATATCATGGAAAGTACCACTAAAGATATTGAATATCACTTCCCCGAATAACTCTGTGGAATGATAGAAGGTTCATACATGTCTG